>NC_069504.1:199566955-200166955 GCF_027579735.1 Bombina bombina
TGTTCAAAATCTGTATCAAAACATTTGGCCAATTTTTTATTGCCTGATGGATTGTAATTTCAACTAAATATTGATTTATACACATAGCTAGAAATTATTAAGAAACTACAAGAAAATGGTACATGCAATAGCCAATTGCCTTAGGGTCATATAAGACTGCATGACAGTTAACCTCTTCCAAAATCAATACAGATAAAATTAAAAATTTTATTTATAGGCTTTAGATTACAGGCTAAACATTAGTTCCCTAGCACCTACAGTTTTACTTGAATCTTGTAAGTATTTCACCTTGTCTTCCTCACCTTATATTTGAGTGAATAGTCTGGGAGAGATTATAAACAACCATATTTAATAAAAATTACAAATGGTTCTCAAGATGCTGCAGCTAATGATCAGAATATCACATCATAGTTCTTCAGGTGAACTATAAACAATTGTAAATTCCCTTATACATTTTACTGGACTCCAATAATTATTAATAGGTATACATGCTAAATTAAGTTTTTCATTCCCTACTGGCTGTACACTAAATACTAAACTTTGAATAATCACAGGAATATCCTTTGCATTATTAGAACATACATTTTTTCATGCTTTCGTGAGACATACCACATATGGTAGACTTTTCTCTTGTGTCTTCTCTTTGCTCACTTTTAAATTGACAGAGTTTCTATCATTTTCATATTTTTTTACTTCAGGATGCAAGAAAATCTTTAAGACACTGTTGCAAGTTCTTTAAGACTGTAAAGGCCTTTCCTAACTGTCTGTTTCCCATATATTTGTTAACAATATTAAAATAAAGCACTTTGCATGCATCAGAAATAGTGCATGTATTACAGGTTGCAAATAAACATGTTTGCTTGAGTGCAGTTGAATCAAACATGAGTACGGATAGCACAACTTGAGAGCTCTAGTTAACTGTTAATCTTGACTAAAAAGTTGCACAAAACACATCAATACATTTAAATGTACAGTAATAACACTGTCTAATAAAAATTAATTAAAAAAAAGTTATACATTCAATAATATATTGGATATATTCCAAAAACCTGGGTCCCTAAACAGCCACCCAATGCCTGTGGCTCTGTGGATGGTGCAGCTTCCAGAGAGTGCTGTTTTGCACCCAGGACTGTGCATGTTACAGTGTCATGGGATGTGTACCCGGTCCGCCCCGAGAGTGCTGTCCCCTTCCGTGTTTTGGAATATGTCTGGGGAGATTACATAAGCCTGTGCACCTTTCATTTTTTCTCAGTTTGTTTGATTATGAGCCTGCATTGTGTGGCTGTTTAGGGACCCAGGTTTTTGGAAGAGACCTTGACGTGGTACCTGGGCTTGTCCCATTAGGCCAGATGCGGTACCTAACTCTTCCATTGTTGCTTTTTATCTTAGTTGAGAGCTTGTAAGTGAGTGTTGGACTTTCTCTGTGTGCTATATTAAGTTATATATTTGTTTTGTAATTTTCCCATTTGGGCCGTGCACCCAGACCTGTCTAGGGTTAACTGCCTGTGGCTCTGTGGATGGTGCAACTTCCTGAGAGTGCTGTTTTGCACCCAGGACTGTGCATGTTACAGGGTCATGGGATGTGTATCCGGTCCGGCCTTAGAATGCTGTCCCCTTCTGTGTTTTTTATATGTCTGGGGAGATTACATAAGCCTGTGCACCCTCCATTTTTTCCCAGTTTGTTTGATTGTGAGCCTGCATTGTGTGGCTGTTTAGGAACCCAGGTTTGTGGAAGAGACCTTGACGTGGTACCTGGGCTTGTCCCATTTGGCCAGATGCGGTAATTAACTATTCTATTGATGCTTTTTATCTTAGTTGAGAGCTTGTAAGTAAATGCTGGACTTTCTCTGTGTGATATATATCACATTTTTGTAAATGTTTTATTATATTTTTTCATGTGACAACACTGAAGAAATGACACTTTGCTACAAGGTAAAGTAGTAAGTGTACAGCCTGTATAACAGTGTACATTTGCTGTTCCCTTAAAATAACTCAACACACAGCCATTAATGTCTAAATCGCTAGGAACAAAAGTGAGTACACCCCTAGGTGTAAATGTCCAAATTGGGCCCAAAGTGTCAATATTTTGTGTGGCCACTATTATTTTCCAGTACTGCCTTAACCCTCTTGGGCATGGAGTTCACCAGAGCTTCACAGGTTGCCACTGGAGTCCTCTTCTACTCCTCCATAATGACATCACGGAGCTGGTGGATGTTAGAGACCTTGCGCTCCCCCACCTTTCGTTTGAGGATGCCCACCAATGCTCAATAGAGTTTAGGTCTGGAGACATGCTTGGCCAGTCTGTCACCTTTACCCCCTTTATCAAGGCAGTGGTCGTCTTGGAAGTGTGTTTGGGGTCGTTATCATGTTGGAATACTGCCCTGCGGCCCAGTCTCCGAAGGGAGGGGATCCTGCTCTGCTTCAGTATGTCACAGTACATGTTGTCATTCATGGTTCCCTCAATGAACGGTAGCTGCCCAGTGCTGGCAACACTCATGCAGGCCCAGACCATGACACTCCCACCACCATGCTTGACTGTAGGCAAGATGCACTTGTCTTTGTACTCCTCATCTGGTTGCCACCACACACACTTGACACCATCTGAACCAAATAAGTTTATCTTGGTCTTATCAGACCACAAGACATGGTTCCAGTAATCCATGTCCTTATTCTGCATGTCTTGAGCAAACTGTTTGCAGGCTTTCTTGTGCATCATCTTTAGAAGAGGCTTCCTTCTGGGACGACAGCCATGCAGACCAATTTGATGTAGTGTGTGGCGTATGGTCTGAGCACTGACAGGCTGACCCCCCACCACTTCAACCTCTGCAGCAATGCTGGCAGCACTCATACATATATTTCCCAAAGACAACCTCTGGATTTGACGCTGAGCACGGGCACTCAACTTCTTTGGTCTACCATGGCAAGGCCTGTTCTGAGTGGAACCTGTCCTGTGAAACCACTGTATGGTCTTGCCCACCAGCTGCAGCTCAGTTTCAGGGTCTTGGCAACTTTATGTAGAGCAACAATTCTTTTTTCAGATCCTCAGAGATATCTTTGCCATGAGGTGCCATGTTGAACTTCCAGTGACCAGTATGAGTGAGTGTGAGAGCGATAACACCAAATGTAACACACCTGCTCCCCATTCACACCTGAGACCTTAAAACACTAATGAGTCACATGACACCGGGGAGGGAAAATGGCTAATTGGGCCCAATTTGGACATTTCCACTTAGGCGTGTACTCACTTTTGTTGCCAACAGTTTAGACATTAATGGCTGTGTGTTGAGTTATTTTGAGGGAACAGCAAATTTACACTGTTATACAGGCTGTACACTCACTACTTTACATTGTAGCAAAGTGTCATTTCTTCAGTGTTGTCACATGAAAAGATATAATAAAATATTTACAAAAATGTGAGGGGTGTACTCACTTTTATGGGATACTGTATATATACAGTATATATATATATATATATATATATATATATATAGTAGGTAAAGGAGGTCAAATCATTGCCATTAGTAGAGGACTTAATCCAAAGATGAATGTAACCAGATAGTTATAAAGGAAGTTGGGGTAAATCTAACCCTTAACACTGGGTACTCACTATTAAGTACCTAAATCCATATGAGGTAAGTAGCTGCTATTCAAGGAAAGAACAGCGCTCCATTGACAGGTCTTTATTGAGATTTATATGATGCCATGATGCAGAGAGGGCAGTCTGATATCTGTTTAACTCCTGTAGTATGATAGAAAGTCACTCCCAAGAGGTTTTCACCCAAACCAGTAATCCAAATATATCGATATAGCCATATCACAAAGGAAAAGAAGAAGTGTATATAGTGAAGTACAATTTATAATTTGTCTTTGTTTATGTTTTTTATATCATCTTTGATTTTACACATATATAATATTATTACTATTTTTTTTTTAATATACCGTGTTATCATAGGTGCACCTTGGGGTCGATCCGATAAAAATCGTCGCCCGCAAAAGCCGGCGACGCCAATATTTGCGCGGGTTTGGTATCCTATATACGGCGTAACCTAGAAGTTACGCACGTATATTTCTGCCGTCGCCCGTAGTTTTTTGGGCTATAGGCAGGTATACCAAACCCGCGCAGTTTGGTATCCAATATGCAGCGTAAGGACTTACGTGGCGAAAATGGAGAAAACTTACTCCATTTTCACCTCGCCACTAAAAGCAGCCGTAAGAAGCCTTACGCTGACTATTGGAGCCCCGTAACTCCCTAAACTGGCAGCTAAAATAAACCTAACACCTAACGCATGCGCAATGTCTATCTCCCTGTCAACCGCGATCTTCTAAAATAAACCTAACACCTAACGCATGCGCAATGTCTATCTACCTGTCAACCGCGATCCCCCGAAATCCCTAATAAAGTTATTAACCCCTAAACCGCCGCTCCCGGACCCCGCCGCCATCTACATAAACTAACCCCCTACTGTGAGCCCCTAAAACCGCCGCCATCTACCTTATTTATCCCCTAATCTGACCCCTTACACCGCCGCCACCTATATAAAAATTATTAACCCCTAATGTAAGCCCCTTACACCGCCGCCATCTAAGTATATTATAGTTAATATAGGTATTACATTATATATATATTAACTATATTAACCCTAATTTTTTTAACTTAATTCCGATTGGCTGATAGAATCCTATCAGCCAATCGGAATTCGGCGGACGCCATCTTGGATGACGTCATTTAAAGGTACCTCATTCCAAGTTCAGTAGTCGGCCGGGATGGATGCTCCGCAGCGGCGGAGCGAAGAAAGAAGATTGAAGATGCCGCCGGAAGAATGAAGACTTTGCTGCCGCTTGGAGGAAGACGTCGCCGGAGGAAGAATTCTTCTTTGCCGCTTGGAGGAAGACATCGCCGGAGGAAGAATTCTTCTTTGCCGCTTGGAGGAAGACATCGCCCGGATCGGATCAGGAGTTCGGCCCGGTGTGGTGAAGACAAGGTAGGGAGATCTTCAGGGGGGTAGTTTTAGGCTTTTTTAAGGGGGGGTTGGGTGGTTTTAGAATAGGGGTATGTGGGTGGTGGGTTGTAATGGGGGGGGTATAGTATTTGTATGCAAAAGAGCTGAATTCTTTGGGGCATGCCCCACAAAAGGCCCTTTTAAGGGCTGGTAAGGTAAAGAGCTTTGAAATTTGTTTAATTTAGAATAGGGCAGGGAATTTTTTTTATTTTGGGGGTTTATTATTTTATTAGGGGGCTTAGAATAGGTGTAATTAGCTTAAAAATCTTGTAATCTTTTTTTATTTTTTGTAATTTAGTGTTTGTTTTTTTTTGTAATTTAGTTTAGTTAATTTAATTGTATTTTTAGATAGATGTTTGTAGTTTATTTAATTTATTGATAGTGTAGGTGTATTTGTAACTTCGGTTAGGATTTATTTTACAGGTAATTGGGTAATTATTTTAACTAGGTTGATATTAAATAGTTATTAACTATTTAATAGCTATTGTACCTAGTGAAAATAATTAACAATTTACCTGTAAAATAAATATTAACCCTAACATAGCTACAATGTAATTATTAATTATATTGTAGCTATCTTAGGGTTTATTTTATAGGTAAGTATTTAGATTTAAATAGGAATATTTTAGTTTATTAATGAATTAGATTAATTTAATATAAATTTAGTTAGGGGTGTTAGGGTTAGATAGAGTTAATATAGTTAATATAAATACTATAGTAACTATATTAACTATATTAACCCTAATATAATTAGGGTTAATATAGTTAATATATATAATGTAATACCTATATTAACTATAATATACTTAGGGTTAACATAGATAATATAGCTGGCGGCGGGGTAGGTAGATTAAATTAGGGGTTAATCATTTTAATAGAGATGGCGGCGGTGTAAGGGGCTTACATTGGGGGTTAATAATTTTAATATAGATGGCGGCGGTGTTAGGGGCTCACTTTAGGGGGTTATAGATATAATATAGCTGGCGGCGGGGTACGGGAGCGGCGGATTAGGGGTTAATACATATTTTATTGTTAGGATAGTGAGGGGGGATAGCGGATAGAGGGTTAGACAGTGCGGGCTATGTTAGGGAGGCGTGTTAGACTTGTCGGGCTATGTTAGGGAGGCGTGTTAGACAGTGCGGGTGTTTTAGACTTTAGTCAGGTTTTATAGGCGCCGGCAGTTTCTAATGTGCCGCAAGTCACTGGCGACGCCAGAAATTTGTACTTACGCAGATTTCTGGACATCGCTGGTTTGTCAGACTTACGGCACGTTAGCATCTGACGGCGACTTATATGGGATAGCTCGAGTTGCGAGCTGAAACTGCGGGCGACGCCGGTTCCCTCGCTTGCGCCGCAAACTGCGATCTATATCGGATCGCGCCCCATATCTCTTAATTACATACTCTAATTTTAAAGGTTTTTTCCCTTGAGGTATACCACAGGGTATCATCTTCTTTTTATATATATATATACTTACAATATATTCCCTTATGTAAAGAACATTGGAATATGAAATATTTACAGCACATACACAGTTAAACACTTAAAATTAAACTTTCATGATTCAGATAGAGCACAGTTTTAAACAACTTTCCAGTTCACTTTCATTATCAAAATGTGTACAATATTTTTATATGTACAGTTTCTGAGGCACCAGCTCCTAATGTGCATGTGCACAATTTACAGGATATTTATATTTGCATTTTGTGTGCATATGGTGGCTGTCACAAGACGCATTAGGAAGGAAAACGTAATTCAATTTGACATTTGACAGCAAAAAAATCTACTACTCATTTAAAATTCAAACTAAGTGCTTTTGCATTGTATTTTTATTATTATTTATTGATTAAGCAATTCAACTGTGTTTAGAATTTCTTTAAAAAAGACTTATTGCATTTTTCTAATTTTTCATGTTGTCAGCTACCTGAATTCAAAGGGCTCCAATGCACTTATAAATATATATATATATATATATATATATATATATATATATATACATCAATACATATGTACACACACAGACATATACTCCATATCACTCGTATACTACAGTTAGCATACCACTGGTTATCTAGCCATTTATGTTTATTTTTGTATATAAAATAGCTGGGAGGATGTTCTTCAAAACCACAGCCCCATAAAGGAACAATGCCCAAATATTTTATACTCTGCAGATGGTATAACAAGTGATTAGAAACATATTAAGGGGAAATCAAATCAAGTTTACAGTGTGCTGTCCCTTTAATTGATTGCTACACTTTTAGATAATTATTTGATAGCCCATAAAGCAGTTACCTTCAAATATTAGACCATTTTAATTTTACAGTTAAAATGACACTAAAAGTAGATAAATGCAGAAATAATCATGTCTTCTTGGTGTAATATGGTTAATAAACAAACTGCACATTTATGACATAACCTTTTAAAGATACTTAAGGGAGATTTGCCTTTTTTTAAGGGATAAAAGTTTTATACTTTTTTAACCCTTTCACTACCGGGACTTTCTGATTAAAACTTGCCCAAAATACCAGAGAATTTTTAGCATTTTTTCTATCACTCCATTTAAACAGAAATAGAGCCTTGTTTTTTAATTTACCTATCAAAAAAAAAAAAATATATATATATATATATATATATATATATATATATATTTGAATTGAAATAATTTTTATTGAGTCCATGGGGGGTAGTTATCAAGCCGTCAACCTCAAATACGCTGGAATTCCGCAGCGTATTTGTGGCGAGGCTGATACGCCTTAGTTATCAAAGGCTCGAGACCGGCAAAAGTAGAATTTTGTGACGTAAGCTTCGATCCGCCGGACTCAGTCTGACACAGATCGATTCTTACGTCGCTCCAGATGTTCCGCACACAAGTGCGGCACATTCTCACTACTTTTGCTAGTTATCAAAAAACTAGCAGGTACGCTCGGCACTTTTACGGCCCAGCATACCTGGTTTTCAAACCGCCACCCCTGGAGGCGGCGGATCCCATAGGAATCAATGGGAGTCTGACCATAGCGAAAGTACAAGTTCGCTGCTGACAGACATCCCATTGATTCCTATGGGAGCTGTCTACACCTAACACCCTAACATGTACCCCGAGTCTAAACACCACTAATCTGTCCCCCCCTACACCGCCGCAACTAAATAAAGTTATTACCCCCTAAACCGCTGCTCCCGGAGCCCACCGCAACTATAATAAATGTATTAACCCCTAAACCGCCGCTCCCTGAACCCGCCGCAACCTATATTAAATGTATTAACCCCTATCCTGCCCCCCCTACACCGTCGCCACCTATAATAAATTTAATAACCCCTAATCTGCCCCCCCTACACCGTCGCCACCTATAATAAATTTATTAACCCCTATCCTGCCCCCCACTACACCGTCGCCACCTATAATAAAATTAATAACCCCTAATCTGCCCCCCCTACACCGTCGCCACCTATAATAAATTGATTAACCCCTATCCTGCCCCCCACTACGCCGCCGCCACTGTAATAAAATTATTAACCCCTAAACCTAAGTCTAACCCTAACGCCCCCCTAACTTAAATATTAATTAAATAAATCTAAATAAATTAACTCTTATTAACTAAATGAATCCTATTTAAAACTAAATACTTACCTTTAAAATAAACCCTAATATAGCTACAATATAAATAATAATTATATTCTAGCTATTTTAGGATTTATTTTTATTTTACAGGTACATTTCAATTTATTTTAACTAGGTACAATAACTATTAAATAGTTATTAACTATTTAATAGCTTACCTAGCTAAAAGAAACTGAAATTTACCTGTAAAATAAATCCTAACCTAAGTTAAAATTACACCTAACACTACACTATACTTTAATAAATTATTCCTATTTAAAAATAAATACTTACCTGTAAAATAAACCCTAAGATGGCTACAATATAATTAATAATTACATTGTAGCTATCTTAGGATTTATATTTATTTTACAGGTAACTTTGTATTTATTTTAGCTAGTTAGAATAGTTATTAAATAGTTATTAACTATTTAATAACTACCTAGCTAAAAGAAATACAAAATTACCTGTAAAATTAAACCTAATACTACACTATCATGAAATTAATTAAATAAACTACCTACAAATAACTACAATTAAATACAATTACATAAACTAACTAAAGTACAAAAAATAAAAAAAGCTAAGTTACAAAAAATAAAAAAATAAGTTACAAACATGTTAAAAATATTACAACAATTTTAAGCTACTTACACCTAATCTAAGCCCCCTAATAAAATAACAAACCCCCCCAAAATAAAAAAATGCCCTACCCTATTCTAAATTAAATAAAGTTCAAAGCTCTTTTACCTTACCAGCCCTTAAAAGGGCCATTTGTGGGGGCATGCCCCAAAGAAAACAGCTCTTTTGCCTGTAAAAGAAAAATACAACCCCCCCCAACATTAAAACCCACCACCCACATACCCCTAATCTAACCCAAACCCCCCTTACAAAAACCTAACACTAATCCCCTGAAGATCATCCTACCTTGTCTTCACTCAGCTGAGCAGCGATGGAACCGAAGTTGACATCCGGAGCGGAAGAAGTTAATCCTCCAAGCGGCGCTGAAGAAATCTTCCATCCGATGAAGTCATCATCCAGGCGGCGCTGAAGAAAAGTCTTCGATCCGGCCGATGTCATCTTCAAAGAGGCGCTGAAGAGGTCTTCTATCCGGGCGATGTCATCTTCCAAGCCGGGTCTTGAATCTTCCTCCCGCCGACGCGGAACCTCCTTCTTCACCGACGGACTGCGACGAATGAAGGCTCCTTTAAGGGACGTCATCCAAGATGGCGTCTCCTCAATTCCGATTGGCTGATAGGATTCTATCAGCCAATCTTAATTAAGGTAGGAATATTCTGATTGGCTGATGGAGTCAGCCAATCAGAATCAAGTTCAATCCGATTGGCTGATCCGATCAGCCAATCAGATTGAGCTCGCATTCTATTGGCTGATCGGAACAGCCAATAGAATGCAAGCTCAATCTGATTGGCTGATTCCATCAGCCAATCAGATTTTTCCTACCTTAATTCCGATTGGCTGATAGAATCCTATCAGCCAATCGGAATTGAGGGGACGCCATCTTGGATGACGTCCCTTAAAGGAGCCTTCATTCTTCATAGTCCGTCGGTGAAGAAGGAGGTTCCGCGTCGGCGGGAGGAAGATTCAAGACCCGGCTTGGAAGATGACATCGCCCGGATAGAAGACCTCTTCAGCGCCTCTTTGAAGATGACATCGGCCGGATCAAAGACTTTTCTTCAGCGCCGCCTGGATGATGACTTCATCGGATGGAAGATTTCTTGAGCGCCGCTTGGAGGATTAACTTCTTCCGCTCCGGATGTCCACTTCGGTTTCATCGCTGCTCTGCTGAGTGAAGACGACTCAAGGTAGGATGATCTTCAGGGGATTAGTGTTAGGTTTTTGTAAGGGGGGTTTGGGTTAGATTAGGGGTATGTGGGTGGTGGGTTTTAATGTTGGGGGGGGTTGTATTTTTCTTTTACAGGCAAAAGAGCTGTTTTCTTTGGGGCATGCCCCCACAAATGGCCCTTTTAAGGGCTGGTAAGGTAAAAGAGCTTTGAACTTTATTTAATTTAGAATAGGGTAGGGCATTTTTTTATTTTGGGGGGGTTTGTTATTTTATTAGGGGGCTTAGATTAGGTGTAAGTAGCTTAAAATTGTCGTAATATTTTTAACATGTTTGTAACTTATTTTTTTATTTTTTTGTAACTTAGCTTTTTTTATTTTTTGTACTTTAGTTAGTTTATGTAATTGTATTTAATTGTAGTTATTTGTAGGTAGTTTATTTAATTAATTTAATGATAGTGTAGTATTAGGTTTAATTGTAACTTAGGTTAGGATTTATTTTACAGGTAATTTTGTATTTCTTTTAGCTAGGTAGTTATTAAATAGTTTATAACTATTTAATAACTATTCTAACTAGCTAAAATAAATACAAAGTTACCTGTAAAATAAATATAAATCCTAAGATAGCTACAATATAATTATTAATTATATTGTAGCTATCTTAGGGTTTATTTTACAGGTAAGTATTTATTTTTAAATAGGAATAATTTATTAAAGTATAGTGTAGTGTTAGGTGTAATTGTAACTTAGGTTAGGATTTATTTTACAGGTAAATTTCAGTTTCTTTTAGCTAGGTAAGCTATTAAATAGTTAATAACTATTTAATAGCTATTGTACCTAGTTAAAATAAATTGAAAGGTACCTGTAAAATATAAATAAATCCTAAGATAGCTAGAATATAATTATTATTTATATTGTAGCTATATTAGGGTTTATTTTAAAGGTAAGTATTTAGTTTTAAATAGGATTCATTTAGTTAATAAGAGTTAATTTATTTATATTTATTTAATTAATATTTAAGTTAGGGGGGCGTTAGGGTTAGGGTTAGACTTAGATTTAGGGGCTAATAATTTTATTACAGTGGCGGCGGCGTAGTGGGGGGCAGGATAGGGGTTATTAAATTTATTATAGGGGCGACGGTGTAGGGGAGGCAGATTAGGGGTTAATAAATGTATTATAGGTGGCGACGGTGTAGGGGGGGCAGGATAGGGGTTAATAGGTTTAATATAGGTTGCGGCCGGTTCAGGGAGCGGCGGTGTAGGGGTTAAACTATTTATTTAGTTGCGGAGAGGTGCGGGATCAGCAGGATAGGGGTTAATAACTTTATAATAGAGGGCGACAGTGTAGGGGGGGCAGGATAGGGGTTACTAGGTATACTGTAGGTGGCAGCGGTGTCCGGGAGCGGCGGTTTAGGGGTTAATACATTTATAAGAGTTGCGGCAGGGTCTAGGAGTGGCGGTTTAGGGGTTAATAACTTTATTTAGTTGCGGGAGGCTCCTGGGGCGCCGGTATAGGGATAGAACAGTGTAGTTTAGTGTGGGTGCTTAGTGACAGGCTAGCAATAAAGCTGGGAAAAAGCCGAAGAGCAGCGAGATCGGATGAGTGATAACTCTCACAGTCCGCTGCTCATTGCCCCGCGGCTTTTTGACAGCTTTATTTGATAACTTAGGCGTATTTTTTCAGGTCCGCGGCGGCGATGTGAGGCGAGCTTAGGCGGGCGTATTGGGCCGGCGAAGCCAGAAAAGTAGATGGCTTGATAACTACCCCCCCGTGTCTGGACCGGTTCACAAATACATTGACAAAAAAACAATATGCATGTACCGTACATAGTTTTTGTGAAAAAAAAGACAATGTAAATTCGAATGTACCAAACATGACATGACCAGTACCAGACCTAACTCTTGGTTTTCTTATATATAACATGACAATCTTAATACATATACTAAATAAAACAAAATAATGCAAAATAAATATTGTCACTGTGCCCTGTGGCTCCTTGAAAGCAGAAACTTCCCAAACAACATACTACCCCAATTTGTTATCCACATCCCTTCTCATTTCCCCACAAAACAGACCCGCTCCAATTAGGTCACTTTCTAGATACCCGACATGGTTGCCCCCTAAGCATCCAGTAGCACTAAACGTTTTCAAATGTATTGGTTGTGTTCTGCAAATATGCAGCTAATTTATACAAATATGACGTCTCTATTCTAATTAATATCTCAGCCCAATCCGGCACCCCGACCTTCCAATGTTTCGCAATGCTAGTCCTGACTATAGTATAGAAAATTTGAAGGAAGGTATTTACCTGAGAATTGAATCTCTCATTTTCCTCCTTCAACAGTGCCTGAGAGGGCGAGACCTCAATTTGTTCTTCTAATAATTCTTCTAAGAAAATAGATACTCTAGTCCAGATTTCTCTAACTTTTGGACATTCCCACCACATGTGAAAATATGTGCCTCTTTCTAGGCAACCTCTGTAACACTTTTGAGAGCTACCCTTCATTGTGTGCACTGATTGAACCGGGGTAAATTTACCATATAATTTTTTTGCATTTTCCCTAAGGTCTGCACTGAGCAGACCTTTGTTTGAATTGTAAAAGATGGAGTGCCATTCTTCTATGGGTTTAGTTATTTCCAGGTCTTGTTCCCATCTCAGTATAGTAGTAGATTTGGATTTAATATTATTCGCCTGTTGTTGTAGATACAGAAGTGAAATGGCACGTTTAGGTCTATCTATGGACTTGCAAAATCATTCCATCATAGATGTTGGCTTTGAGATATAATTGCAATCTGTGTATTGTAACCAGCGCCTAGGTAGAATACAAGCTACACTAAAAAAGACCCCCTAACAAAGTCTTAAGGAAAGTTACAGATATGGGACATTAGGGGCACCAGAAGGTTAAAGTATTACACAGGTTAGTGGGTTCCTACAAAGTCAGTGTTCATGGGTTATATTGAACAAGTGGTCAAATAGACCCTTATGACCTATGTGGGTTAATTGATCATGGGGAATAGATCATATAGAATAATAAAACAACAGGTGTAAATTCTAAAAAATAGAGGTATAAATAGACTGGTATAAAATTCTAGTTAAGACATATAAGGAAAGTGCAAATGCATATAATTAAAAAACAAAAATATTAAGCCACACCTGGTGGGAAATATATATTCTTAAATTAAGCTTAAAAAGGAACATATGAAACAATCCCTAAATTAATCAATAAAATCTAATCATAAATAATGATCTAGGGATCGGACAGGCGCACTAATATAAAAGTGCAAATTTAGAAATGGAAATTATTATAAATATAAATAAGTGGAAATTCAAATAGTTATATAGACCATATGATAATGATTTTAGAAGGTTAGATTTGTGTGAAAAAACAAATAACAAAGCATTTGAAAAATCATAAATAATATAGCAATCTCAAAGTGTGAGCAAATGTGATGGAAAAATAATAAATAATATGACAATCCCAAAGCGTGAGCAAATGTAATGTAGGGAAAGTTAAATTACTTGATGATGTAAGGTGCAATGCACAATTAACTAATAGAAAAACCAATGGAAACATGGATACAATTTAATAAAAGAATAAACTAATGAAATGTATGATACAATTTAATACAATAAATGCAATAAATAAACAATGTGAGTTATGGACAATATAACAATGTGGCAAATAACCAACTATAATTTGTGCCGGCACAATACATATAGCTAATAAGAGATCTCTTACACTGTAGGTGTTCAATGTTAAAATGTATGTCCAAATAAAATGTATGTCCAAAAATGAATATCCAAAAAGAAGAAAAGAAGTGATATCCTGATTGTCTAGAATGATCCTATATCCATATGCTTTACAGACTTTGAAAACTTGATATCCAGATACTGAGTAAAACCTAAAAAAAAAGGAAAAGAACAAGTGATATACAAATTGTGTTTGTGGGAAGGGTTCTATCAGTATAAAACTCACCCTAACAAATGATCCTGGGATGAAAGATAGCCTCACAAATCCTGTTCAGAATAGCGTCTACATGTTTCAGCCCTATAAAAGGGCCTTTCGCAAGACATAATGAGGCTAGTTTCATTACTGCTAATTAAGGAATGAATATCCAATAGTAATCTAAAAGCCCACCTATGTTTGGTGCCAAACAGTTGATTTGGATTTCGCCAATCTCGCAGTTATGTTTGACGTCACTTCCGGTTACGTTATTGCTAATGTCACTTCCGGTATTTTGCGTGACTTCTGGTAGGGCCTGACTTTAACAGTCAGAGCCATTTTGTTTGAGGGCATCTATAAAAATTACTTAGAATTTAAGAAACAATTAGTGGAAATTAATGGATATGACTTATAATGGATTCTTAAGTACCTGATCCTTATCAACAACTGATCTAAAAATAATGGATGAGTTTATACTAGTAATTGAATGCTATTGTTTCTAAATTAATTAAATAAGGATTTTAGGCTAAATATCTTCCAGAATTTACAAATATTTCATTATATGTATAATTAAACAATGGAATATAAAAATATGTATATAAATATGAATATAAAATTACTTAGTAAAAAAAATACATACTTGATATTATGTGGGTTTGTTAATATTTAAAGTGGAAAATTTAAAATGACTAAATAAGATAAATACATACTTGATATCTAGAGATAATACATTGGAGAGACTAGAAACAGGTTAAAACTGAAATTAATTTTAACTAAAAACAGATTAAAATTCACAGCACCCTCATAGATCATAGGTAAATATGTTGCATCAATATTTTAGATTAAAATGTTTACACCTATCTGGATTTAAAGTATGAGGGGTTGATTAAAGTTCTAGGGGAAGATATAAAGATACAAGTTATATTATTTTACCTCCTTAATGATATTAGTGTATCAAATGGATGTGCAATCTGAAAATAGAATGTGCAATCTGAAAGTAGATACACACCTGACTGAGATAGAAATCTAAGGGGGTTGATTAGGAGTTAGAGGGCTAGTATGATGATACATGCTCTATAATCTTAACCTTCATAATTATGTTATTGTTTAAAATAGATGTACTATCTCAAAATTGGCATTAAGTCCTTTAGGATAAATTCAGTCTAAGTTAAAAGTCATATTTTGTAGCAAAGATTGTTATAATTTACCGTCTCACTAATTGGTGTATTGTACTTTGACGATTTTCAATAAAGCTTGTTTGAAAGAAGAAAAAAAAAAAATCCATTTGGACTCAGTCCTAAGTAATCTTTGCTCCATATCTCCCCTCTCCAGTCTTTGAGCAATTTACATATCCCCATGTATTTAAAACTCTGGTCATTACCTCCATGTACTTCTTTAACATGTTTGTATATGGACAAATCAACTTTCTTCCATTTTATTTGCAATAGATGCTCTCGGATTCTATCTTTAAGCTGACTTGTGGTCTGTCCTACGTACTGAAAACCACATCCACACTCAATGAGGTAAATAACAAATTTGGCAGTGCATCTAATCGTTTGTTTAATTTTAAATTCTTCATTAGAGATCTTAGACTTAAACTTCCCCGTTTTTGTTCCATGCTTACAGGCTTTGCACTGATGGCAGGAAAAGAAGCCTTCTAGCTTCTTACCCATTACACCCATATGGCTGATGGATTTCTTGGCCGTGATCCGATATAAGTCGTCGCCCGCAAAAGCCGGCAACGCCAATTTTTGCGCTGCTTTGGTATCACATATACAGCATAACATAGAAGTTACGCTCGTATATTTCTGCCTTCGGCCGTAGTTTTTTGGCCCATAGACAGGTATACCAAACCAGCGCAGTTTGGTATCCAATATACAGCATAAGGACTTACGTGGCGAAAAGGGAGAAATCTTACTCCATTTTCACCTTGCCACAAATTGCAGGCATAGTAAGCCTTACGCAGTGTATTGGAGCCCCGTAACTCCCTAAACTAGCTGCAAAATAAAACCTAACACCTTACGCATGTGCAATGTCTATCTACCTGTCAACCGCGACCCCTGCAATTCCTAATAAAGTGTTTAACCCCTAAACCACCGCTCCCGGACCCCGCTGCCACCTACATTAAATGTCTAACCCCCTAATGTGAGCACCTTACACCATCGCCACCTACATTAAAATTATTAACCCCTAATGTAATCCCCCTACACCACAGCCATCTATATTACAATTATCACCCCCTAATGTGAGCCCCCTACTCGTCGCCACCTATTTTAACTATATTACCCCCTAATCTAATCCCCCTACACCGCCGCCACCTATAATAAATGTATTACAACCTAAACTGTCCCTACCCTAAACTAAATTAAAAATAGCCCTGAAAAGGGCTTTTTGTGTGGCATTGCCCCAAAGTAACCAGCTCTATTACCAGCCCTTAAAAGGGCCTTTTGTGGGGCATTGCCCAAAAGTAATCAGCTCTTTTACCAGCCCTTAAAAGGGCTTTTTGCGGGGCATTGTCACAAAGTTATTAGCTCTTTTGCCTGTCATCTAAATCCCCCTACACCGCTGCCACCTATAATAAATGTATTACCCCCTAATCTAATCCCCCTACACCGCCGCCACCTATAATAAATGTATTAGCCCCTAATCTAATCCCCCTACACCGCTGCCACCTATATTAAAATTATTAACCCCTAATCTAATCCCCCTATACCACAACACCTATATTAAATTTATTAACCCCTAAAATACTAAAATTTCCCTACCACTAAACCTAAGTCTAACCCTACAAATAGCCCTGAAAAGGTTCTTTTGCGTGGTATTGCCCCAAAGTAACCAGCAATATTACCAGCCCTTAAAAGGGCCTTTTGCGGGGCATTGCCCCAAAGTAACCAGCTCTATTACCAGCCCTTAAAAGGGCCTTTTGCGGACATAGAGAGACACTTCAGGCAGATATTAACACCCGAGTTCACACTAACACCCAGCGTGGCACTACTGAATGACACAACAAAGATAACATGCACCCTCAGACGCACTCTTTTACATTTAGGAATGTCAGGAGCAAAAGCATTAATCGCCCTGAATTGGAAGAGCCAGACACCACCCTTGATAAGTACATGGAAAGAAAGGGTAACTGATATACTGGTATTGGAAGAATATGGCTATCAGAGAAGGAACAAGCTAAATCTTCTGGCGGAGGTCAGATTCTTATGGGATGAGGTGATAAAGGGATCTAGGGCGGATATAAGACAAGCACACTAGAATAATAATACATATTTGCTACATTTAACAACACAGCTGAGCTCTAGAAAGTAAGATGGGCATAAACTTTTATACCTTTGTGTTAACGTTTTATTACGATCCTACCAAGACCTAAACAGCAAAGAGAGAGAGTGACGAGAGACCAACAGAGCCCCAAACAAAGGGATAAACAGCCCCACCTATTTAATGCCCTGTGGAGCGCAGCAGATGAAGTCCCTTAATAACAGGGGACTGTATTTCTATTTTATTTCGCTTCCAAGTAAGTTTTCTTGTTTTGCTATTTTTGCCTTTTATGTTCTTCTGTTATATTTATTTCTCTCTCCGTTTAAAGAGAGGGAAAGAATGAGAAAAAGCTCAACATTTGGATAAAACTTCATATTCACATATATATCTATGTCACCTCACATAAGGACGTAACAGACTACAGATAGATCTATACTGAGGTGCACATAACAAAGACCTAGATGCAATTGGAATGAAATATGAATGTTTCTTTTTAAAGAGCAACATGTAACCACTCTGTTCTTTCTTTTTTTGTCCTTTTCTCTTATATTCTGTGTTGACAAGATGTAAATGTTGAGCAATGACAATAAAGCATTTGAAACTTTAAAAAAAAAAAAAAAAAAAAAAAGGGCTTTTTGCGGGGCATTGCCCCCAAGTAACCAGCTCTTTTAGAAGCCCTTAAAAGGGCTTTTTGTGGGGCATTGTCACAAAGTAATCAGCTCTTTTGCCTGTAATGTAATCTAATCACCCTACACCGCCGCCACCTATATTAAATATATTAACCCTAATTATATTAGGGTTAATATAGTTAATATAGTTATTATATTATATATATATTAACTATATTAACCCTATCTAACTCTAACACCCCTAACTTAATTATTATTAAAATAAATCTAAATAATATTAATAATATTAACTAAATTATTCCTATTTAAAAGTAAATACTTACCTATAAAATAAACCTTAAGGTAGCTACAATATAATTAATAATTACATTGAAGAGATTTTAGGGTTTATATTTATTTTACAGGTAACTTGGTATTTATTTTTTTTATTTTTTTATTTTTTTTAAAAAAAAAAAAAAAAAATATTTTTTATTGAGGGAAAGTTTCGGCATACAGATAAACCATTAAAGTCTAACACAATTTCATTCAAAGTGTAGCAATAACAAGATATGTTATACAGAGTCCATAATGAGCTACAGAATCTAAGGTTGGTTATATCAATTGTGCAATGTGAATATATAATTTATAGATGCCCATGATAACCTAAGCCTTCTCTACCAAGATAAGAGGCCACTCTTGGGCCTCGGTACATAAAAGAGAAAATAACATTGACAGAAGGCTATTTAGAATAGGAGAGCCCACTCACAGCTCTCGTTACATTTCCCTCGAATTTTACATTTTCAATATACTGCAACTGTTAATTATAAAGAAGATATGGTAAACAGGGAGTGAACACAAAAATGGAAAGAATAGAATTAACAGTATAAGATTGTATGAATATAACTATATATTAGACCACCTTGCAGAACTAATAGGAGAGATGAAACTAAAAATATTGTTATACTGCAAGATTTTGCTAGAGAAAAAGGTAAATTAGGTGCGGTACATGCGAGAAAAACCGCGTATTTAGGCCTTCTGCTAAGGAAGGATTATTATGTGGGGTGGGGGGTAGGAGGTGGTAATTTGCTTATGGCAAATAGATAAAACTTCTGATTGTCTTCCGATTGTGCCGAATAACTGTACCTGTAGGGAAGTGCAGTTGAGATAACTTTTATAGCATCAAAATTCTCCTGTAGCTGTCCAACATGCCAATCTGTGTTCATTTTACAAAGTGAATTAAATTAGGTGAGACATGCTAGTCATCCAACTATACAAATTCACATTTTTAAAAATAGGATGCTGATAGTATAGTGCTCTATTTGCTAAACCTGGACATATAATAACCATAGTGCTCCTCCAGTAGGCAAGTAAGGTAAGTAAAATACCGATAGCAGTACCCAATATAGTTAATGACTATTTGGTGCTAAGGGGTAAGGCAATGAACAGGCCATATGAGTTTAGAACAAGAGAGAAATAGGTGAGTATAAAAGCAATATAAACCATTGAATAACTCTTCCCTGAGAACTTAAATACCCCAACTCCCGGATGTGGGCCCACCATCCAGGATTAGAAGGTTTTATATGATTAACACCTAGGGAAAGGGAATTATAACAGCCTATGTTATGCTATAGCTTAAATTTAATGCTAGAATTTGACACCCTGTCTGGCATGTCTAAAATTGTGAAGTAGGGACTTCCTCACACCATAATTCAACCATCAGGGCTATGTAAGAAAACTAACAGTGTATTGTAGAAATGATCTCAGAGTACATGCCCTGAAAACTAACAGTTATAGAAATTAGGCTCTGTGTGAAGACTAGAAGTAACTACATATGTCAATTACCTTATGAAGCAGGATATAAAAATGTTCACTTAAACAACTAGATTGGGGGTCAAAATTAGATCCAGATTAATAAATGAGCACCAGGGGATCATATGTCTAAAGGGAGAAAAATGGAAAATGAGTGGTTGCAAACATATGGAATTGTGTAACATCCAGTTAGCTTATGTCTAATAAAAAAAAAAAAAAAAAAAAAAATCCCTACTAGGTACCCTCTAACACAACATTATAAGATGGTGATGAGGGGAGGAGGTGGTTATTGAATATACCAAGCTCCAAATAGTTGGGATATTAATTTAGGCAAAACTTGACGGATGTATTGTGCTCTATGGATTAACATGAAATTTGCTACCCAAGCGACATATGTGGCCTAATTTGGCTAAGATGTGGTGTATTACCCTAAGTATGCGAAAATAAGTTACGAGAGTTAGGATGGGACCTTTATAGTATAAGACAAGCTTGACTATGATAGACCGCCCCCAATATAATATGGAGCCTTTAGTCGGGGTTGGTGTGGGACCAGGCAGCACACTCTATATAAATTATATGGCACCACTAGAGCTGTAGCATTGCAGAAAAAGGGATAAAGCGGTTAAGCCTCATACATCAGCTAAGTGGTAGGACTTAATAAATATAAGGGCGTAGCCTCGGCCGCTGGCAACGCCCGTGCCATGGGGAAATGAATCTCTGCATTCATATTATTAAGTCTCTAAGTGAGTCCTGGTAAGCTCTAGTAGGAGAGTGGAAATAATGAATGTCTCTCATGAGTAGAAATTATTCCATAATCCACCTGTAGGTGGAGACAAACTACAAGGGAAAACCCTCCCTCATAAATACTAAAAGAAACAGGGCCCCAACCTAGAAAAAACAAAACAGCGTAGAAAACAGTTGTGCATACATAGTGGTGTCCAATGCTCAGTATATAAAAGTAATATAAGTACAATACAGGTATATCTTCAATATATACAGCTAATGTAACAAAACAAACTAAATTATTAGGGTAGACCTTGAGTGGCTAGTGCGCCTGGATAGCTGGTGTCAACATTAATATGTACACTAGATCTATAACTTGGTAAAACAAATAACAGTGAGTGACTTCCACCCCTATAATGTCTAAGATACCTGCAAGTGAACACAAGTGTAATCAAACTGAAAATGAACTATAGAACGTCTGGGTCCATGTCTAAGTATAGACTTCTGGGCGGCTATAGACTGCACTTTCATCCCATGCCAGATCGCGGGACTGTATGCGCTCTTTGGGCTGACTGCACCGGCCAGCTATGCACTGCACCACTCGCTGAATGAAATACCATGAGCAGTTCTGAGTGAGTGATCTGGGGACGGTTCATGTCGCTATCGCAGATGCTCTGGGGTTCGTGCAGGGGCTTCTCTGAAGAGCGCAGGCAGCGCCGCTGAATGTCACTCCACTGATTCAGTTCTAGTGGCGCTCCCGGACCGCAGTGGGCACTTGAAGAGCAGGGATTCCCAGCATCAAGTGAGAAATAAGGTACCCATTGATCTGCGTTCTTCCCGGTTGCGGCCTGAATCCGCTGGTACGGCTTTGCATCATGGAGCAGGGCCTCTGCTCTACCACTAAATTCACCGGTCGTTATGAGCAGTTTGTCTTCCCCAGTATTGTATACTTCTTGCATTTGTATCAGCAGAGTAGGAGGGCTACAGTTACAAGGTGCCGCGGCAAAGATCTTGATCAGCTGTGTCTCTAGGAACCGGTAGGAAGTCTCAATAAGGCCCAGAGCTATTGACTCCCAATCATCAACGGCTGCCATTTTCCTTTTAGAGAAGTTAGTAATACTGCTGGCGTTGACTCAAAGGTTACTTCAGTGACTCATATCAGCAAACTAGGTGCGTAGATTGGGTCACTATGCAGGCAGTGTGAGCTTTTATCTTTGCCGCTGCTATTTCTGAATTTGAAGTTTTATCTTTGCCGCTGTCTGCACCCTCGTGGATCCGTTGTGAGGTTTAGGTTTTGGATAGATGGAATAAGCACAAGCCCAAACTCTATTATCAGGTTACTGTATGAGGGGATCTCATGGGGAGCTTCAGTAATGCTGTGAATTTGTACATAAAGTAGGTTTACAGCTGTCTGTGAGTTGAGAAGACGGCTAGAGGTCTGCAAGATGGCGGCTCTCCCTCCCAGCTCTATAATGTATAGCAGTGATGGTAAGCTGGTGCAGTCTCTCCGGACCCCTAAGAGTGCACAGGAACACGCTATCAGTTCTTAGGTCTATCCACATAGGTTCAGGATTTAAAAAGATCACAAAGTGTGGAAAGACCCCTAAATAAAGATCCTGGGCCCGGGAGCTGCACCAGAACACGTCCTATCAGCTCTGCAGTTGGCTCCGCCCCCACTTGGTATTTATTTTAACTAAGTACAATAGCTATTAAATAGTTAATAACTATTTAATACCTACCTAGTTAAAATAATTACCAATTTACCTGTAAAATAAATCCTAACCTAAATTACAAATACACCTACACTATCAATAAATTAATTAAATAAACTACAAATATCTAAACTAAAATGCAATTAAATACACTAAACTAAATTACAAATAAAAATAAAAACACTAGATTACAAAAAATAAAAAAAGATTACAAGATTTTTTAAGCTAATTATGCCTATTCTAATCCCCCTAATAAAATAACAAAGCCCCCCAAAATAAAAAAAAAATCCCTACCCTAATCTAAATTACAAAAGTAATCAGCTCTATTACCAGCCCTTAAAAGGGCCTTTTGTGGGGCATTGCCCCAAAGTAATCACCTCATTTGCCTGTAAAAAAAACAACAACCCCCCAATTACAACCCACCACTCACATACCCCTACTCTAACCCACCCAATCCCCCCTTAAAAAACCTAAGTCTAACCCCCAAGTGCTTCTTACCTGTCCTGAAGACTGGCGGAGAAGGTACTGTTCCAGGCGGAGAAGTCTTCTTCCATGCGGCGACATCTTCTTCTTCCGGGAACCAGCTGGCGCGGAGCGGAGGAGTTGAAGACCGATGACAGCGGAGCTGAAGACCATCCACCTGGAACTGAAGACCGGCGATGCTGGAACTGAAGATCGGCGATGCTTGAACTGAAGACCGCTGGAACTGAAGACCGGAGCCTTTAGCGTGTCTGGTGTATGTAATTATTACATTCCACCTCCTTGAAGAAAGTTGATGTTTTGATCTTCCCATTATATACACATATATCCAGATCTAAGAAAGTAATATGCTCTTGACTGATCTGGTGAGTGAACTTTAGGTTAATTTCATTTAGGTTCATAACCTCTAATGGGTGTATTAGGTCTTCCATGCTGCCTTTCCAGACCATAAGAAGATCATCTATATACCTCTTATAAAGGACCAGGTCCGCGCTGTCTGGGCAGGAGTCCCAAAATAAGGACTCCCATCTACCCATATACAAGTTGGCATAGCTTGGCACGAACCTGGTCCCCATGGCTGTTCCACATATTTGGCGATAAAATTTTCCTTCACAATTAAAATAGTTATGTCTTAATATGTAGTCAATGCAATCTAATACTAAGGTCATCTGTGCTTGTGGCATAGTTTTATCTTTATTAAGATAATATTGAACAGATTCAAGACCTTCTTTGTGCAGGATACAGGTATATAGCGATGTTACATCACTGGTAACCATTATGTATCTGTCACTCCATTCCATGTTATTTCAAATGTTAAAAACTTCAGTAGAATCTCTAAGAAAAGAGGGTAGGGATCTCACATGTGTCTGTAAATTCTTATCGATGTACTAAGATAGGTTACTGGATAGGGAGCCTATGCCCAATATGATCGGTCCCCGTGAGTCCAAATGGATTTTTAACTTAGACTGCATTTATCCTTATGAAGGTTAAGATTATAGAGCATGTATCATCATACTAGCCCTCTATCTCCTTATCAACCCCCTTATATTTCTATTTCAGTCAGGTGTATATCTATTTTGAGATTGCACATTCTATTTTCAGATTGCACATCCATTTGATACACTAATATCATTAGGGAGGTAAGATAATAGAACTTGTATCTTTTTACCTTCCCCTAGATCTTAAATCAACCCCCTCATACTTTAAATCCAGATAGGTGTAAACATTTTAATCTAAAATATTGGTGCAACATATTTACATATGATCTATGAGGGTGCTTTGAATTTTAATCTGTTCTTAGTTAAAATCAATTTCAGTTTTAACCTGTTTCTAGTCTCTCCAATGTATTATCTCTAGTATAATGATATCAAGTATGTATTTATATTATTTAGTAATTTTAAATTTTCCACTTTAAGTATTAACAAACCCATATAATATCAAGTATGTATTTATTTTCTAAGTAATTTTATATTCATATTTATGTACATATTTTTATATTCCCTTTTTTAATTATACATATAATGAAATATTTGTAAATCCTGGAAGATATTTAGCCTAAAATACTTATTTAATTAATTTAGACACAATAGCATTCAATTACTAGTATAAACTCATCCATTGAAGTTCAATCTATTGGCTGATTAGAACAGCCAATAGGATTGAGCTCGCATACTATTGGCTGATTGGAACAGCCAATAGAATGCAAGCTCAATCCTATTAGCTGATTGGATCAACCAATTGGATTTTTTCTACCTTAATTCCGATTGGCTGATAGAATTCTATCATCCAATCGGAACTGAAGGGACGCCATCTAAGGGCTATTTGTAATTTAGTATAGGGTAGGGATTTTTTTTATTTTGGGGGGCTTTTTTATTTTATTAGGGGGATTAGATTATTTGTAATTAGCTTAAAAAATGTAATTATTTCATTATTTCTGTAATTTAGTGTTTGTTTTTTTCGTAATTTAGTTTATTTAATTTAATTGTAATTAAATGTAGTTAATTTAGCTAATTTATTTAATTACAGTGTAGTGTTAGGTGTAATTGTAACTTAGTCTAGGTTTAGGTAAGTATTTAGTTTTAAATAGAAATGATTTATTAATGATAGGAATATTTATTTAGATGTATTTAAATTATATTTAAATTTAGGGGGGTGTTAGGGTTAGATTTAGACTTAGATTTAGGGGTTAATAATTTTATTATATAGGCGGCGACGTTGGGGGCGGCAGATTAAGGGTTAATAAATGTAGGTAGGTGGCGGCGACATTGGGGGCGGCAGATTAGGGTTAATAAATATAATAGAGGTGTTGGCGATGTTGGGGGCAGCAGATTAGGGGTTCATAAGTATAATGTAGGTGGCGGCGGTGTCCGGAGCAGCAGATTAGGGGTTAATAATATTATGCCGGTGGCGACGATGTTTGGGGTGGCAGATTATGTGTTAATAAGTGAAAGATTAGGGGTGTTTAGACTCGGGGTTCATGTTAGGGTGTTAGGTGTAGACATAAAATGTGTTTCCCCATAGGAATCAATGGGGCTGCGTTAGGAGTTGAACGCTACTTTTTTGCAGGTGTTAGGTTTTTTTCAGCCGAATCTGCCCCATTGATTCCTATGGGGAAATCGTGCATGAGCACACTTTACCTGCTTACCGCTACCGTAAGCAGCGCTGGTATTGCGGTGAGATGTGGAGCTCTCAATTTTGCTCTCCGCTCACTTTTTTGCAGCTAACACAGGGTTTAGAAAAACCTGTAATACCAGCATTGTCTTAAGTGAGCAGTGAGAAAAAAATGCTCGTTAGCACCGCACAGCTTACCGACAAAAACTCGTAATCTAGCCGTATGTGAGTTATGGACAATATAACAATGTGGCAATATAACAATGTGGCAAATAACCAACTATAATGTGTGCCAGCACAATACATATAGCTAATAAGAGATCTCTTACACTGTAGGTGTTCAATGCTAAAATCTATGTCCAAATAAAATGTATGTCCAAAAATGAATATCCAAAAAGAAGAAAAGAAGTGATATCCTGATAGTCTAGAATTTTCCTATATCCATATGCTTTACAGACTTTGAAAACTTGATATCCGGATACTGAGTGAAACCTTAAAAAAAAAGTAAAAGAACAATCAATATACAAATTGTGCATGTGGGGTGGGTTCTATCAGTATAAAACTCACCCTAACAAACGATCCTGGGATGATAGATAGCCTCACAAATCCTGTTCAGAATAGCGTCTAGGCATTTCAGCCCTATAAAATGGCCTTTTTTAAGACATAATGAGGCTAATTTCTTTGCTGCTATTTAAGGAATGAATATCCAATAGTAATCTAAAAGCCCACCTATGGATATATTGCATTTATTGTATTAAATTGTATCATACATTTCATTAGTTTATTCTTTTATTAGATTGTATCCATTTTTCCATTAGTTTTTCTATTAGTTAATTGTGCATTGCACCTTATATCATCACATAATTTATCTTTCACTACATTACATTTGCTCACGCTTTGAGATTGTCATATTATTTATTATTTTTCCATCATATTTGCTCACACTTTGAGATTGTTATATTAATTATGATTTTTTAACGTCATAGAATTTTTCTAATTATTTGTTATTTGTTTTTTCACACAAATCTCACCTTCTAAAATCATTATCATATGGTCTATATAACTATTTGAATTTCCACTTATTTATATTTATAATAATTTCCATTTCTAAATTTGCTCTTTTATATTAGTGTGCCTGTCTGATCCTTAGATCATTATTTATGTTTAGATTCCCTTGATGAATTTAGGGATTGTTTCATATTTTCCTTTTTAAGCTCAATCTAAGAATATATATTTCCTACCAGGTGTGGTTTATTATTTTTGTTTTTTAATTATATGCATTTGCACTTTCCATATAGGTCTCTTAACTAGAATTTTATACCAGTCTATTTATACCTCTATTTTTTAGAATTTACACCTGTTGTTTTATTATTCTATATGATCTATTCCCCTTGATCAATTAACCCACATAGGTCATAAGGGTCTATTTGACCACTTGTTCAATATAACCCATAAACACTGACTTTGTAGGAAACCACTTACCTGTGTAATACTTTAGCCTTCTGGTGCTCCTAATGTCCCATACCTGGCTTTGAGATTTAAGACATAACCTGCTTATGTATAGCAGTTAGAATTTGCAGGTATAGAAACCAGTGTAATGGAAGTGGATCTATTTTAAGTTGCAAGTTAAGGGTGTTGTATTTATCAAGAAATCTGCTACTCTATAGAGTCCCTTATTTTCCCACTTATCAATAAGTCTTCTAGAATCTTTAGGGATCAGATATTTCACTGGGACAACCAAGGAACATGTCGGCAATAAATTACTGTTTTTAACTGTATTATCCCACAAATTAATGGAGACCAATGTAATTGGTGGACAACCAGATTTCACCGCCCCACTGCTCCTCTTCTACCATAGGATATCCTCTGGGGGATCAACCCCCCCCCCCCAATGCAGCTTCCAATTTAGGCCATACCACATCTCCCCCCTCCTACCCATCATGGAGATTTGAGCTAATCTGGCAGCATTATAATAGTCAAATAGGTTCGGGATCCCCACCCCTCCAAGCTGTCTATGTCTAGTAAGAATTGGTAGGAAATCCTAGCATGCTTATTTCCTCTGAGAAAACTATGAATGTTTGATTGTAACAAAGCTAAATCATGCTTATTTATTGGTATTAGTAGGACTCTAAATAAATATAAAATTCTGAGAGGGACATTTTTACCGAGGACAGTCATCCATACCACAAAAAGCCCTGTTTTTGCCATCTAGCAAGATCCTGCTTAATTGTTTGGTACATAGGGATGTAGTTTGCCCTATATAAATTGGAGGAGTGTAATGTTAAGTTAACGCCCAAGTATGATATTTGATCTTTAGCCCATTTAAAGTCAAAATTAATCTCTAAAAGCTTAATGGTATGCTCAGGGATGTTCAATGGTAGAGCCACACATTTATCAGAATTAATTGTATACCCTGAAATCTTATCAAACCTGTGTAACACCTCATACACATTTGGGATAGAGATTAATGATTTTGAAAGTGTCAATAGACCATCATCTGTAAACAGGGTTAATTTATGTGATATGACACCTATTTCCAGACCAGTTATATCAGGTGAGTTACGGTTGACTGCCGCTAGTGGTTCTATACAGATTGCAAACAAAAGTGGGGACAATGGGCAGCCCTGTCTGGTCCCATTTAATATTGGAAATGTGTCTGATTGGTGACCAATCACTCTCGCAATTGCTGTTGGGTAAGAATAAATATTTTTAAATTATAAAAAATATTATAAATATATAATAAAAATATTATAAATATATAATTTAAATATTATAAATTATAAATATTTTTAATAGCTTTAACAAATGAGCCTGCAAACCACATTTTTTCTAGTACTGAGTACATATAAGTCCAATCTATTCTATCAAAGGCCTTCTCCATGTCTAATGATAGATGCAGAGAAGGTATTCTATATATCTAATAAATCCAACCTGATCTGGGTGTATTATACAAGGCAAGATTATTTTAAGTCTATTTGCTAGGATTTTCATTATTATTTTTATGTCTTGGTTAATCAAAGATACTGGTCTGTAGCTTGAGCAAAATTTTGGTTGTTTACCTGGTTTTGGTATAACTATTATCTTAGCTTGAAGAAGGTCTCTGGGTATGGCATTGCCTTCTAAGATGTAATTTGCAAATTGTACCAAATGCGGGATCAAGATTGATGTAAATAATTTATAATATACCCAAGACAGACCGTCTGGACCCAGTGCTTTTCCAGGTTTGAGATCTTTAATAGGCTGAAGCACCTCTGCATGGGTAATTTTAGCATTAAACTTTTCGGTATCTTCTTTAGTGATCACTCTTAACCTAGCTTCCTCTAAAAAGGTATGTAAATGTTTTGTTGTTTCTATGGAATGTTTTACTTTTCTCCCATCATATAACTTCCCATAATATCGGGCAAATGTGTCCACTATCTCTTGGGGGTGAGATGTTAATTCCCCATCCGGGCGTTGAAGGGACGGAATAGAGGCCCTTTGGTAGCTCTCTCTAATTTTTTTAGCTAAGTATTAATAATAATCAGGTTTGTTCGCGTACAGCATATAATTAGTTTTCAGTCTCTGGGCTAATTTGATAGATTGTTCATTTAAGTTACTATTTAGTTGTCTTTTTTGTTGTAGTGTACGGAATGTAGTGTTTGCTTGAGTTTTTTTATGTTCTCTTTCCAGAACAGTGATCTTGGCTTGTAGATGGTTAGTTAATGTATTTTGGCATTTTTTATATTTAGTTTTTTTCTTTGATCAGTAGACCTCTTATTACTGTTTTATGTGCCGCCCATACTTGGGTTTACTGTTGTACCTAAATTTATACTCCAGTATTCCCCAAGTTCTCTCAACACCAACTGTCCTGCAAGTGGATCTCTAAGGCAGGATGAGTCAAAAGACCACGCTTGAACTCTCTTAGGATCCCTGATGCCCTCCAGTAAAACTTGAGTTATGGAATGATCTGACCATGAGCAGACCTCTATATTGGACAAAATTAAGACTGGTCTTAAGACTAATGAAAACATCATCTAGTTTGTAATAGCTGTGATGTGCCACTGAAAAGAAGGTAGTGTCTGTTGTGATACCATGCAAAGCTCGCCAAGTAAAGTATGAGGTGCAAGCTGTTCAAGTATATTTTGCGCAACTGTTTTTGATCTCATTTGTTTCTTGGATAACTTTTGTGTGGTTGTATAACATAAGGATTGGATATCTACATTAAAATCCCCTGCTAAAATTATCCTTGTCTGAGACCAGTTGGTCAATAATTGTGAAATACGGCAAAAAAAAAAAAAATCCTGCTTTTCATTCGGAGAATATATATTACATAATAATACTTCCACCCCCTGCATTTGTCCATGTACTAACAAATAGCATCTTTCTTTATCAGCAATAGTTTTATTATGTATGAAATGTAGTGAAGAATGAATCAGCACAGATACCCCTCTTTTTTGGTGTCTGTTATTGCATGATAGTGTTGCTGGTATTATTTTGACCAATATTTCGGTATATGGGGTTTAACAAAATGTGTCTCTTGCAAATATATAATATTGGCCTGAAGTTTTTTATAATGAGTCATAGCTATGCAACGTTTAATGTCTGAGTTTAAACCTCTCACATTATGTGAGATTAGTTTGATATTTGGAAAGGATGTGACTTAGTTATTTGTGTTTGTATAAGTATACTGTTTAATGTATCTTAACCCTTCCTGGTTTGCTGCACAATGGGTATCCAATGAGACCCGAACCTCTTTTTAATTGTCAACTATTAACATTTTGAGTGTAGGCCCTTAACCAGGAGTTGGCAATGTAGGCAAAATCATTTACATCACAGTGACAACTTAAAAAATAAAATAACAGTAAAAACTTAAACATTAATGACTGCTTGTGTACAGCCAACATTTTAAAATCAACAATGAACCATTTATACATTACAATGTTAACTTTTAAGGGTGCAGTACCTATCTGTTAAACAACCTTACTATAGGTGTAAGACTAACTATTCATAGGATGAGGAGAATCATTGTAATTATCTTCCACATATCACCCAAGAAAAGACAATAAAGAGAACATAATAGCATCTATACGATTACCCATATCACACACTAGGCCCAGAACAGTCCATAATCAGGTTGTGACTTTCTTTTGTGCTACCTTAGACCAGTTGGATTTTCGTGAAGTTACTTGGAGTTCTCTGGAGTCAGTCGACAGGGTAGAAGTATCATCAAGTTGAAATCCCGGGGCTTCCAGATGCAGTATCTTACATACCTCTGGAATGTCTTGCCTAGATTTGAGAGTTATCGTCTTACCATCTTTATTTATATTCAGGGCGAATGGAAAGCCCCATCTGTAAGGAATGCCATTTTTCTGTAGTAGAGATGTAAGGGAAGGGGTCGTAGAGCTTGTCTGCGCTGTAGTGTTTTAATGCAGAGATCCTGATAAAACTGTATTACAGTTCCTTGAAATTTGAAGGTAGGATTTTGTCTTGCAGCTGTTAAAATATGCTCTCTATCAGGGTAGCAAAGTAGCTTTATAATAACGTCTCTGGGTGGGTGGTCTTCTCAAGGTTTTGCTCTCAAGCCTCTATGAGCCCTCTCGATAGGAAAACTCCTGTCGCCATTTTCTCCTGTGATTGCTCGAAAAAGCTGCTGTAAATATGTAGAAAGATCTTTTGCTCCGACTGATTCTGGCACTCCTTTAAGCCTGATGTTATTTCTCCTATTTCTGTTTTCGATATCTTCTATTTTGTCCTCAAGTTCCTGTATTTGTTGATCATGAGACAAGATAGCTTGTTCAGAATTTTATATATCGTCAACCAATACATCTTAATTATTTTCAAGTGATTCTACTCTGCTTCCCAAGTCGGATATATCTTGCTTTATCTCTGACAGACTTGCAGTAACTGTGGAATGAAGATTATCTATTTTGTCCCATAATTTTTCAAAATTCACTGCAATATCTTGCTTTGAGACAAGGAGTTGCAAATCAGCTTTCGTTACTGGAGTTAAGTCCTTTGTTGGGGACTGTGAAACTGAGAGTATATCAGATTCTCTTTCTGTATCTGTTTCTGCGCTTCCTATTGAATTGACTCCTTTGGTAGATCTTAGATAGGATTCCATAGCATTAGGTTTATTGGTCTTGTCTGGTCTAGTAAGCCTCTTCAAGGACATAATTGTACCATAAACAGAGCAATTGTCAGGGTCTCTTATCCTCTCTTTCAGATACTACCTTCTTGATAGTTATGTAGCTTGTAAATATTAAAATACTCTGTGTATTGGTGAACAGAATAACAATCTTGTGTTAAAACAACTCTCACAGCTGCTTAGGAGATCTATCTGTGCCAATGTCCCCTTAACAGAGCTGATCCTAAAATATATAAATCTGGGCAGAGGCTGTAGATGTTAGTTATTAATCTTCATATTGAAGAGCTGGATAACTTCTGGCCTAGCCCTGAGTTTACAGTGTGACTTGTATGTAGATCCCAAGAATGGGCTGCTGCTAGGAGTTTTACTATGCCTGTTGTTAAAGCCCATAGATATTTCTCATTCTTTTCCTCTGACTCCTTGAAGAGTATCGGCCAGATTACGAGTTTTGCGTTAGAGGCTATGCGTTGCTAACAAGCATTTTTCTCTTACCGCTCACTTACCTGCAGCGCTGGTATTACGGGTTTTTACAAACCCGGCGTTAAAAGGCAAGAAGTGAGCGTTGAGCAAAATTGTGCTCCTTACCGCACTCCAATACCAGCGCTGCTTAAGTCAGCGGTGAGCTGGTTATACGTGCTCGTAAACGATTTCCCAATAGGAATCAACGGGGAGAGCTGGCTGAGAAAAAGTATAACACTTGCAAAAAAGCAGCTTAAAACTCATTAACGCAGCCCCATTGATTCCTATGGGGAAATAAAATGTATGTTTACACCTAACACCCTAACATGACCCCCGAGTCTAAACACCCCTAATCTTACACTTATTAACCCCTAATCAGCCGCCTCTGACATCGCCGACACCTACATTACATTTATTATACCCTAATCTACCGCTCCGGACATCGCCACCATCTACATTATATTTATTAACCCCTAATCTGCTGCCCCCAACATTGCCGCCACCTACATTATATTTATTAACCCCTAATCTGCCGTCCCCAATGTTGCCACAACCTACCTACATTTATTAACGCCTAATCTTCTGCCCCCAACATCGCCGCCACTATAATAAACATATTAACCCCTAAAATGCCACACTCCCGCCTCGCAAACATTAGTTAAATATTATTAACCCCTAATTAGGGATGGGCGAATGTGTTTATCCGAATTCGAATGTTAGAATGTTATTGTAGAAATTTGATTTACATAATAGAATGTTAATAAGAATGAATATTCTTAAAAATTCGATTTTTGAATCTTATTTACAGTTTTCGAATGTCACATTCGAATTTGAATGTCACATTCGAAATTCGGATGTTACATTCGAATATCACATTCGAATTCAAATATTACATTTATAAAACACAATTGTAGATTAGAAACACTATTTCGAATGTCACATTCAAATCGAATATCACATTCAAATCAAATCTCACATTCGAATTCGAATATTACATTTATAAAACAGAGTATTAGACTAGAAATACTATTTCGAATTTGAATGTCACATTCGAATCGAATATCACATTTGAATCAAATATCACATTTAAAACACAGTGTTAGACTAGAAATACTATTTCAAATTTGAATGTGACATTCAAATTCGAATGTAGCATTCAAATTCGAATATTACATTTATTAAACACAGTTATAGACTAGAAATACTATTTCAAATTTGAATGTCACATTCAAATTTGGATGTCACATTGGAATTCGAATATTACATTTCAAAATTGAATGAATACATAGCTAAACATTGTATTATTGAAAAATTCGAAAACGAAAATTCGAAAAAAGAATTTTAGAATGTTATATAAACATTCGAAATTCGATTCGAACGAACGTATCAAAATTCATTTAAAATTTTTAATTTTTAGAAACATTTGCCCATCCCTACCCCTAATCTGCCATCCCTAACATCGCCGCCACGTACCTACATTTATTAACCCCTAATCTGCCACCCCCAATGTCTCCGCCACTATACTAAATGTATTAACCCCTAAACCTAAGTCTAACCCTAACACCCCCTAACTTAAATATAATTTAAATAAATCTAAATAAATATTAATATTATTACCTAAATAATTCCTATTTAAAACTAAATACTTACCTATAAAATAAACCCTAAGCTAGCTACACTATAACTTATAGTTACATTGTAGCTATCTTAGGGTTTATTTTTATTTTACAGGCAACTTTGTATTTATTTTAACAAGGTAGAATAGTTACTAAATAGTTATAAACTATTTAATAACTACCTAGCTAAAATAAATACAAAAGTACCTGTAAAATAAAACCTAACCTAAGTTACAATAACACCTAACACTACACTACAATTAAATAAATTTACTAAATTAGTTAAAGTACAAAAAACAAACAAACAAACACTAAATTACAGAAAATAATAAACAAATTACAAGATATTTAAACTAATTACACCTAATCTTATAGCCCTATCAAAATAAAAAAGCCCCCCAAAATTAAAAAAAAACTATAGCCTAAACTAAACTATCAATAGCCCTTAAAAGGGCCTTTTGCGGGGCATTGCCCCAAAGTAAACAGCTCTTTTACCTGTAAAAAAAAAATACAAATACCCCCCCACTAGTAAAACCCACCACCCACACAACCAACCCCCCAATTAAAACCCTAACTAAAAAAACCTAAGCTCCCCATTGCCCTGAAAAGGGCATTTGGATGGGCATTGCCCTTAAAAGGGCAGTTAGCTATTTTGCTGCCCAAACCCTAAACTAAAAAATTAAACCCACCCAATAAACCTTTAAAAAAAACCTAACACTAACCCCCTGAAGATCGACTTACTGTTCTGAAGACCGGACATCCATCCTCAAGGAAGCAGCAGAAGTCTTCATCCAACTTGGCCGAAGTCCTCAACGAAGCCGGGAGAAGTCTTCATCCAAGCCGGGCGAAGTGGTCCTCCAGACAGGCAGCAGTCTTCATCCAGATGGCATCTTCTATCTTCATCCATCCGACGCGGAGCGGCTCCATCTTCAAGACATCTGACGTGGAGCATCCTCTTCATCCGGAGTCTTCTTACTGAATGACGGTTCCTTTAAATGATGTCATCCAAGATGGTGTCCCTTAGATTACGATTGGCTGATAGAATTCTATCAGCCAATTGGAATAAAGGTAGAAAAAATTATATTGGCTGATGCAATCAGCCAATAGGATTGAATTTCAATCTTATTGGCTGATGGGATCAGCCAATAGGATTAAGCTCGCATTCTATTGGCTGATTGGAACAGCCAATAGAAGGCAAGCTAAATCATATTGGCTGATTGGATCAGCCAATAGGATTGAAATTCAATCCTATTGTCTTTAAGATTAGGACCTACTTACTCCCCTTCTGGCCTCTACATTCACCGTCACTAAATCATATGGCCATGTGCAACCAAGAGACCACCGCTCTCATTAGGCTGCTTCCTGGTGATGTCAGGATCTTCCGGTAGTGTGGTAGGTAGCTTTCCTCCGGCCTGTGTTAGATGAAGCAAGTCTTCAGTGCCATATAAGTCTCCTCATGTTTGGCTTCAAGCCCCCTTGTATTATCTGCCCAGGAACACAGCGTGTCCGTGAAAAGAGTTAAAACAAACCTGCTCCGATCACCACCGTCCTCCTACCACCAAATGCAATAAAATAAAAAGAATTTGTATTTTTTTTACAAACTTTTGCTTGTGCAATCATGGCACAAATGTTTGTAAAAGTTTCTCTGGGATCCCCGTTGTTCTGAAATTAGAAGGCCGCTATTTGCAGCTGCGCACCACACTTCTTTTAATCCTGTCATTGAAGGGGTTACTTAGGTAGCTTAAAAGGTTAATTTTAGCTTTAGTGTAGAGAAAAGACTCCCACCTGACACTTCCCTCCCCAACTCCTCATTGGTAACCCCCATTTTAGGTACTGGCAGACTGTCTGCCAGTATGAAAATATAAGTTTTTTTTTTTTTTTAATAAAATATTTTTTATTCATTTTTATATTTTATACAGTGTAGGATCCCCCTTACCCCCCAACTTCCCTGACCCCCCAAAACAGCTCTCTATATCTCCTGTATCTAACTATTACATGCCATCTTAGGTACTGGCAGCTGTTTGACAGTACCTATAAACTGCCTTTGTTTTTTTTAAAAAAAAATTATTATTATTTTTGTACATATTTTCTGTAGCGTAGTGTGTCCATCTCCCGCGATCTTTAGTTATGGTCCCCCACACCTTCAGATCCCTTTTCTGTAGTGTAGCTACCCCATCCCTATTTGTCCCTTTCTTTATTTTTTTGTAGCGTAGGCAACTCCCTCTACCTCCCACCTCCCCTGCTGGTCTACCCACCCTCCACCTGCTTCCCGCTAACACCTCCCGCTGGCACTAACAGAAGATCGTTACAGGCAGTGACACACACAGTGTCACCATCTGTAACTATCAGGCATCTCCCCTCATATGGAGCCGGAGCACTGATCGTGCTCTGGCTCCGTATGCGACAGATGCTTGAAGCTTCAGAAGCTCCAGCTCTCAGCTGTAACTTAACAGCCAAGAGTGCTGAAGATTCCTAAAGTGAAGACGTGTATATACAGGGAGTGCAGAATTATTAGGCAAATGTGTATTTTGACCACATAATCCTCTTTATGCATGTTGTCTTACTCCAAGCTGTATAGGCTTGAAAGCCTACTACCAATTAAGCATATTAGGTGATGTGCATCTCTGTAATGAGAAGGGGTGTGGTCTAATGACATCAACACCCTATATCAGGTGTGCATAATTATTAGGCAACTTCCTTTCCTTTGGCAAAATGGGTCAAAAAAAGGACTTGACAGGCTCAGAAAAGTAAAAAATAGTGAAATATCTTGCAGAGGGATGCAGCACTCTTAAAATTGCAAAGCTTCTGAAGCGTGATCATCGAAGCGTTTCATTCAAAATAGTCAACAGGGTCGCAAGAAGCGTGTGGAAAAACCAAGGCGCAAAATAACTGCCCATGAACTGAGAAAAGTCAAGCGTGCAGCTGCCAAGATGCCACTTGCCACCAGTTTGGCCATATTTCAGAGCTGCAACATCACTGGAGTGCCCAAAAGCACAAGGTGTGCAATACTCAGAGACATGGCCAAGGTAAGAAAGGCTGAAAGACGACCACCACTGAACAAGACACACAAGCTGAAACGTCAAGACTGGGCCAAGAAATATCTCAAGACTGATTTTTCTAAGGTTTTATGGACTGATGAAATGAGAGTGAGTCTTGATGGGCCAGATGGATGGGCCCATGGCTGGATTGGTAAAGGGCAGAGATCTCCAGTCCGACTCAGACGCCAGCAAGGTGGAGGTGGAGTACTGGTTTGGGCTGGTATCATCAAAGATGAGCTTGTGGGACCTTTTCGGGTTGAGGATGGAGTCAAGCTCAACTCCCAGTCCTACTGCCAGTTTCTGGAAGACACCTTCTTCAAGCAGTGGTACAGGAAGAAGTCTGCATCCTTCAAGAAAAACATGATTTTCATGCAGGACAATGCTCCATCACACGCGTCCAAGTACTCCACAGCGTGGCTGGCAAGAAAGGGCATAAAAGAAGAAAATCTAATGACATGGCCTCCTTGTTCACCTGATCTGAACCCCATTGAGAACCTGTGGTCCATCATCAAATGTGAGATTTACAAGGAGGGAAAACAGTACACCTCTCTGAACAGTGTCTGGGAGGCTGTGGTTGCTGCTGCACGCAATGTTGATGGTGAACAGATCAAAACACTGACAGAATCCATGGATGGCAGGCTTTTGAGTGTCCTTGCAAAGAAAGGTGGCTATATTGGTCACTGATTTGTTTTTGTTTTGTTTTTGAATGTCAGAAATGTATATTTGTGAATGTTGAGATGTTATATTGGTTTCACTGGTAAAAATAAATAATTGAAATGGGTATATATTTGTTTTTTGTTAAGTTGCCTAATAATTATGCACAGTAATAGTCACCTGCACACACAGATATCCCCCTAAAATAGCTATAACTAAAAACAAACTAAAAACTACTTCCAAAACTATTCAGCTTTGATATTAATGAGTTTTTTGGGTTCATTGAGAACATGGTTGTTGTTCAATAATACAATTAATCCTCAAAAATACAACTTGCCTAATAATTCTGTACTCCCTGTATACATCTTGCAGTATGATAGGCAAAGTATATATACGTCCTTTTGGGTGAAGGGGTTAAAGGAACATGAAACCCAATTTACTTCCATTATCAAATTTGCTTCATTCTCTTAGTATTTTCTGTTGAAGGAGCATTATTGATAACTGAAAACATTGGGTCATCCAATAACAAGAGGCATTTATGTGGAGCAACCAAATCAATATCTAGCTCCCAGAAGTGCAATACTGCTTGTGAGCCTACCTAGGCATGATTTTAAACAAAGGATACCAAAAGAATTTTTGAAATTGTTTGCTCCATCTGAATTGTGAAATAAAAATTTTGGGTTTAATATCCCATTAAGTCCGTCATGCTTAAATTGTCTTTCTCTCTTTTTGAAATCCTTTCAGGTCACAAAAAGTAAGTAAATTGGCATTTTAGGTTCATCTGAAAGCTTGAATCAGCCTTAAAATACTTTTCTTAGTTAAATAATAACAACAACAACAAACATTTGAAAATCAATCTTCCTCTAAATTAAATTTCTATTTCTTAATACAAACTGGTTCCAATACTAATAATCACTATAAATATGTATGTAACCTATATTTAAAAAGACATGAAAGCAATGCAAGAAGATTGGCTATAGCATTTGCAGTCCTAGACGATTAAGCTATTCAAACAATTTTATTTTTAGCAATGTTTCATTTGTTTATTTTTAATGTAAGTATATCTGTCGGTAGACCTCTGTGCTGGCCTCCTGCAGTAACACTATTTTTATTATGAGGCCGAGCTGATACAGACAAATGTTATATCTTTCTAGTCTTTCTAGTTCATAAGAGAGCTCACCCATGGAGAAAGTGATATTATAAATTTATGATAAAGTACCCCAGTTGAGGGACGGACATACAGTAGATGCAAGTGAAGACAATGGAATGATGGTTAGTAAGAAAGGTTTTGTCAACATCAACATAAGAAACAAATATTGAATTTGAAACTTTTCTATTGTGTTGTAGAAAGTGTTCTACACATGCTAAAATAAAAGCACTTTTATTCAGGATTACATTGAAGGTAGAGAGAGAGAGAGAGAGAGAGAGAGAGAGAGAGAGAGAGAGAGAGAGAGAGAGATAGAGAGAGAGAGAGAGAGAGAGAGAGAGAAAGGAAAGTGAGATAGGTGAGAGGGAAAGAGAGCAAGAGAAAAAAGGAGCTAAAGGGGAGAGAAAGAAAGAAGAGAGATGACTGGTTTTAGATCCACTCAAGAAAACATGAACTAACCAGTCACACAAGTGATGAGCACACTGTTAATTGAACACATTGATCAGCATCAGCTGTTTTTTCCTAACACTGCTAAAGAGTTAAAGGGCCATGATACCCACATTTTTTCTTTCATGATTTAGAAAGAGAATGCAATTTTAAACATCTTTCTAATTTACTTCTATTATCTAATTTGTTTTATTCTCTTGATATTCTTTGCTGAAAAGCATATCTAGATATGCTCAGTAGCTGCTGATTGGTTGCTGCACATAGAAGTCTCATGTGATTGGCTCACCCATGTGTATTGCTTTTTCTTCATATAAGGAAATCTCAAAAATGAAGCAAAATAAATAATAGAAGTAAATTGTAATGTTGTTTAAATTTGTATGTTCTATCTGAATCATGAAAGAAAGATTTTGGGTTTAGTGGCCCTTTAACACTAGCTTAGGCTCCAAGGGGTTAGCATGCATTTCTGCTTTTCTTTGATATAAACATAACATTACAAGTACAACTAACTGCTTGATGACATTTTATATTTTAAATACTAAAGTAAACATTATTTAGTTTAAAATTGCTTTATTGTCTACTGCAGCTGTAACCTTGAGTACTTAATTCACTCTTGCTTTTTTCTATGTATTCAGATTGGGGAAAAAAAGAAAAAGAAAGGAGAGATGAAGACAAAGGAGAGAAAGAAGGGAAGAAGAGATGAGAGAGAAAAGGGAAAGAGGGAGAAAGGAGAGAGAAAAAATGTCTAATTTTCTAAGGGTTTCCTCCACTACAGAGGTACACTCATCATTTTCCCTGATTGCCTATAGGCAGAAGTCTTTACACCTTTCTATACAATTCTTAGGAACAAAGGACTGCATTCATTTATCATATTAAAAATAAATCCTTTGGGGGGGGGGGGGGCGCGTCTGGACAGCGAACAAATTTGGCCACATTATCAGAAGCTCATAGGGAATCCTAAGTTATCTGCCTATTATCTATGTTTAACAGTAGCATCCATGTCAGCGGAAACCAGAATTGAGGATATTACTATTTACTTTATCAAAAGATACCAAACTTACTGTGAGAGTGACCCCTGAACGCTGATCTGGACTGCTGGGCTCTGTGATGGTGGCCTACAATTGAGATGTCGGTACCCCTAGATAACCAGGGTAAGGTAGTTGTATTTGAACTGCTCTCACATACAAATTAAATGCTGAAATACACTAGGAATGTGATTAGAGGAATCAACGATTGAGGCAGTTGATAAGTGGAAAGGCAGTAGTTACCAAGTTAATTGTCTAGCATTTTTACACTCTGGAACACAGACTATCATTAATTCTACTGTGCCATTAGATCACAGCTGCATAAATTCTAGGGGAGCATAAAAGGGGCTTCAGAAATTATAATAAATCTGAGCAGGAGAAGTGTAACTTAAAGCTCAGAGGAAGAGACATAAGTAACCAAGGGTTTATTGAATTCATAAGTGACTGTGCCACCATAACACTTGTGTAGTCTGATTTCCCTCCTGGGGGTCAGATAAGGGACTTTAACAGTTTGGTCATCCATAGCCATGCTGATCCAGAAATTGCGACCAGCAGATACATTCACCCTTAAGGGGACTATGCTGTACCTAACATCAATAGCTGGAACTTAAGGAGCTCTGCTGTCCCTAGAGTCATTTTTAGTGGGAGTCACCTGAGAGGCTACAAAGAAAAAGCAGTTCTGTACCTATGCAGAGTTTAAACTGCTAAACATAGCAGAATATTCGTTAGGCCCTTTCAAGTTGTGACTCCCACAGCTCCGGTTCGGAGAATATGTAAATACCAGCTAAAGAAATTTGAAAGGGGCTCTGTCAGAATATTGTAAAAAAAAGGGGTGTGTCTGAGAGATGCCAGCAAGCGGCAATGTCGCTCCCATAGAAGTCAATGGGAGCGTGACATCACCGCCAACATCGATGATATCACCACTCGTCTGCATTTTACTGCAGAGGGGGCTATTCGAAGTGTGCCTACATGGCACAGACAGTGTGCTCACTGAAACTAAAATTAGTTTCTGTGTATGCACACTTCAAATATTGCCATGGGGACCTAAGTTTATTTACACCTCCCCTAACTAGCTCAGACAATGTTTTCTCGGCAGCTGATAGGTGACAAGACAAACATGGCCACTGCCCTCTTTGCAACCTGCACTTTTGCTGATTTGAACATATAGATCTTGTGTCGATGTGTCCAAACCAAAGTGCAGGGTTGTCCCACTAGCACATCTCACTAACTCTCCCTGAATGCCTATATATACATCATGGCTAACCTACACTCCCCCTGCTTCACCTTGCCTCTTCCCACCGACCACCTACACCTGTGTCATAGCTAACCTACACTATCCCTGCACTGCCCATCAAACTCCCAATGACCACCTACACCTAAATCACACCTAACCTACAGACCCCCGGAATGTCCAGCTAAGTCCCTAATACTGTCTACACTGATATCATGGGTAAAAAACACTCCCCTGGAGCTAACTGCCTACTGTCAAAGAAAAAAACCCTGCTATAATAAACAAAACTATAAATCCTTAACCTCCCCATTATAACTATGAAGCTATGCTGCTAAATTTATCATTAACGTTTAAATAATGTGTCACAGAGATGCGCTGAAATGCAGATGCATTTTTTCTCTCTCTTCCCTCCCTACATGTCTCTACATTATGGCAAACAATACCAAAAGCACTGAGAGAGCTGCAAATCATTACAATTAATGGTAAGGGATTAAACAGCCCCGAAAAAAGGTCAATAGTTTTTCGCGATATATGCAAACACAATGGCGACATATTATTTGTACAGGAGACTCACTTTAATAAAGGTAGAGAACCTAAATTACTTAACCACATATATCAAACCACATACCTGTCATCAGTCTCATCTAAAACTTGCAGATTGGGTATCTTGTTCAAAAATAATCTGCAATTCCAGGCTACACATATCAAAAAAGATAGCGATGGACGATTCTTAAAAGTGATAGGACTCCTCTATGGAAGACCTATCACCATAGCTAACGTATATCTACCCAACACAAACCAACACATAGTGCTGAAAAAAGTAACACAAAGAATCCTTGAACACTCAAAAGGCATAATACTCCTAGGAAGAGATTTTAATCTTCCATTAGACCCTACATTGGACACTTCCAATAGGCAATCTTCACAATCTAAAAAGTAATAAAATCAGTGAATACACAATTATCTCAATTACTCCCACAAGACATCTGGAGATCAATACATCCCACCGAAAGGGACTACTCATTCTATTCCCACCCACACAACTCATACTCAAGGATGAAACAGAGGTTAAGAAGCAGCGGTCGTAAGACCACTTTTCCTTAACTTCGTGGTGGACTGAAATTATCACGATTCGATATGATCGGGATGATTGATGGCCCCTGCTAGTGGCCACAAGTTACCATGGGGTGGCATTGCACAAGTATTTCCTCAGAAAAGCTTGTGCAATGTTAAATGCTGACAGTGTATGCTGTCTGCATTTAAAGGACCAGTAAACACAGTAGATTTGCATAATCAACAAATGCAAGATAACAAGACAATACAAAAGCATTTACTCTGAATTTCAAATAAGTAGTAGATTTTTTTCTAACAAATTTCAAAGTTATGTATGTTTCCACTCCCCCTGTACCATGTGATAGCAATCAGCCAATCAGAAATGCATATACGTATAGTCTGTGAATTCTTGCACATGCTCAGTAGGAGCTGGTGATTTAAAAAGTGTAAATATAAAAGAATGTGCACATTTTTTTTAATGGAAGTAAATTGGAAAGTTGTTTAAAATTACATGCTGTATCTGAATCATTAAAATTTAATTTTACCTGAGTGTCCCTTTAACGAGGTCAAGCGGACATGATTCACTACAGAGAATCATGTCCACTCGAAGTTTGGTAAATCTATCCCAAGGTAATCACCAAGGTAAAAGGTATATTAATATAACTGTGTTGGTTATTCAAAACTTGGGAATGGGTAATAAAAGGATTATCTCTCTTTTTAAACAATAAAAAAAAAATTCTGAAGTAGACTGACCCTTTAAACCCAGACCACAGTTAGATAAATAGAAATTTTTCACATCATCATTTTCTATTTGATTGCTAGAACTATTCAAAAGTTGACATAAAACCCAAATTCTTTCATGTTTCTGATAGAGCAAACTATTTTTTACAACTCACTAATTTACTTTTATTATCGAATATGCTTTATTCATTTGGTATCCTTTGTTGGAGCAGTAATGCATTACTTTGAGCTAGCTGAACACATGTGGGTAGATTTATCAAGCAACAGATTCTGCAATCTACCCCCGAAGTTTCCGGCTCACAGGAAACTTAAGTTAAGCTCCTTAACTCATCCGCCACCTCTGAGGTGGCGGACCGCAATCAACCTGATCAGATACGATCATGATGATTGACAAACCCTGCTAGTGGCCGATTAGCTGGGAATGTGCAGGGGGCGACATTGCACAAGCATTTCACAAGAAGTGGTTGTGCAATGTTAAATGCCAATAGCGTATGCTGTCGGCATTTACCGATGCAGGGCGGACAGGATTCACTATAGCAAATCTTGTCCATCTGGGGTATTATAAAACTACCCCATGGGGTGATCAAATGACAAGAGGCAAATATGTGCAGCAGCTTGTTCCTGGTAGTGCGTTGCTGATCATGAGCCTACCTAATACCAAGAGAATAAAACAAATAAGATAATAAAAGGAAAATCTCGAAAATTGTTTAAAATTGTATGCTGTAGTTAAATTATGAAAGTTTAATTTTGGTTGTTCAGTTCCTTTAAAATAAAAACAGCTCTTCAAAATGTTAAATATGTTTAATTTCACTGAGAGCCAGATTACGAGTTTTGAGCGCTATAGGAAAATTAACGCCCGCCACAAAAGCGTTGTTATTTCTCTCCCCTATAGCGCTGGTATTACAAGTTTACAAAAAGCAGGCTTGTACAGGCGATATGGTGGAGTTGAGCTCCATGCTTCACCCAAATACAAGCGCTGCTTTGACATGCTTGTGCATGATTTCCCCATAGACATCAATGGGGAGAGCCGAAAAATAAAAAACGAAACACCTGCGATTGGGGGAAAAAAAGCTCCGTAACGCAGCCCCATTGATGTCTATGATAAAATAAAACGTTATGTTTAAACCTAACACCCTAACATAAATACCACGTCTAAAAACCTCTAATCTGCTGCCCCTAACATCGCCACCTCCTAAATACACTTATTACCCCCTAATCTGCTGCCCCTAACATTGCTGCCACCTAAGTACACTTATTAACCCCTAATCTGCTGCCTCTAACATCGCCACCACCTAAATGCCCTTATTAACCCCTAATCTGACACCCTTAACATCACCGCCACCTACATTACATTTATTAACCCCTAATCTGCCGCCCCCAATTTAGCTGCCACTATACTACAGTTATTAACCCCTAAACTTCTGGCCTACAACATCACTAACACTAAATAAATATATTAACCCCTAAACCTAACCCTAACGTAACCCTAAGTCTAACCCTAAGCCTAACACCCCCTAACTTAAATATAATTAAAATAAATCTAAATAAACCTTACAATTATTACCTAAATAATTCCTATTTAAAACTAAATACATACTTACCTGTAAAATAAAACCTAAGCTAGCTACAATATAACTAATAGTTACATCATAGCTATCTTAGGTTTTATTTTTATTTCACAGGTAAGTTTGTATTTATTTTAACTAGGTAGACACGACTTAGTAAATAGTTAACTATTTACTAGCTACCTAGTTAAAATAAATACAAACCTACCTGTAAAATAAAACCTAACCTGCCTTACACTAAAACCTAACATTACAATAAAATAAAATAAATTAAATTAATCAAATAGGATTATCTAAATTACTAAAAAAAATAAACACTAAATTACACAAAATAAAAAACGAAATTATCAAAAATAAAAACGAATTACTCTACTAATTGCCCTATCAAAATAAAAAAGCCCACCCAAAATAAAAAAACCTAGCCTACACTAAACTGCCAATGGCCCTGAAAAGGGCCTTTTGCGGGGCATTGCCCCATAGAAATCAGCTCTTTTACCTGTAAAAAAAAAAAAAAAACAACCCCCAACAGTAAAACCCACCACCCACACAACCAACCCCCCAAATAAAATCCTATCTAAATAAACCTAAGCTAACCATTGCCCTGAAAAGGGCATTTGGATGGTCATTTCCCTTAAAAGGGAATTTAGCTATTTTACATTGCCCAAAACCGTAAGCTAAAAAAAAAACACCAATAGGATCAGCCAATAGGATTTTTTCCCTTTAATTCCTATTGGCTGATAGAATTCTATCAGCCAATCGGAATGTAAGGGACGCCATCTTGGATGATGTACCTTAAAGGGAAACTTAATTCTACGTTCACCATCGGAAGAAGCGTATGTCTTGAAGATGGACCCGCTCCGCGCCAGATGGATGAAGATAGAAGATGCCGTCTGGATGAAGACTTCTGCAGGCTTCGATGAGGACTTCACCCAGTTTGGATGAAGACTTCTGCTGACTTTGATGAGGACTTCTGCCGCTTGGATGAGGATGGATATCCGGTCTTCGAAAACTGTAAGTGGATCATCGGGGTTAGTGTTAGGTTTTTTTAAGGGTTTATTGGGTGGGTTTTATTTTTAAATTAGGGTTTGGGCAGTAAAAGAGCTAAATGCCCTTTTAAGGGCAATGCCCATCCAAATGCCCTTTTAAGGGCAATGCCCATCCAAATGCCCTTTTCAGAGCAATGGTTAGCTTAGGTTTATTTAGATAGGTTTTTATTTGGGGGGTTGGTTGTGTGGGTGGTGGGTTTTACTGTTGGGGGTTGTTTTTGTTTTTAACAGGTAAAAGAGCTGATTTCTTTGGGGCTTTTTTATTTTGATAGGGCTATTAGATTAGGAATAATTTGTTTTTATTTTTGATAATTTTGTTTTTATTTTGTGTAATTTAGTGTTTATTTTTTTAGTAATTTAGATAATTCTATTTGATTAATTTAATTTATTTGATTTGATTGTAATGTTAGATTTTAGTGTACCTGTGAAATAAAAATAAAACCTAAGCTAGCTACAATGTAACTATTAGTTATATTGTAGCTAGCTTAGGTTTTTTTTACAGGTAAGTGTGTATTTAGTTTTAAATAGGAATTATTTAGGTAATAATTGTAAGGTTTATTTAGATTTATTTATATTATATTTAAGTTAGGGGGTGTAAGGGTTAGGGTTATGCTTAGGGTTAGGGTTACGTTAGGGTTATGATTAGGTTTAGGGGTTAATATATTTATGTAGTGATGTGGGAGGCCAGAGGTTTAGGGGTTAATAATTCATGTTAGTATATTTTGTTGTTTTGGGGCTTGCGGTTTAGGGGTTAATAGGTTTATTATAGTAGTGACGATGTTGGGGAGTGGGAGGATGGTAGATTAGGGGTTAATAATATTTAAGTAGTGTTTGTGATGCGGGAGGGCAGCGGTTTAGGGTTTAATAGGTTTATTATAGTGGTGACGATGTTGGGGTGCGTCAAAATAGGGGTTAATACATTTTAATAGTGGCGGCAATGTTCGGAGCGGCAGATTAGGGGTTAATAATTTTATTTTAGTTTTTGCGATGTGGAAGGGCTTCGATTTAGAAGTTAGTAGGTAGTTTATGGGTGTTTAGTGCACTTTGTGACAGTTTAGTTATGAGTTTTATGCTACAGCTTTGTAGCATAAAATTCATAACTACTGACTTTAGATGGCGGTACAGATCTTGTCATTTTAGGCTGCACCGCTCACTTTTTGGCCTCCCAGGCAAACTCGTAATACTGGTGCTATGGAAGTCCCATTGAATAAGGACTTTTCTTAAAGTGCGGTACTGACGTTGCGTGACGGCCAAAAAGGTGTGCAGTACATCTATTCTGACAAGACTTGTAATACCGGAGTTAGGGAAAAAGCATCGTTATGGGCTATAACGATGCTTTTTGAGTCATAATGCAAGACTCGTAATCTGGCTGTGAGTGATTACAGTCCTGTATATCTAAGTTTCCTTGGTATGTTGTTTACGCTTAGTGTGATGATATTGCATTCCAATCTATTAGATACATGTCAATTTGAATTAGTTTAGCCACCAGAATCACAAATGTGATGCATTCAGGTTTTCTTACATTTAGATTGGATAAATAGAAGAACAACTATGAAAACAATATTTTATCAGATAACTCATGGGTGTTTCTGCAGACATGTATAGAATCAATATAATTTGGACAAACCATAAAATAAACATGATGGTCGTTCAATTCAATATTGGTTTATGTGCCATGTTTGACTAGATGGCCCTAAAAAGATACGGCTAGATTATGAGTTGTGCGTTAGGATAAAAAAGCAGCTTTAAGAGGTCCTAACACTGCTTTTTTACGCCTGCTGGTATTACGAGTCTTGAAGGTTTAGGTGTACTGCACACTTCTTTGGCCTTACCGCAAAACCACTTACGTAAACTTCGTAAAGTCTTTTGTCTATGGGACTTCCATAGCACCAGTATTACGAGTCTGTCCTGGGAGGCCAAAAAGTGAGCGGTACACCCTACCCTGTCAAGATCCCTAACGCATTTAAAAGTCAGTAGTTAAGAGTTTTATGGTACAACGCCGTAACATAAAATTCATAACTAAAGTGTTACAAAGTACACTAACACCCATAAACTACCTGTTAACCCCTAAACCGAGCCCCCCCCCACATCGCAAACACTATAATAAAATTATTAACCCCTAATCTGCCGCTCCAGACACCGCCGCCACCTATATATTTATTAACCCTAATCTGCCTCCCCCAATGTCACTGCAACCTACCTACACTTATTAACCCCTAATCTGCTGCCCCCAACGTGATTGGATCAGCCAATAGGATTGAAGTTTAATCCTATTGGCTGATTGCATCAGCCAATAGGATTTTTTTCTACCTTAATTCCGATTGGCTGATAGAATTCTATCAGCCAATCGGAATCTAAGGGAAGCCATCTTGGATGACGTCACTTAAAGGTACCTTCATTCATCTTTAGTCATCAGATGAAGAGGATGCTCCGCGCCGGATGTCTTGAAGATGGACCCTCTCGGCGCCGGATGGATGAAGATAGAAGATGCCGTCTGGATGAAGACTTCTGCCCGTCTGGAGGACCACTTCACCCGGCTTGGATGAAGTCTTCTCCTGGCTTCGTTGAGGACTTTGGCCCGGCTTGGATGAAGATGTCTCCTGGTAAGTCGATCTTCAGGGGGTTAGTGTTAGGCTTTTTCAAGGGTGTATTGGGTAGGTTTTATTTTTAGGTTAGGGACTTTGGGCCTGCAAAGAGCGAACTGCCCTTTTAAGGGCAATGCCCATCCAAATGCCCTTTTCAGGGCAATGGGGAGCTTGTTTTTTTTTTTAGATAGTATTTTATTTGGGGGGTTGGTTGTGTGGGTGGTGGGTTTTACTGTTGGAGGGGTTGTTTGTATTTTTTTTTCAGGTAAAAGAGCTGATTACTTTGGGGCAATGCCCCGCAAAAGGCCCTTTTAAGGGCTATTGGTAGTTTAGCTTAGACTAGGGTTTTTGTTTATTTTGGGGTTTTTTTATTTTGGGGGGGCTTTTTTATTTTAATAGGGCTATTAGATTAGGTTTAATTAGTTTAAATATTTGTAATTTGTTTATTATTTTCTGTAATTTAGAGGGGGGGTTGTACTTAAGCTAATTAAATTTAATTTAGGTAATTGTATTTAATTTAGTTAATTTATTTAATTATAGTGTAGCGTTAGGTGTTAGTGTAATTTAAGTTAGGTTTTATTTTACAGGTACTTTTGTATTTTTTTTAGCTAGGTAGTTATTAAATAGTTAATAACTATTTAATAACTATTCTACCTAGTTAAAATAAATACACACTTGCCTTTAAAATAAAAATAAACCTTAAGATAGATACAATGGGGCCTATTTATCAAAGGTCTTGCGGACCTGATCCGACAGTGCGGATCAGGTCCGCAATACCTCGCTGAATGCGGAGAGCAATACGCTCTCCACATTTAACATTGCACCAGCAGCTCACAAGAGCTGCTGGTGCAACGCCGCCCCCTGCTGACTCGCGGTCAATCGGCCACCAGCAGGGAGGTGTCAATCAACCCAATCGTACTCGATCGGGTTGATTTCCAGCGATTCTTGTCCGCCTCATCAGAGCAGGCGGACAGGGTTATGGAGCAGCGGTCTTTAGACCGCTGCTTCATAACTGGTGTTTCTGGTGAGTCTGAAGACTCGCCAGAAACACAGGCCCACAAGCTCCATTCGGAGCTTGATAAATGGGCCCCAAAGTAACTATTATTTATATTGTAGCTAGCTTAGGGTTTATTTTATAGGTAAGTATTTAGTTTTAAAAAGGAATTATTTAGTTAATGATAGTAATATTTATTTAGATTTTTTGTAATTATATTTAAGTTAGGGGGTGTTAGGGTTAGGGTTAGACTTAGGTTTAGGGGTAAATAACTTTAATATAGTGGTGGCTCTGTTGGGGGTGGAAGATTAGGGGTTAATAAATGTAGGTAGGTTGCGGAGACATTGGGGGCGGCAGATTAGGGGTTAATAAATAGTATGTAGATGTTGGCGATGTTGGGGCAGCAGTTTAGGGGTTAATACATATAATGTAGGTGGCGGCGGTGTCCGGAGTGGAAGATTAGGGATTAAAATTTATAATATAGGTGTCGGCGATGTCTGGGGTGGCAGATTAGGATAAGTGTAAGATTATGGTTGTTTAGACTCGGGGTTCATGTTAGGGTGTTAGGTGTAAACATAAAATGTATTTCCCCATAGGAATCAATGGGGCTGCGTTACTGAGTTTTACGCTGCTTTTTTGCACGTGTTAGACTTTTTCTCAGCCGGCTCTTCCCGTTGATTCCTATGTGGAAATCGTGCACAAGCACGTACGACAAGCTCACCGCTGACTTAAGCAGCGCTGGTATTGGAGTGCGGTAATGAGCAAAATTTTGCTCAATGCTCACTTCTTGTCTTTTAATGACATGTTTCTGAAAACTCGTAATACCAGCGCTGCATGTAAGTGAGCGGTGAGAAAAAACTGCTCGTTAGCACCGCATAGCCTCTAACGCAAAACTCGTAATCTGGGCCATAATTATTTCAGCTGCTGGTGATGTTCAAAAAAGCATATTCAATCTAAAGTTAAATAAGGGGATATACCAATGGCAATGGTAAAAAAAAAACAATACTATCAAATGAAATGAAAAGCAGATATGGGTAATTCCTATAGTTTTCAGATGCATTCAAAGGATATTAAAATATTTTTTACATATGCACAGTATAAATATCGACAATGAAGTATTAAATTACCAAAGATCTGCATACAAAACATATTATTTAAAAGCATTTAAAACTAGGCATGTACATTCAGATTCGGATAAATATAAAAAAAAAAAAAAAAAAATCACATCATTTTTCATATTCATTCCATTTGTGCTTTTAGCGTCTGAATCAATGTTTGATTGTGATCACTTTAAAAACAATCGCCTAGATTTAGAGTTCTGCGTTAGCCGTCAAAACCAGCGTTAAGGGGTCCTAACGCTGCTTTTTACCGCCCGCTGGTATTTAGAGTCAGCCAGGAAAGGATCTAACGATCACTTTTCCATACCGCAGATCCCCTTACGCCAATTGCGTATCCTATATTTTCAATGGGATCTTCCTAACGCAGGTATTTAGAGTCTTGGCTGAAGTGAGCGGTAGACCCTCTACCGACAAGACTCCAGCCGCAGAAAAAAGTCAGGAGTTAAGAGCTTTATGGGCTAACGCCGGTTTATAAAGCTCTTAACTACTGTGCTCTAAAGTACACTAACACCCATAAACTACCTATGTATCCCTAAACCGAGGCCCCCCCCACATCGCCGCCACTATAATACATTTTTTAACCCCTAATCTGCCGACCAGACACCTCCGCCACCTACATTATCCCTATGTACCCTATTCTGCTGCCCCTAACATCGCCGACACCTACATAATATTTATTAACACCTAATCTGCCCCCCCAACGTCACCACTACCTTACCTGCACTTATTAACCCCTAATCTGCCGACCGGACCTCGCCGCCACTATAATAAATGTATAAACCCCTAAACCACCGCACTCCCGCCTCACAAACCCTATAATAAATTTTATTAACCCCTAATTTGCCCTCCCTAACATCTGCGACACCTAACTTCAAGTATTAACCCCTAATCTGCCAACCGGACCTCACCACTACTCTAATAAATGTATTAACCCCTAAAGCTAAGTCTAACCCTAACCCTAAAACCCCCCTAAATTAAACATAATTTTATTCTAACGAAATAAATTAAATCTTATTAAAAAAAATTAATCCTATTTAAAGCTAAATACTTACCTGTAAAATAAACCCTAATATAGCTACAATATAACTAATAATTAAATTGTAGCTATTTTAGGATTTATATTTATTTTACAGGCAACTTTGTATTTATTTTAACCAGGTACAATAGCTATTAAATAGTTATTTACTATTTAATAGCTACCTAGTTAAAATAATTACAAAATTACCTGTAAAATAAATCCTAACCTAAGTTACAATTAAACCTAACACTACACTATCAATAAATTAACTAAACTACCTTCAATTACCTACAATTAAATCAACTAAAATAAATTACAAAAAAAACAAAAACACTAAATTACAGAAAATAAAAAAAAGATTACAAGAATTTTAAACTAATTACACCTACTCTAAGCCCCCTAAAAAAATAACAAAGCCCCCCAAAATAAAAAATGCCCTACCCTAATACCCTAATCTAAAATAAAAAGTTAACAGCTCTATTACCTTACCAGCCCTTAAAAGGGCTTTTTGCGGGGCATGCCCCAAAGAAATCAGCTCTTTTGCCTGTAAAAAAAACTTACAATACCCCCCCCCAACATTACAACCCACCACACAATACCCCTAATCTAACCCACCCAAACGCCCCTTAAAAAAAAAACACTAAGCCCCTGAAGATCTTCCTACCTTGTCTTCACCCAGCAGGGTACCATCCGATCAGTCCAGAAGAGGGTCCGAATTCTTCATCCTATCCGGCCGGAAGAGGTCCTCCAGAGGGTCGGAAGTCTTCATCCAGGCGGCATCTTCTATCTTCTTCCATCCGGAGCGGGTCCATCTTGAAGCAGCCGGCGCTGATCCATCCTCTTCTAACGACGTCCTAACACCGAATGAAGGTTCCTTTAAGGGACGTCATCCAAGATGGCGTCCCTCAAATTCTGATTGGCTGATAGGATTCTATCAGCCAATCGGAATTAAGGTAGGAAAAATCTGATTGGCTGATTGAATCAGCCATTCAGATTCAAGTTCAATCGAATTGACTGATCGAATCAGCCAATCAGATTGAGCTTGCATTCTATTGGCTGTTCTGATTAGCCTGGATGAAGACTTACGACCCTCTGGAGGACCTCTTCTGGCCGGATAGGATGAAGACTTCAGACCCTCTTCTGGACGGATCGGATGGCACCCGGCTGGGTGAAGACAAGGTAGGAAGATCTTCAGGGGCTTAGTGTTAGGTTTTTTAAGTGGGGTTTGGGTGGGTTAGATTAGGGGTATGTGGGTGGTGGGTTGTAATGTTGGGGGGTATTGTATGTTTTTTTTACAGGCAAAAGAGTTGATTTCTTTGGGGGATGCTCCGCAAAAAGCCCTTTTAAGGGCTGGTAAGGTAGTAGAGCTGTTAACTTTTTATTTTAGATTAGGGTAGGGCATTTTTTTATTTTGGAGGGCTTTGTTATTTTTTTAGGGGGCTTAGAGTAGGTGTAATTAGTTTAAAATTCTTGTAATCTTTTTTTATTTTCTGTAATTTAGTGTTTGTTTGTTTTTTGTAATTTAGTTTAGTTGATTTAATTGTAGGTAATTGTAGGTAGTTTAGTTAATTAATTTATTGATAGTGTAGTGTTAGGTTTAATTGTAACTTAGTTAGGATTTATTTTACAGGTAATTTTGTAATTATTTTAACTAGGTAGCTATTAAATAGTAAATAACTATTTAATAGCTATTGTACCTAGTTAAAATAAATACAAAGTTGCCTGTAAAATAAATATAAATCCTAAAATAGCTACAATTTAATTAATAGTTATATTGTAGCTATATTAGGGTTTATTTTGCAGGTAAGTATTTAGCTTTAAATATGATTAATTTTTTTAATAAGATTTAATTTATTTTGTTAGAATAAAATTATATTTAACTTAGGGGGGGTGTTAGGGTTAGACTTAGCTTTAGGGGTTAATACATTTATTAGAGTAGCGTCAAGGTCCGGTCGGCAGATTAGGGGTTAATACTTGAAGTTAGGTGTCACAAATGTTAGGGAGGGCAGATTAGGGGTTAATAAAATTTATTATAGGGTTTGCGAGGCAGGAATGAGGCGGTTTAGAGGTTAATACATTTATTATAGTGGCGGCGAGGTCCGGTCGGCAGATTAGGGGTTAATAAGTGTAGGTAAGGTAGCGGCGACATGGGGGGGGCAGGTTAGGGGTTCATAAATATAATATAGGGGTCAGCGATGTTGTGGGCAGCAGATTAGGGGTACATAGGTATAATGTAGGTTGCGGCGGTGTACGGAGCGGCAGATTAGGGGTTAATAATAATATGCAGGGGTCAGCGATAGCGGGGGCGGCAGATTAGGGGTTAATAAGTGTAAGGTTAGGGGTGTTTAGACTCAGGGTACATGTTAGAGTGTTAGGTGCAGACTTAGAAACTGTTTCCCCATAGGAAACAATGGGGCTGCGTTAGGAGCTGAACGCTGCTTTTTGCAGGTGTTAGGTTTTTTTCAGCCCAAACTGCCCCATTGTTTCCTATGGGGGAATCGTGCACAAGCACGTTTTTCAAGCTAGCCGCTACCGTAAGCAAAGCTGGTATTGAGAGTTGAAGTGGCGGTAAATATGCCTGTACGCTCCCTTTTTGGAGCCTAACACAGCCCTTCAGAGAACTCTCAATACCAGCGTTATTTAAAAGGTGCAGGGGGAAAAAAACACTCGTAGCTAACGCACCCCTTTGGCCGCAAAACTCTAAATCTAGGCCTCATTTTCCTTATTGCCCGAAACTGAAAGCTCGTTATTGGGATGAGATATAGGAGAAATTGGAATCAGCTCCTTTGTTAGCTAACTTTGCATTGTTTTGCAGCCAATTAATAAATTCTTTATATATCCTAGTTTGTTTTGTATGTTTACAATTTTTGTGGCCAATAGAAAACATATAATAGAACTGGTCAAATAATCACTGGGTATGATGTTTCAGGATACAGTGCTCTGTATCCTGCATGGTACACTATACCCGTATGTAATGGTTTTCATTCCAACTGAATAGTTTACCTAAAAAAAATCCTTAGACAGAAATTTAGAGAAAACAGAAATGCATTGGACAGCATCTTTTTTTTATTTTTTTATTTTCAAGGTATATGATACAATATTTTTTTAATAGCTTTATTGGATACTGCAAGAGGCACAGACATTTGGAACATAAGTACAATGTGAATTATTTTTAAAATTGTAATATTCATTTGTGTTTTCTTTATGTCAGAGATAAATATGAATTATTGTTATTTTATTTTTTTCTCATCTTAAAATGACAAGATGTGACTGATGAAAGTGAAATAAGTTTTCCTCTCCTGCTTCAGATTCATCATATTAGCATTTAATAGCACAATTTAGCAACCGCAGAAACAGAGCTCTAACTGTGTGCTGAGCACCATCCACCTTCCGTATCTAATTCATTTGTTAGTAAAATGCCAGAGATAGGGCTCACAGACATCACTCTTCTAAAAAAATAGAGTTCAATATTTTGCAATGAATACTAAGGGTATTTTTATAGGTTTGGAAGCGAATACATTGTGTCAAGGGTACATTAGGGGTAAATGATTGAAGAACTTAAATATTAAAGGAAAAGTATTTAAAGTAAAAAATGTCCTGACATGATTACAATAAATATGAATTGGGAGGAAAAAATGTATGATCTTTTTCAAATGTCCCTTTAAATGCTGAGCCATTTCCATCCCTGTGCTGAGCTGTTTAATTTTAGGTGCTGCTCACACTGTATGTAATTTTACATTAAGACACCCACACAAATTATATTTTTATTCTGCAGTTCTAAAAGACTGTTATTTTTTTGTATATATCATGACACGTGACAGTTATACAACAAAATGTGTGAAGAAAATGCCTATTTCCTATTAAAATGTTAATAAACAAGATTGTAAACAAGTGTGTTTGTATTTTTTTTCTCTGAACTTTAAACTCCTCATATAAATAAGTGACTTTAGTTATATGTATATAACTTTGTTTGTACTATTTCCACAATGATCATTTGGCTATAAAATCCTATATAATGGCTTTAAAACAAGGGGTTATGGGGATTTCTAGACTTCTTTGATCTACTGCTACATGTACTTAGAGACCATAGAGTAGATATATCATACCCTGGGCAGACATGATTCGCTATAGTGAATCATGTCCGCCCTGCATCGATAAATGACCACTTACAGGAACATTTCGGTCAAAATTTAAATGCACATAGATGAAATACATCTTTGAATAGAAACAAATTTACAATATAGATGTATTGGCAAAAATTATTCTAGTAAATGTTATCACTGTTTTAGTGTTAACATTTTTCTCTGCACGTGCATGTGAAGTATAAATAGATATTCTCAAAGCACCGGCAATTTAAATACTGCAGTTGTTTAGATCATCAGTGGGGCTTGTATCATGTCAGCACTTAACAAATTGAGTCATTACCAGATGTTAAAAGCACCTTAGGCTCTCTGAGCAAGTGCTTTGTTTAAAATGCTGGTGCACGGTGCATACTTTAATACACTTTTGAAACAGCTATAGCTTTAATTAGAAGCATTTTTGCTAATGCATGTATATTACAAAAATGCTTCTATTCAAAACTACAATGAATCCATGTAAAGTAAATTTTTGGCTGGAATGTCCCTTTAAGACCGCTGCTTCTTAACTCCTCTTTATCCCTTAATAAATCAGCCCCATATTCCTAGAAACAAACATTTTCAGATATGTAGCCAATCCAAGATAAATTACTTTGCACGGAGTTAACTTTAATTACTTTACATTAAGAGCCTTTACCAATGGTATTCTGATTCACCACACCATACAAATGTTTACAAGATTTCTTTTATAATATTTTTAGGGCTGTTTTGCTTTTGAAGCTTCATTTTGCATCATGCATGCTCATTAAAGAAATTAAAGAGCTTGGCTGGGAACAGACAAAGCTGTAATAGTTAAGGATGATGGGGGCAACCAGATATAGTTGACTTGCCCACCAAGTCTTAGATGGATATAACTACACCTCTGCTTACTAGGCTTATATAGGCCATATTAGAGCTGAGCATGGCTGAGATTAACAGCCACACACAAAAAAAAAACACTAGCAAATTTACCAAACAAGAAATGGAGAAGCATTCAACTGGGATCGGACATAGCTATGACAACTTGCCTTATGGGACAGTGCATAATCAGGATAGATGCAGCCTATTTTTAGCCCACTTTGGCCTAGATTACAGATTTAGCTTGCCATACATTTTTAATGGATAGTGCAGCTGAGCTAATCATCGCTAATATCACAAGTTGAAAGAGTAGAATACAATTACAATAAGCAGATGTTAAATATATCATATACAGTATATATACTGTATATTTAAACTTCAAAGGAAAAAGAGGCACTCACAGGGCTTAATAAACTTTATTTTTATTAGTGATTCATCTACAAAGGTTCAGTTAATGTTTCGGTCCTCACAGGGACCTTTGTCAAGACTGTTGAACATACTGCACATATATTGACTACAAACCAGTCTTGGCAAAGGTCCCTGTGAGGACCAAAATGTTGACTGAACCTTTGTTGATGAATCACTAATAAAAATAAAGTTTATTAAGCCCTGTGAGTGCCTCTTCTTCCTTTGAAGTTTCTACCTATCTACAATAGAGAGCACCTAGGCAATTCACCAATACAGTGAGTGTTTAGAACCCAGAACAACATATATATAAATATACATACATATAATTTGTAAAGAAGATACTCTCCGTTTCAAATCTAACTATTTTCTTATTATGTAAAAGTTTTCAGGGTCACCCCATCCACAGACATATTAAAAACATAATACACACTCACATTTATGTGATCCCCTTCCTAGTAAAACTTGTGTGTCATTTCCACGAGCCCCAAGGTGTCCTCTGTGTGCAACTGTGCCTTCATAAGAGAAAGTATGGATCACTGGATTAGACAAACTAAAAGGCAAATGTAATTATTTTTTTTTTAAAAATGGCACTCAAGTAATTAATTTTTGGTCATTCATGTCAGCACAAACAATCTATGTACTACTAGGCCTTAAATGCACTTCAAATGTGAATATATGCATACATATTGGCAAGCTAAATAAGAGTTATATTCACTTTCCTCATTTGCCCTCCTCGTGTTACTTCTAGCACTCACCCAGGTATGTAAATAATCATATCCCTAACAGGACCTATATTGTTAGTGGAGCTGTCAACTTGTGGATCATTTGTTAAACAATTTTCAATAATCGTGTAATATGTGTCAACATGGTTGTTTTTAATGCTCCACAATATGATCTTGCTTAGACAAGCAATATGTCCTTATTTTCAACTGCTTTAAACTGACTTAAAGAAAAAAATGTAGATCCATCTGGGTATTTAACCCCTTTGGAGTAAAAGGGCTCCGTGTATTAGGCAGCGAAAGCTGCTCCGGAGACCTTGAGGGGCAGGTTAGCATATGCGAGCCTGCTTCCCGCAATGTAAGAAGCAGCGGTCATTAGACAGCTGCTTCTTATACTCTACACCACCTCTGAGTTGGCAAAGGGAAATCACAGAGAGCTCACTCGCTCTTGGTGATTGACAGTCCCTTCTCTCATGTGATTGGTTGCGCGAGAGACGGTTTGGGCATTACACACTCACTTAAGCATGTAATGATACATATTGTGATGGTGAGTGGACAACTTCTCAAGTTGATAAGTTTGTCCGTTCGACCTTTTATACATGGGGCCCTCAGTGTCAAGATTATAGATCCACCTTGACTCTCTTTGTAACAATAGTTTACCGCTATCTATACCCCTATGGGGAATGGGGATGTGATCTATAATAATTACCTTATATCAGACACATTATGTTGGCTTTGTGCAAAATGCATAGACACCAGTTGCTCCAAACTGCCAGATTTAATGGCAGCCCGGATAGCAGGCCAATGGTTAGCCATTCTGATTTGCAAATCCTCCGGGGTTTTAACAATCTAGAATTTTCTACATGGGCAATGTAGCATGTATATAATATATCTAATTGTGCATGTAACCTGGTATCTAATTTCATTTTTTTTATTCTTCTAAGGATGTATGAAAAATTTACTCTGGGTCAAACCACCACAGGTTGTTCAACCACTACAACAGAAGCAGCCTAGGTTGGTGGTGTTCAACTATTTTTAGTATAACTTGGTTTAAAGTCAGGATGCAGAAGCATGTCCTATAAAGAATGTCCTCTCCTAAAGTCAACAATAGGTACATCCATATTCCTAAATGGCAATAATGGGTCAGATGACACAATATTCCAATGCTCTCGATGGATGTGTGGAAAATCTTCTCTGAAATTAATGTAGTAGACAGAATCATCTTTTTTAGTCAATCCATGTTCTTGGGTCATATTCATAGGCATCTACTTATCAAGTCGTCAACCGCAAATATGCTGGAATTCCGCAGCGTATTTGTGGCGAGCCTGATTCGCCTTAGTTATCAAACCCTAAAGACCGGCAAAAGTAGAATTTTGTGACGCAACATATGATCTGCCATACTCAGTCTGACACAGATCGATGCTTACATCATTACAGATGTTCCGAATGCAAATTCGGCACAATCTGACTACTTTTGCTAGTTATCAAATTTCTACCAGGTACGCTCGCCACTATTCCGGCCCAGCGTACCTGGTTTTCAATCCACTGCCCTGGAGGCGGCGGATACCATAGGAATCAATGGGAGTCTGAAAGCAGTGAAAGCTTATGTTCGCTGTTGCCCGATATCCCATTGATTCCTATGGCAACGTTTACACCTAACACCCTAACATGTACCCCGAGTCTAAACACCCCTAATCTGCCCCCCCTACACTGCCGCCACCTACATTATACTTATTAACCCCTAATCTGCTGCCCCTACACCGCCGCCACCTACATTATACTTATTAACCCCTAATCTGCCCCCCTACACCGCCGCCATCTACATTATACTTATTAACCCCTAATCTGCTGCCCCCTACACTGCTGCCACCTACATTATACTTATTAACCCCTAATCTGCCCCACCCTATACCGCCGCCACCTACATTATACTTATTAACCCCCAATCTACCCCCACTACAACGCCACTACTATATTAAATTTATTAACCCCTAAACCTAAGTCTAACCCTAACACCCCCTAACTTAAATATAATTTAAATAAATCTAAATAAATATTCCTATCATTAAATAAATTATTCCTATTTAAAACTAAATACTTACCTATAAAATAAACCCTAAACTAGCTACAATATAACTAATAGTTACATTGTAGCTAGCTTAGGGTTTATTTTTATTTTACAGGCAAGTTTGTATTTATTTTAACTAAGTAGACTAGTTACTAAATAGTTATTAACTATTCTTTCTAATAACTTCCTAGTTAAAATAAATACAAATACATATCTGTAAAATAAAACCTAACCTAAGTTACAATTACACCTAACACTACACTATAATTAAATAAATTCCCTAAACTAAATGAAATTAAATACAATTAAATAAAAGTATCTAAAGTACAAAAAAACAAACACTAAATTACAGAAAATAATGAACAAATTAAAAGATTTTTAAACTAATTACACCTAATCTAATCCCCCTAACAAAATAAAAAAGCCCCCTCAAAATAAAAAAAAAGCCCTACCCTACACTAAATTACAAATAGCCTTTAAAAGGGCCTTTTTTATTTTTTTTTATTGCCCTAATGTAATCAGCTCTTTTACCTGTAACAAAAAATTACAAACCCCCAACATTAAAACCCACCACCCACACAACCAACCCTACTCTAAAACCCACCCAATACCCCCTTAAAAAAAAACTAACACTAAACCCTTGAAGATCACCTTACCGTGAGAAGTCTTCACCCAACCGGGCCAAAGTCCTCAACGAATCCGGCAGAAGTGGTCCTCCAAACGGGCAGAAATCTTCATCCAGACGGCATCTTCTATCTTTATCCATCCAGTGCGGAGCGGGTCCATCTTCAAGACATCCAACTCGGAGCATCCTCTTCTGATGACGTCTTCTTGTTGAACGAAGGTACCTTTAAGTGATGTCATCCAAGATGGCGTCCCTTCAATTCCGATTGGCTGATAGAATTCTATCAGCCAATCGGAAGTAAAGTAGAAAAAAATCCTAGTGGCTGATGCAACAATAACTATCCACTAAGAATAAAGGGTATTTTAGATGTGAAGCATGCACCACATATAATAGCATGTTACAAGGTCCAAAGTTCCAGCATCCTCATACTAACAGATAATATCAGATTTAATATTATCTGACCTGTACCACAACACGTTATCTGTAATTTGTCTAACTGCAGCTGTTGGTTGTTTTATTTAGGGAAGATTATTGATACTATTCAAGTGAGCATAGCTAACCACAGATCTGTAATAAGAGAAGGGATCAAGGATAAAGCAAGTGATCAACTGGTTGCTAGAAACTTTATGGAGAAGGGACATACTGTCACAGACCTGAGATTTCACCTAATTGATCATCTACCACCTCTACCTGGAGGCGAGGATTGGAAGAGATGCCGTTTACAATTGGAAGCACTAGATATTAAATCTGAATACTTTCTGGCTGTGTGGGCTTAATATATCAATAGATTGGCATTTCTTTCTATATACCATGATTAAACCCACACCTTTATGGCTATCTCGAGTTAGCTAGATGGCATTTGGCACTCAAGAGACCTGGTTTGTGCCAGTCTGATTAGATTTGAATGGGATTATATGTTGAGGTATATTGGGTCTTGTTGCCATCAACAAGTTTTATTATATAAGAATTAATTAATTGCCCTTTGAGAAGTTGTGGAAATTAGCTATTTGATGAGACCTGTCTGTCCGACACAAGTCTACATTGTTATAGGCACTTGTCTGCTATACTACAGATGGCAACTTGTAAGTTTATGTTTATGACTGATTTTTAGCCTGACTATGCTTTACAGGTCAGATGTAATGATTGATGCAGGCTTTGCACTAATTATATGGAAAAAGTAATTATACAATGTAGTTCTGGTTGGCATTTGTAAATAATAGGTAAATTATTGTGTTCAAGCCTATTCTACTTAGCACATGACTCTCAGTGGGACATCCCTATGCAAGTATTATGTACCCTTTAGGTGGTGTTCCACTGTTGACACGACTACTTCTCTAATGCACTTTCTGTCATATATGCTTTATTTATTAATAGCCCCCTATATATTTTATTATCTCCCATCAATGTTCATTATTGCCATTTAGGCTAATAGCCTTCTTAGCATAATGTATTTGCTGTGGCTCTCCCTGTCAGCCATAACTCCTTAACTCATCAGATTGAGCTAGAGAGCAAGCCAGTGCAGGAAGTAGTATACAGCCTTCCAGACACACCCCAGAATCCTTCAGTGGCTCAGGAGGATAGGCAAACAACCAGAGACTGGAGGTTCTGGGGTCAACTCTGGGTGTGCTCTGACAGAGTCTCCCTTTCAAGGGCCCCTTGGGGACCACAAGGTTTATCAGGTTGAGTAAGATACAAGTCTGCAACAAGAAAGTGGGAATGTAACTCTTTAGAAGATACCCAGGAGCATTCAGTAATGGGATATTCTTTGCAGTGGATCAAACACTGGGTAAACCCAGAGGTATATGTGCAAGACAAGCTAATAAACCACAGGATATACTTGACTTAGTATGTGAAATGGTCTAATAAACTGAGGGCCCAGGTTTGTTGAGACTTGTTTTAACTGCTAATTCTTATAAGATAGCCAGTCTTTTTTTGCCAATATGAAACTCAGGGGCTCAAAGATGGTAACGGTCAGAGGCTCTTTTATACTGGGAGATAGAGGTTTTTAGTACCAGTCAAATTTGTTGCCAATGATGCATCCTAGAGATAACATGACGGTCAAGGGCAGGGACTTTAGTTGATATCCCAAAGCAGCATGAAAGGGTGTCATCTTAATGGAAGAGTTGATTTTGTAATTATGAGCAAATTCAGCTAAAGGTAGCTTTGTAGACCAGTTATTTTAAGAAGCTGAGGAATAATAATGAATATACACTTCCAAGGATTGGTTACTTCTCTTGGTTTTCTCATTTTTCTGTGGATGATAAAGAGATACTTACTCCAATTTTATGCAAAGGGCTTTCCAAAATCTTGATTTAAACTGAGTTCCCTTGTCAGAAACAATGTCATCAAGAAGACCATGTGCTCGTACAATTTGTTGGAAAAAGAGGTTTGATAACTCAAGTTATAGGTAATGGAACAAAGCGTGCCATTTTGGAAAACCTATTCACCACAACCCATGTCCCAGTATTACCATTAGAGTTAGGTAGATTTACAGTAAAGACCATTGAGATGTTAGACCATGGCTGATGGGGTGGGGGTAGAAGTCTAAGGAATCCAGATGGAAGTTATCCTAAAGGGTTTATTTGTGGCACAACTGTGACAGGCTGTTGTGAACTCTAACACATTTTTAGCCTTTTTAGACCACCATACAAAAGGTTTGTAATTCTGGAAAGTACGTTGGGCTCTACGATGTCCAGGCATAGGTGAACTGTATGCCCAATGTAGAATCTCTTTCCTAAGAGATGCTGGCATGTAGAATTGGTCTTTGGAGGTTTTAATGAAATGAGGTAGGTTCCTTTGAGCAAATATTAGTTTCTTCAACATATATACGGATAAAGAACAGATGATCCTTTGAGGAGGCATTATGTATTTTGAAAAATGAATTTTAGAGCCTGGTACATAGAAAGGTTAATAGTTGAATCTTGAAAAAAACATAGACCATTGCCCTTGAAACCATTTTTATTTACAGTAAATTCTTATGGTCAGTGAGGATTAGAAAAGGCATTGGTGTACCCTCCAAAAGATACCTCCATTCACTTTAGTATACAAATTATTTCTCTTAAAGGGACAGTCTAGTCCAAAATAAAGTTTCATGATTCAGATAGAGAATGTCATTTTAAACAATTTTCCATAGGTGTTGCTGTACCTTAAGCTGACACCTCAGGCTGAGTCATTTGCATGAAAATTGTAAACATATCAGTAAGCTGTTCAAACTTGGAATTCAGATCTTGATGTTGAGCAGAGTGTGCTTCCAACTATTACACCTAATGGGTTACAGCTTTACCCACTTCAGAAAGGTTCATAATATTGCCTGTATATACAGTAAGGCTTGTAGTAACTGTCTGTCCACAATAGGACCCAGTGGCTGAGAAGTAACACTGTCCCAACATGCTGAATAATACCCAGAACGAGACTTCCAGTACTTCAGGTCAGAGAATGTAATTGAATGCAAATCAGAGACACACTTAAACTCAGAAAATGGTCAGGCAGGCACAGATTGGTGAACTAAATGTGCAGCAGAGCTACCAATGCAGGAGGCACAAAGGGGTGGTTGAGGATAGCCATTGGTCAGATACCAGATGAGCAGATCCAAGCACATAATCACAATCCAAAAGATAAGTCATACTCAGTCCAGAGGTCAGGGCAGGCAGCAGGCAAGGATAATCCAAAAGACAAGCAAAAGTTCAGTAACAATATATTAGTAAAAGATAAAGCACCCAGAAACACACGGTGGCTAATATACAGTCAATGACAGGAAGCAGTTTATATAGCGTGCTGATTAGGTAACTGCCTGCAGCTGGCAGGTAGGGGGAGCTGGAGAGCAAGACAGTGCAAGCAGTAGGATACAGCCTTCCAGACACAGACCCAGAGCCCCCCAGTGGCTCAGGAGGATAGGCAAACAACCAGAGACTGAAAGTTCTGGGTTCAGCTTGGGTGTGCTCTGACAGTTCTGCTATTTAATAAACACTGTTACATATGGATGCTTGCTGAGACCCTTAGTGTGAAGTATATATACAAAATGGTTTTAGGTGTCTAATAAGATGGTTCATATTTTGCTCTGCTGATTTGTTTAATTTTTACTTGTGGTTCATGAAATATTCTTTTTCATATCTTTACAGTGTAGTGGGAGTCATATGCTGTATTTATGTCACAGATTATTTGCAAATCACCTAGGTAACCATTTTGTATTTGTTTGACATTCTGGTTGGTATGAAAAAGTGGAATATTACATGCTGGCACATACATATGTATAAATAGAAGAGGAAGGGGGGGGGGCGGACCCTACCTCTGATTAAGCGACCAATAGAATTGTGAAATGAGTCAGGCCCTACCCCTACTTCATTACTGTGTATGAGAGTGCTCTGATATGGTGTCTCAGCTGCTCAATTATTTTGGTCTCCAAGGGGATTTTTAATTGTTTTAAGTGAATCCTTTTTAACAGGTTTATATGTGTATCCTGTATTATAAGTGACATACCACATAATAAATTGTCTTTTTAATCCATGGTCGTGAAGTTCGGTATTGCCCGTCCCTGCTCATCTTGTTAGGTTCTGCCTGACTGTGGGTAAAACCTCAATCTTTAGCCAACAAAGGGATTCCCTTGGAGATGGAGGTGAAATTGGAAGGACATTCGGCACACATAGATATCTGACAGCATACCTCATATACGTTGAGGTCACTAAATATGAGCTTTTACTGTCTCTAAATATCACTGAAATACAACTTATATACTACACCAGGAGGTCTCCATGTCTTTGTGGACTGCCCTTCCCTTTTCTTGTTCCATATACAGGGAGTGCAGAATTATTAGGCAAATGAGTATTTTGACCACATCATCCTCTTTATGAATGTTGTCTTACTCCAAGCTGTATAGGCTCGAAAGCCTACTACCAATTAAGCATATTAGGTGATGTGCATCTCTGTAATGAGAAGGGGTGTGGTCTAATGACATCAACACCCTATATCAGGTGTGCATAATTATTAGGCAACTTCCTTTCATTTGGCAAAATGGGTCAAAAGAAGGACTTGACAGGCTCAGAAAAGTCAAAAATAGTGAGATATCTTGCAGAGGGATGCAGCACTCTTAAAATTGCAAAGCTTCTGAAGCGTGATCATCGAACAATCAAGCGTTTCATTCAAAATAGTCAACAGGGTCGCAAGAAGCGTGTGGAAAAACCAAGGTGCAAAATAACTGCCCATGAACTGAGAAAAGTCAAGCGTGCAGCTGCCAAGATGCCACTTGCCACCAGTTTGGCCATATTTCAGAGCTGCAACATCACTGGAGTGCCCAAAAGCACAAGGTGTGCAATACTCAGAGACATGGCCAAGGTAAGAAAAGCTGAAAGACGACCACCACTGAACAAGACACACAAGCTGAAACGTCAAGACTGGGCCAAGAAATATCTCAAGACTGATTTTTCTAAGGTTTTATGGACTGATGAAATGAGAGTGAGTCTTGATGGGCCAGATGGATGGGCCCGTGGCTGGATTGGTAAAGGGCAGAGAGCTCCAGTCCGACTCAGATGCCAGCAAGGTGGAGGTGGAGTACTGGTTTGGGCTGGTATCATCAAAGATGAGCTTGTGGGGCCTTTTCGGGTTGAGGATGGAGTCAAGCTCAACTCCCAGTCCTACTGCCAGTTTCTGGAAGACACCTTCTTCAAGCAGTGGTACAGGAAGAAGTCTGTATCCTTCAAGAAAAACATGATTTTCATGCAGGACAATGCTCCATCACACGCGTCCAAGTACTCCACAGTGTGGCTGGCAAGAAAGGGTATAAAAGAAGAAAATCTAATGACATGGCCTCCTTGTTCACCTGATCTGAACCCCATTGAGAACCTGTGGTCCATCATCAAATGTGAGATTTACAAGGAGGGAAAACAGTACACCTCTCTGAACAGTGTCTGGGAGGCTGTGATTGCAATGTTGATGGTGAACAGATCAAAACACTGACAGAATCCATGGATGGCAGGCTTTTGAGTGTCCTTGCAAAGAAAGGTGGCTATATTAGTCACTGATTTGTTTTTGTTTTGTTTTTGAATGTCAGAAATGTATATTTGTGAATGTTGAGATGTTATATTGGTTTCACTGGTAAAAATAAATAATTGAAATGGGTATATATTTGTTTTTTGTTAAGTTGCCTAATAATTATGCACAGTAATAGTCACCTGCACACACAGATATCCCCCTAAAATAGCTAAAACTAAAAACAAACTAAAAACTACTTCCAAAAATATTCAGCTTTGATATTAATGAGTTTTTTGGGTTCATGAGAACATGGTTGTTGTTCAATAATAAAATTAATCCTCAAAAATACAACTTGCCTAATAATTCTGCACTCCCTGTATATACACAGTATATATATATATATATATATATATATATATATACACATACAGTATATATATATATATATATATATATATATATATATATACTGTATATATATATATATTACACACAAGGCAAGCACTAGTTTAAGTTATAGCAACTTTAAGGCTGCCTAGGTAACACCTATGATTTTTATTCTTGTGGGAGTGGTTTGATATGTTTATATAGAGCATTATTGTTTACTTAGCATTAACTGGGGGAGGGGAGACATCCTAGCATTGTCACAATCTTTCCAATAAAGCATGTGAAGTGGAAGTGCTTGCTTTGTGTACTGTATTTTAGTTACTGATACATTTTCCTCAAGTGTTACACAACAAGTCTTTCATATTAAAGACAGAATTGACTGTAACTCAAAATGCCTTATCTATCTGGTCAATTGCCTTCACTGTTCAAAACAATATGTAGGGATCACGACTCGTCCCTTCAAGGATAGAGTACGTGAACATCTAAGATCCCTTGAGGAAAAAGAACCCAAAACACCTGTAGCAAAACATTTCAGACTTCATGGTTTTGGATCAAAGTACTTTTCCTGTGTGGGTATTGACATTATCAAAAAGCACCCAAGAGGGGGCGATAGAGAAAAGTGTCTGAGGAAAAAAGAGATTTTTTGGATAGTTAAGTTACATACTAGAACTCCAGAGGGTATGAATAAAAGAATGGATGTAGATCTTTTTGTAGAATGAGTATAGATACCATCCGTTTCCCTTCTTGAATGTAGAAATAATGGGTCTACTTGTTAGCTTTATTACTATACCTACCCCTATACTTATTTATTTTTTAATCTATTTTTAGATTAATTAGTCCTTGAATTTTTCATTTTGACTAAGATGTGCTATAATTAAAGATTTTCTTATAGAAGATTTATTAATGTTTCTTGTTCTTTTGGTTCCTCTTTTTTATTGCTAAATAATTTTATATGGTTTATGTTTTTATTTACCATTATTCTGTTATTAGTTTTGAATATCTTTCCCTATAGTGCATATAGCGAAAATATATTCTTTCTTTGCTGCAGTATTTTTTGTTTATATTTTTATCTCATTTAAAACTTTTTTTATTTTTATGAATAGGATTTCTTAATAAATTGTTTTTGTCCTTGCGAAGGGAATATAATGATTATTGGGACACTTAAAATCTCTATTGCTATATTATGCATCTACCCTATGGTTTATTTAAACATGTAGATTTTGGAAGTCCCAATGTTTATCAGATCAGGTGTACATGTATATATGTGTATATATATATATATATATATATATATATATATATATATATATATATATATATATATATGTAGGCATGTTATATGTACACTTTTTTCTGTATTGTATTGTTTTTCTCTATATTGCATTGTTTTTTGCGTTTATATAGATATGTGTGCATACATTTTTGCTATTGTGTTTATCTATATTTAGTTTTAATATTTTTTATTTGTTATGTATTTTTTCATTTACAAGTTTATGTGTACACATATTTGAATGTATTAATGTTAATACATAATCATAATTGTATTTGTGAGAGATATTAAGCCTCTATGCTTACCAATGGTACACTCAGGTGGATCAGTCATTTAAATTAACAGCTCATGATTAGTATCTGTTTTCTTACTACCTGATTGGCTGATGGTTCGCTTATAGGCTTTGGCTTTGCTCTGAGATTGTTACCTCTGATGAAGCGCATGTGCGCATGCGCGAAACGCGTCAGGTGTATTCTAGGTGACACACCTTACTATGAGCAACATTGCTGAATAAAAACCTTTTTTTGCACAAGTTCCACGAGTCCGGAGTTCCTGTTTCTTCCTCCTTTGGATGTATTGAGTCTTATATATATATATATATATATATATATATATATATATATATATATATATATATACTGTATATATATATATATATATATATATATATATATATTACACACAAGGCAAGCACTAGTTTAAGTTATAGCAACTTTAAGGCTGCCTAGGTAACACCTATGATTTTTATTCTTGTGGGAGTGGTTTGATATGTTTATATAGAGCATTATTGTTTACTTAGCATTAACTGGGGGAGGGGAGACATCCTAGCATTGTCACAATCTTTCCAATAAAGCATGTGAAGTGGAAGTGCTTGCTTTGTGTGCATTATATACTCTTTTGCCAACACACTGGTAGTTGACGGGTGAGGTGAGAGTGCCCTGGGCCTTGAAACAAACAGAAGAACTTGCTTCAATCCTAAAAATCCGAGTCCTAATAATCATAATTATATTTAGTTATTGTAAAGTGTTGCCAAATGTTGTTTTATTTGATACATGAGTAAGGATATCCAAAGACACTGCTTCATGGAAAATAAAAAAAAAACATATAAAACAGACCAAACACAACTATAAAACACAAGAGGATATAATGATCTATTATGTATCGCAAATTTTAACACTAGATCTCACAAAATCAGTTTTATAAATAAGAGCATAGTAAATAAACACCAAAATAGTATTTTTTTTATTTGTTTTTTGCTCTACGGTGCTTTAATCATCTTCCACAATACCATAACATGCATAGCTTATGGGACTAAACACATAGAAAACATGTGTAAAATATATAAATGTCAAAAATGAAAAATATATGGTGAGGTATTTATTACATCAGTATTTTTTTCCAGTGTTTAATATTTTTTAAAAAATTAAAAAATCCTTTTTTTTCCACATTTAACATTTGAGATATGATGCATGATCCAAAAATAAATTTTTTAAAAAGTAAAATAATAAAATTACTTAAAAGGCAGGTAAATGCAATTTTTATAGCAATAGCTTACATAGACAGCATCATTAAAGGGGCGATAACCATTATAAATAACTGCAATGTATTCAAAGGTCAGTGTTTAACTTTAAGAGTGAGGCAATTGCTTACATAGACAGCATCATTACAGGGACAGTAAACATTATAAATAACTGCAATGTATTCAAAGGTCAGTGTTTGTGAGAGTGTGGCATTTTTAAACATGGAAAGCTACATTTCTAGTATTTGTTTCTAGCCACTTCAACTTCCTAGTCCTGAATCCTTTTTGCTAAGAAAAGAGCTACCTTGCAATACAGTTAACAATCTGGGGCACGATTCGATATAAATCGTCGCCCGCAATAGCCGGCGACGCCAAAATTTGCGCTGGTTTGGTATCACATATACGGCGTAACATAGAAGTTACGCTTGTATATTTCTGCCTTCAGCTGTAGTTTTTTGGCCCATAGACAGGTATACCAAACCAGCGCAGTTTGTTATCCAATATACAGAGTAAGGACTTACGTGGCGAAAATGGAGAAATCTTACTCCATTTTCACCTCGCCACAAATTGCAGGCGTAGTAAGCCTTACGCTGTGTATTGGAGCCCCGTAACTCCCTGAAAGCTGAAGAAGCTGAAAAATAAATCCTAACACCTAACGCATGCGCAATGTCTATCTACCTGTCAACCGCGATCCCCGCCGCAATCCCTAATAAAGTGTTTAACCCCTAAACCGGGGACCCCGCCGCCACTTACATTAAATGTCTATCCCCCTAATGTGATCCCCCTACACCGTCGCCACCTTCATTAAAATTATTAACCCCTAATCTAATACCCCTACACCGCCGCAATCTATATTACAATTATTACCCCCTAATGTGAGCCCCCTACCCCGCCGCCACCTATTTTAACAATATTACCCCCTAATCTAATCCCCCTACCCCACCGCCACCTATATTAAATATATTAACCCCTAATCTAATGCCCCTACCCCGCCGCCACCTATATTAAATATATTATCCCCTAATCTAATCCTCCTACACCGTCGCCACCGAAATTAAATATATTAACCGCTAATCTAATCCCCCATACCGCCGCCACCTATAATAAATGTATTACCCCCTAAAATGTCCCTACCCTAAACTAAATTAAAAATAGCCCTGAAAAGGGCTTTTTGTGTGGCATTGCCCCAAAGTAACCAGCTCTATTACCAGCCCTTAAAAGGGCCTTTTGCGGGGCATTGCCCCAAAGTAACCAGCTCTTTTACCAGCCCTTAAAAGGGCTGTTTGCGGGGCATTGTCACAAAGTAATCAGCTCTTTTGCCTGTAATCTAAATCCCCCTACACCGCCGCCACCTATAATAAATGTATTACCCCCTAATCTAATCCCCCTACACCGCCGCCACCTATATTAAATATATTACCCCCTAATCTAATCCCACTACCCCGCCGCCACCTATATTAAAATTATTAACCCCTTATCTAATCCCCCTATACCGCCGCCACCTATATTAAATTTATTGACTCCTAAAATACTAAAATTTCCCTACCACTAAACCTAAGCCTAACCCTACGAATAGCCCTGAAAAGGACCTTTTGCATGGCATTGCCCCAAAGTAACCAGCTCTATTACCAGCCCTTAAAAGGGCCTTTTGCGGAGCATTGCCCCAAAGTAACCAGCTCTTTTACCAGCCCTTAAAAGGGCTTTTTGCGGGGCATTGTCACAAAGTAATCAGCTCTTTTGCCTGTAATGTAATCAAATCCCCCTACACCGCCGCCACCTATATTAAATATATTAACCTCTAATCTGACCCCCCTACACCACCGCCACCTATATTAATTATATCAATCCTAATTATATTAGGGTTAATATAGTTAATATAGTTATTATATTATATATATTAACTATATTAACCCTATCTAACTCTAACACCCCTAACTTAATTATTATTAAAATAAATCTAAATAATATTAATAATATTAACTAAATTATTCCTATTTAAAACTAAATACTTACCTATAAAATAAACCCTAAGATAGCTACAATATAATTAATTATTACATTGTAGATATTTTAGGGTTTATATTTATTTTACAGGTAACTTGGTATTTATTAACTAGGTACAATAGCTATTAAATAGTTAATAACTATTTAATAGCTACCTGGTTAAAATAACTAATTTACCTGTAAAATAAATCCTAACCTAAGTTACAAATACACCTACACTATCAATAAATTAATTAAATAAACTACAAAAATACAATTAAATACACTAAACTAAATTACAAAAAACAGACAAACACTAAATTACATTAATTAAGCCCCCTAATAAAATAACAAAGCCCCCCAAAATAAAAAAAAATCCCTACCCTAATCTAAATTACAAAAGTAATCAGGTCTATTACCAGCCCTTAAAAGGGCCTTTTGTGGGGCATTGCCCAAAAATAATCAGCTCTTTTACCTGTAAAAAAAACAACAACCCCCCCAATTACAACCCACCACCCACATACCCCTACTCTAACCCACCCAATCCCCCCTTAAAAAACCTAAGTCTAACCCCCAAGTGCTCCTTACCTGTCCTGAAGACTGGTGGAGAAAGTCCTGTTCCAGGCGGAGAAGTCTTCTTCCAGGCGGCGACCTGGAAGAATTATAGTAGCTCTTATTCTATTGGCTATTCAAATCAGCCAATAGAATTAAAGTAGCTCGCATCCGATTGGCTGATTTGAATTTGAAGGCTCAAATCAGCCAATAGGAATTCAAAGGACGCCATTTTTAATCGCGTACCTTGAATTCCTATTCAGTGTACGGCAGCGATCGTATGAAGAGGATCCTCCACGCTCCGGCTCCGGTCTTCAGTTCCAGCGGTCTTCAGTTCCAGCATCGCCGATCTTCAGTTCCAGCATCGTCGGTCTTCAGTTCCAGATGGATGGTCTTCAGCTCTGCGGTCATCGGTCTTCAACTCCTCTGCTCCACGCCAGCTGGATCCTGGAAGAAGAAGAGGTCACCGCCTGGAAGAAGACTTCTCTGCCTGGAACAGAACCTTCTCCGCCGGTCTTCAGGACAGGTAAGGAGCACTTGGGGGTTAGACTTAGGTTTTTTTTAAGGGGGGATTGGGTGGGTTAGAGTAGGGGTATGTGGGTGGTGGGTTGTAATGTGGGGGGTTGTTGTTTTTTTTTTTTTTTACAGGCAAAAGATTTTTTGTAATTTAGTGTTTGTTTGTTTTTGTAATTTAGTTTAGTGTATTTAATTGTATTTTAGTTTAGATAGTTGTAGTTTATTTAATTAATTTATTGATAGTGTAGGTGTATTTGTAACTTAGGTTAGGATTTATTTTACAGGTAAATTGGTAATTATTTTTACTAGGTAGGTAATAAATAGTTATTATAACTTATAACTTAACTTATTATAACAAATAGCTATTGTACCTAGTTAAAATAAATACCAAGTTACCTGTAAAATAAATATAAACCCTAAAATATCTACATTGTAATTATTAATTATATTGTAGCTATCTTAGGGTTTATTTTATAGGTAAGTATTTAGTTTTAAATAGGAAAAATTTAGTTAATATTATTAATACTATTTAGATTTATTTTAATAATAATTAAGTTAGGGGTGTTAGAGTTAGATAGGGTTAATATAGTTAATATATGTAATATAATAACTATATTAACTATATTAACCCTAATATAATTAGGGTAAATATAGTTAATATAGGTGGCGGCGGTGTAGGGTGATTAGATTAGGGGTTAATATATTTAATATAGGTGGCGGCGGTGTAGGGGGATTAGATTAGGGGGTAATACATTTATTATAGGTGGCGGTGGTGTAGGGGGATTTAGATTACAGGCAAAAGAGCTGATTACTTTGTGACAATGCCCCGCAAAAAGCCCTTTTAAGGGCTGGTAAAAGAGCTGGTTACTTTGGGGTAATGCCACGCAAAAGGCCCTTTTAAGGGCTGGTAATAGAGCTGGTTACTTTGGGGCAATGCCACGCAAAAGGCCCTTTTCAGGGCTATTTGTAGGGTTAGACTTAGGTTAAGTGGTAGGGAAATTTTAGTATTTTAGAGGTTAATAAATTTAATATAGGTGGCGGCGATATAGGGGTATTAGATTAGGGGTTAATAATTTTAATATAGGTGGCGGCGGTATAAGTGGATTAGATTAGGGGTTAATAATTTTAATATAGGTGGCGGCGGTGTAAGGGGGATTAGATTAGAGGTTAATAATTTTAAACAGAAAACCAGAAGATGTCATACAGTGATATCCTTGTGTAACTTTGCACTAATATGATAATTGCATAGACATTCTGTGACTTATAGCTCACTTTGAGCCCCACACATTGCGGACGTTACACAGTCATATAAATCCCTCACAAAAGTAATCCAGTTCAAAAACGTAAAAAGCACAAGATACAGCTTACCCCACCTCTTGTCAAGTATATCCTCTCCTGTGGCAGTTTCGTAAGGGCTCTACACCTTCAGTATAATCCTTGTGTAGTCTCAAACTCACCAGTCCGAAATGGCGCTTGATGCTAATGCTCTCAGAGGGGGGTGTGTGTGTATCATCTGAGTGCTAATGCCGAATCCCAATCTCCAGCACAAGCTGCGATGCAGGACTGGCTGGGGCTCTCCGTTACCCCTACAAATCAATACTTCAATGCAAATTCAACACACAATGCAATGTCCATAAAGCACCAAACAGGAGAAAAATTGTAAAGGTAAAATGTCCATTTTATTGTACAAACATTTAAAGGACAAAAGGGCACAGCACACAGAGGTGATAGATATATGGCCTTGAGTAAAAAAGAGGTCTTTTGGATCTATACATTAAAAACAGGACACCCACTGGGAATTAATAAAATCAGTGATGTTAAATTATTTATAGATCATGGTTAATTCCGTTATAGGGCTATGTACATAAAAAAACTTGCAATATAAATATAATCTAATCTGTTCTTGTGGGTATTTTTCTAATCTTTCTGTATGATCCCTACCAGTTGTTTATCTGACATAATTTGTGGTATTGAATTATATTAAATTGTAAATGGCGTCTAGGGAAACTATTATATAAGTTGTTATGAAGACATTTAGATTTTTTATACTAAAAATGAAAGATATAATTAAGTTTCCTTAAGATCGAATTGATATCTCTTTTTCTAGAATGCCATAAACATGTCAGTTAAGTGGATTTATTGATTCTAAAAGAATCTTTTTCTTTATACATAAATGTTTCTTTAAGCCACTCTTTTAACTATGCATTATAAAAAATTTTTAAGTTAGATTGTGTAAAAAAGGTTAAGTTTATCTTTTTGATTTTCAGAATGTGAATAAATGAGTTGGTCTGTATAATAGATAGCGTAAATCCAGTACTGTTATCTGATTGGATTAGACGGACAACACCTTAGGTAATTTAACACCTGCAATCTTACCTGTAGTTTAGTTCTGAGGAAGTGCCGCTAGGCAGGAAACGTGTCAGCAGCAGCTCTGTGTGCTGTGCCCTTTTGTTCTTTTAAATGTTTGTACAATAAAATGGACGTCTTACCTTTACAATTTTTCTCCTGTTTGGTGCTTTATGGACATTGCAATGTGTGTTGAATTTGCGTTAATAATTTTCATATAGGTGGCGGCGGTGTAAGAGGGATTAGATTAGGGGGTAGTACATATAATATATGTGGCGGCGGTGCAGGGGGCTCACATTAGGGTTAATATAGTTTAAATAGGTGGCAGCGGTGTAGGGGGATCATATTAGGGGGTAATATAGTTTAAATAGGTGGCGGCGGTGTAGGGGGATCATATTAGGGGGTAACATAGTTAATGTAGGTGGCGGCGGGGTAGGTGGATCACATTAGGGGTAAAACATTTAATGTAGCTAGTGGCGGTGTAGGGGGGTCAGATTATGGGGTAATATAGATAATGTAGCTGGCGGCGGGGTCCAGGAGCAGCGGTTTAGGGGTTAATATATTTATTGTTAGGAGTGAGATTGGGGATTGCGGATAGAGGGGTATACGTGTCGAGCTATGTTTGGGAGGCATGTTAGGCAGTACAGGATATTTTATAACTTAGTCAGGTTTTTTATGCGGCGGCAGTTTCTAAAGTGCCGTAAGTCACTGGCGACTCCAGAAATTTGTACTTACGCAGATTTTTGGACATCGCTGGTTTGTCAGACTTACGGAACTTTAGCAAATGCCGGCGCCGTATATATGGTATAACTCGAGTTGCGAGCTGAAACTACGGGCGGCGCAGGTTTCCACGCTTGCACCGAAACCTGCGCTGTATATCGGATCGCACCCCTGCTGTACTGCCCACCCCATAGATTAAATAATACCCCACAGGATCTATTATGTGTCTATGGGACAGGCATTACATGCAATTATTAGTTGTACCACCAGCCGAGATCTTTCAGAAAAGTTTAAAAAAAAAAGCTTCAGGACTGGAAGCTGGTGGGAGGGCTAAAAACAAGCTCTGGGGAGAGTGGGCTCACAAATTAAAATGCTATTTACTACATATGTGCATGGGTGAAAAATTAGTTTAGTCCGAAAGATTAGTTTCTGATTTTTCCAAATGTTTGGTTCAGTCAAATTTTGTCCATTTCGGCATTTGTTTTAGATAAATATTGTTTTCAGATTTTTGTATCGTTATTTCCAATGGGAACAGCAAATATAGACAACTAATATTAAAGGGACAATAAACCCAAAAAATGTATTTCATGATTCAGATAGAGAAAACAATTTTTATAAAATTTCCAATTTACTTTTATTATCAAATTTATTTAATTCATGTTATTCTTTGTTGAAAAGATACCTAGGTAGGTAGCGTGCACATGCCTGAAGCACTACATGACAGGAAATAGTGCTGCCATCTAGTGCTCCTGCTAATGTATAACATTGTTGCAAAACTGCTGCTATATAGTGCTGCAGACACATGCACACTCTTGAGCTTACATTTCTGATTTTCAAAAAATGATAACTAGAAAATAAAGACAATTTGATAATAGAAGTATATTAGAAAGTTGTTTAAAATGTTATGTTCTATCTAAATCATGAACAAAAACATTTGGGTTTTATGTCCCTTTAAGAAAAATGTTACACTACTTGATTTGAGCAATTAATAGAAACTATCTTTCACTGTTAACCGAACATACAACTTTCTGATTAAATATGAGTCAATGACTAGTTCACACAGGCACATAAGCCATACAACTGAATGTTTCAAAAGCTCTATTCAAAGTGAATAAAAATGTCTGAGCCTTCTTTAGTCTCCCACCTCCCTATGCTAGGATAAGGCTTGATTGGAAAAGAATGTAGGATTAATATCAAATATTTAGTGACTGACTAGCTAACCCTTGCATCAGTCATTAGTAATACTATGGCAGAAATTGACAGGGGACGATGGAAACATGAATGGTCAAACCCCCAGTACATCATTCCATACAAAGGAGCTAATTAACCACCAACAAAATAATTCCTCTCCCCCTTCCCGATTGTATTAGTATCCTGTTAGAAACATACACAGTCTTGAAGCAGCCAGTAATAAATATTTACATTGATTGTGTTCATACATAAATTATTATTTGCCAAAATTAAAACTATAATTACACTGTAAGATTTACGTGGGTTAGTAATATGTTGTAGCTTTGTGGTTCAAAATGTTATTGAGCATTGTTCCTAAATTTCTTGCCAAGGTTTTTATATGCAGAGAACAAATATGACATTACAAAGTATGTTGGTGTTTTCTCACGTAACCTATTTGAAATAAAGCAATGTGTAGTTAGGAGAAATCATTGGTAAATAATAAGATAATAATTCATGCTTCCAGTCCTAAACTGTTATTAAGAGAACAATTGATTTTTCCACTTTAAAGAATATGTACTGCCACTCATTGGAGATTTGTATTCTTTTAATACAGCTCAGAAACTTTAGGTATTATTCTTTTGTAAAAGCAACATATTTGTTTAAAGACATTTTACTTTTTTCTGTCTATTAATCAAGTAATAAGTAAGTACATTTTTTGTAAGATAAAACCTACCTAAAATGTTAAAGGGACACTGAACCCAATTTTTTTCTTTTATGATTCAGATAGAGCATGCAATTTTAAGCAACTTTCTAATTTACTCCTATTATCAAATTTTTCTTCATTCTCTTGGTATCTTTATTTGAAATTCAAAAATGTAAGTTTAGATGCAAGCCCATTTTTGGTGAACAACCTGGGTTGTTCTTGCTGATTCTTAGATAAATGTATCCACCAATGAACAAGTGCTTTCCATGGTACTGAACCAAACAAATAGCTTAGATGCCTTCTTTTTCAAAAAAAGATAGCAAGAGAATGAAGAAAAATTGATAATAGGAGTAAATTAGAAAGTTGTTTAAAATTGCATGCTCTATCTGAATCATAAAAGAAAAAATGTGGGTTCAGTTTCCCTTTAACATTCATATTTGAAATTAAAGCTTAAAAGGAAAAATTCACCCAAAACAAACATTAATTCATTATGAGAAATATATATATAAAAAAAACATTTAGGGGTAAATTTATCATGTGTCGGGCGAACATGATTCGCTGTAGTGAATCATGTCCACCCGACATCACTAAATGCCGACAGCATACGCTGTCGGCATTTAACATTGCATAAGCATTTCTTGTGAAATGCTTGTGCAATGCTGCCCCCTGCACATTTGTGGCCAATCAGCCGATAGCAGATGGTGTCAATCATCCCGATCATATTGGATCGGGATGATTGCACTCTGCCACATAAAAGGTGGCAGACAAGTTAAGGTCTTAACTTCTGTTTCCGGTGAGCTGGAAACTTTGGGGGTAGAAAGCAGCATCTGCTGCTTATTAAATCTACCCCTTGGTCTCTATTTATGAATCTGTGGATGCATTTTCACTGTCCTTGGAGTGCAGGCTTTTACCCCCTCTGAGGGACTGTTCAGTCTGAAGGGGCTTACCATCCCTGCTCTCATGCAATTGGTTCCATGAGAGCAAGAGTGGAGCCTGTAGCAGACCTAATCAACAGAGAGGCACTGGTGCAATTTGTTTTTTGGGTCTCACAAAAGTAACTTAGTAGTATGCTGCTCTGTATAATGATTTTGAGAATAGCTTAGAGAGATAGATAAATAGATCGATAAATAGATAGATTGATAGATAGATATAGGCACTAATAAAAGGCTCCCCTACATTAGGATTTTACGTTCTTCACATACCTATGTATAGACTGACTGTTTTGGGTCCTGCTGAACCAATGGTAGCTTTGCAGTTATGAGGGGTTAAAGTTGGCATGTGTGAGGTGCCTTTACATTGTGTTCTATGGGGACTGTGGTATTTCTATAAATAAATATGAATATGAATATATACATATATGTTTATGTGTTGATATATGTATATACACATAAATATGTATGTATTTATTCATATACATATATTTAAATACGCTGTCTATTGCTGTGCGACTTACCCCCTTCACTGTGCTAGGTTTTCATGCCGTGTGTGACGTCATGAGAACGAGGCTTCCATTGGAATGCAAAGCTTCCATGTATTACAAACACAAAGTGAACACTTTAATTTATTAGCTAGTTGCTCCTCCTTTGGTAGCAATAACCTCAACCGATCATTTCCAGTAGCTGCAGATTAGGCATACACAACGTTCAGGAGATATTTTGGACCACTCTTCCTTACAGAAATGCTTCAGCTTGGGCCATATTCTTAGGATGTCTGGTGTGAACAGTTCTCTTGAAGTCATTCCACAGCATCTCTATGGGGTTAATGGCTGGGTTCTGACTGGGCCACTCCAAAAGTGTATTTTCTTTAGGATCATCACACTGCTGCCTCACACAGCCAACCTGATATTATCCTGTAGGATATCTTGATAAACTTGGTAATTCACTTTTCCCTCAATGATGGCAAGTGGTCCAGGCCTTGAAGCAGAAACACAGCTCCATTTCATGATGATCCCCCCACAGTACCTAGCCGTTGGAATGAGGGTCTCATTTTGGTATGCAGTGCACTTTTTTACACCATACATAGTGCTGCATGTTCTTCCCAAACAACTCAACCGTAGTTTCATCAGTCTACAAAACATTCACGCGCACAGCAATGTTTTTTTGGGAGAGCAGCAGCTTTCTATGTGGCGTCCTGCCAGGAACACCATGCCTGTCCGATATTTTCGTATATTAGACTCATGAACAGAGATGTTAACTAGTTCCAATGATTTGATTTGAACATAATTACTAATTGATTTCAGAATGCGAAAAACAAATATGATATTTAATTCTCTGTTAGCTCTCAGTTCCAAGATATAGCCCATCTATGATGATATAACATATTAACATATATGAGGTTGAAAAAAGACAGAAGTCCATCGAGTTCAACCTATATAAATCTAATATACTTACAAAAAACTCCAGTTGAGCTTAAATTAATCTCATTAAAAATGTGACCCATTTGACACAAGCATTCATATCCCTGAATACTGTTTCTTGCCAGAAATGTATCTAAACCATTTGAATGTATCTAAGGTATTGGCATTCACTACCGTCTCTGGTATGAGTTCCACAATTTTAATGTTCTTACAGTGAAAAAAATTCCTTTCCTCCAGCCTTAAGTTGTGTACTATTGTCACAAACAATTTTCTTGGAATAAACAGAGCTTCTGCAGTCTGTGTATATGGGCCTTGAATATATTTATATAAAGTAATCATGTCATGCCTCAAGTGCCTTTTTTCTAGAGAAAACAGACCAAGTCTGGCTAACCTCTCGTCATAGCTTAAATTTTCCATTTCTCTTATTAGCTTTGTGGCCCCTTCTCTGAACTTTTTCTAAGTCTGCAATGTCTTTTTTTGAGATTGGTCCCCAGAACTGCACTCCATACTCAAGGTGAGGTCTTACCAGGGATTTATATAGTGACAGAATTATGTTTTTTTCCTTTGCATCAATGCCTCTATTAATACATGCCAGTATCTTATTAGCCTTAGAAGCCGCTGCCCTGCAATGTGTGCCCATCTTTAGCTTGTTATCTATTACTACTCCTCTGTTTGGCTAATTCTAGCCCCATTTAAATAATAGATTGCCTGCTTATTTTTACTTCCAAAATGTAGAACCCTGCATTTTCCAGTATTAAATCTTATTTTCCATTTACCTGCCCAGTCTTCTAATTTTTGTAGATCCACTTGTAAAGCAAGTTTACCTGGTCTAACCTAATGACCTTACACAACTTTTTAACATCTGCAAAAATAGAGATGCTGCTATTTAATCCTTGCCCCAAGTCATTAAAAAAAATAAAATAAAAAGCACAGGGCCCATAACCTAACATTTTCAGCTATTCCCAGTCCCTTCATTTTGTACATTAATCTCTTATGGGGCACTGTATCAAATGCCTTTAAAAAAATCCAAGAATATAACATCAATTGATTCCCCTTTATCTATATTTTTACCTACTTCCTCGTAGAATCGAATTAAATGAGTTTGACATAATCTATTTCTCATAAAACCATGCTGATTTGAACTCATGGGGCTACATTTATTAACCCCTTAATGACCAAGGACGTGCCAGGCATGTCCTACAAATACCTGTCCTTAAGACGACTCATGTCAGGTTAGCGCACATGAAGAATTAGTGTACACATTTATTAAATATAAAATATTGAAATGTTCTTCAGATAGAAAAAAAATTAATTTTTATTATTAAATATATATACGCTCACATGCCACTTTATTAGGTACACCTGTTAAATTGCTTGTTAACACAAATTGAAATTGCTAATAAGCTAATCACATGGCAGCAACTCAATGCATTTAGGCATCTAGACGTGGTGAAGATGGCTTGCTGAAGTTTAAATTGAGCAGCAGAATGGGGAATAAAGAGGATTTAAGTGACTTTGAATGTGGTTGTTGGGGCCAGGCAAGCTGGTCTGAGTATTTAAAAAACTCCTGATATACTGGGATTTTCATGCACAACCACCTCTAGTGTTTACAGAGAATAGTCCGGAAAGGAAAAAAATATCCAGTGAGTGGCAGTCATTTGGATGAAAATGCCTTGTTGATGTCAGAGGTTCAGAGGAGAATGGGCAGACTGGTTTGAGATAATATGAAAGGCAACAGTAACTCAAATAACCACTTGTTACAACCAAGGTAAGCAGAATACCATCTCTGAATGCACAACTCATCGAACCTTAAAGCAGATGGGCTACAGCAGAAAAAACCCCACCAGGTGCCACTCCTGTCAGCTAAGAACAGGAAACTGAGGGTACAATTCGCACAGGCTCACCAAAAATTGGACAATAGAAGATTGGAAAAATGTTGCCTGGTCAAAAGAGTCTCAATATCAGCTGTAACATTCAGATGGTAGGGTCAGAATTTGGTGTAAACAACATGAAAGCATGGATCCATCCTGCCTTGAACGGTTCAGGCTGGTGGTGGTGGTGTAATGGTGTAGGGGATATTTTGTTGGCACACTTTGGGCCTCTTAGTACCAACTGAGCATCATTTAAAAGCCACGGCCTACCTGAGCATTATTGCTGACCATGTCCATCCCTTTATGACTACAGTGTACCCATCTTCTGATGGCTACTTCCAGCAGGATAATACACCATGTCATAAAGTTCAAATCATCTCAAACTGGTTTCTTAAACATGACAATGAGTTCACTGTACTCCAATGGCCTCCACAGTCACCGGATCTCAATCCAAAAGAGCACCTTTGGGATGTGGTGGAACGGAAGATTCACATCATGAATGTGCAGCCGACAAATCTGCATCAACTGCGTGATGCTATCATGTCAATATGGACTAAAATGTCTGAGGAATGTTTCCAACACCTTGTTGAATTTATGCCACGAAGAATAAAGACAGTTCTGAAGGCAAAAAGGGAGCCAATCCATTGCTACCAAGGTGTACCTAATATATATATATATATATATATATATATATATATATATATATATATATATATATATATATATATATATATATATACTATAGCCCTTTGTAGTCAAATACATGGACACACATCATTTTCCATTAAACCAGTATAATAAAATATATTTATATGTCCAATTGTTATCAAATGTTGTTTATATGAGTTTAATAGTTTATTTAAAGGACCAGTCAACACAGTAGATTTGCATAATCAACCAATGCAAGATAAGAAGACAATGCAATAGCACTTAGTCTGAACTTCAAATGAGTAGTAGATTTTTTTTCTGACAATTTTAAAAATTATGTATTTTTCCACTCCCCCGTACCATGTGACAGCCATCAGCCAATCACAAATGCATACACGTACCATGTGACAGCCATCAGCCATTCACAAATGCATACACACTTATTCTTGCACATGCTCAGTAGGAGCTGGTGACTCAAAAAGTTTAAATATAAAAAGACTGTGCACATTTAGTTAATGGAAGTAAATTGGAAAGCTGTTTAAAATGGCATGCCCTATCTGAATAATGAAAGTTTAATTTTGATTGAGTGTCCCTTTAAATGGACAGTCAACACCATAATTTTTGTTGTTTTAAAAGATAGATAATTCCTTAATTACCAATTCCCCAGTTTTGCATAACCAACACAGTTATAATTATACACGTTTTACCTCTGTAATTAACTTGTATCTAAGCCTCAGCAGACTGCCACCTTATTTCAGTTCTTTTGAGAGACTTGTATTTTAGCCAATTAGAGCTGTCTCCATGGTAAATTCACGTGCATGAGCTCAATGTTATCTATATGAAACACGTGAACTAATGCCCTCTAGTGGTGAAAAACTATCAAAATGCATTTAGATTAGAGGCGGCCTTCACGGTCTAAGAAATTAGCATATGAATCTCCTAGGTTTAGCTTTCAACTAAGAATACCAAGAGAACAAAGCAAAATTGGTGATAAAAGTAAATTGGAAAGTTGTTTAAAATTACATGTCCTATTTGAAACATGAAAGTGTTTTTTTTTACTTGACTGTCCCTTTAAATGTATGTATGTTGTGTTTGGTGCAACTCTTATTTTAGCTCTAACCCTTTATGCAAGGTCTTCAGTCTCACTAACCCAACTAAATCTCACTAAATTCGATTGTGCTCAAGCAAACGCTTTCACTTTCAACTTGTTATATGCGCACAAATTAACAAGCATGCAATATTTGGATATTGACCGCGTGCAAACATTAGCGCACCTCTTGTAATCTAGCCCAAAATATTTTACCTCCCGCTTATGGTGTATTATCAAAGTTTCTGATATATTGACTTCAGGGTAAAGGATATTGTCTTCAGGGTTTAAGATAGGCTGTCTGACTTTATAATTCACCTCACTCAATCTTTCAATTACCTCATATGGCCTGTGCTAAGTTTCCAAGAATTTGTTCTCTACTGTGGCGACAAAAACCAGTACCCTGTCTTCTGGTTTAAACACATGAACTCTTACATTTATATTGTAGCTAATCTGTTGATGCTGCTGGGCCTTTTCCATGTGTTCTCTAATAATTGACATTATGGCTGACATCCGCATTTGCATTTGGACTATTTGTTCCATAACACTATGGTACGGGGGTTAGCTCTTGCTTCCAGGTCACCCAGGCCCTAACCAATAATCCCCTAGGATGCCTAGCATTTAACAATGCCAATGGTGAAAACCCAGTAGAAGCTTGGGGTATTTCCGTAAAGGCAAACATTAAATAAGGCAACAGGAAGTCCCAGTTGTTCCCATCTTTATCTGTAACCTTTCTCAGCATAGCTTATAAAAATTTTATTAAACCTTTCTACTGTGGTGATACATTGAAGTTTCCAGATGCTCTATGTGAAGGAGATTACATAGTCCTTTTGTAGCCTTGGATATAAATGGAGTACCCTGATCATTCATTGTCTCTTTCTAAATTCCAAACCAGCTAAACATTAACATCAGTTCCTTAGCAATAGTTTTTGCTGAAGTAATATGGCTTCTGGGTAACGGGTAGCATAATCCACTATTACTAATATGTACTGATGCCCTCTAGCAGACTTGATCAGGGGGCCCACAAAATCCATACCAATGCGTTCAACTGGGACATCAATTACAGGAAAAGGTACTAATGGAATGTGGTATGCTGTAAAAGGGGTAGTTAACTTGCATTCAGAACAGGAGGAACAATATTTTGCTATATCTGCCATTAATTCTGCTCAATAGAACCTCCTGAGAATGCTCTCTTCTTTTTTCAACCCCAGGTGACCACCAACAACATGACTATGTACAAGGATTAATATAGTACAATGATAAGCCTGGGGTACTAATACTGGTTTAGTAGTAACAGATTCCTTTATCTCAACCTGGTATAATAAATAATGTTCCACCTCAAAATACAGATAATTATAATATAAGGCTTGGTCTGCATTAAAAGGGATCCCATAACGTATGGAGATATTATTTTGATCTCCTGATAAAGTAGAATCATCCGTTTGTGCAGCCCTTAAGTTACTGTTGACCAGCTTCTAAGTCTGTTAATTTCACAGCTTGTTGTGAATTATTAAACTGACCTTCATCGCTCTTCTTCATTGTTACCCCCAACCAGTGTTTACATATGGGTTTACACCAACAAAAGATTGCAATAGCACTACACAAATAACATGGGGATGCCATATATTGTTATTATTGTAATTTAACTTCAGGCTAGAGTGCTGGTGCATAAACAGAATTGAGTCAAAAAAGAATTTGACTAAAAAAGATGCACTTAGATAGCACTTGTGTCTACCCTTATGTAAAGGACAACATGTTATAAGGGGTAACAAGCTGACTATTAATTTAAAACATAATTTTTATTGCAAATTTAAAAGTTAAAACAAAATGTGTGACATTAAAAACACAAATAAGATTCAGAGATGTATTGTCAAGATAATATTTTAGCACTACAGGTGGTCTGATGATAACTATATAAGAGTATATAGTGTAATTGGCAAAAACCAGGTACATTTAGGAATAGTATTGGTCAGCATAGGACCTTTCAGAGTTTAATATTTTTTTTTTTTCCAAACAACTTTATTGAAAATTAAATAGAGTGATACATGTTTTGGGAGGTGCAGCTCCTCTAAATTAGATTTCCAATAGTTGTTACATTTTATCACTTGATTAAATCTGACAGTATATCGTTTCAAGTGGGGTTAAACCTCAGATCTTTACCGAGATCCCCTAATGAGTCCAATACTTCTTGGGAATTCTCTAATACACTTGTCACATTTTTAAAAAAGAAATGAGCAAAAAAAAAAAACTTAAAACTTGAATAAATTAATTAAAAATAAGTTAAAAAAGGAAAAAAGGAAAAAGAGTGAAAAAAGGAAAAAAAAAGGAAAAAGGGAAAGGTGAAGGTGAGTCCCGCCCGAAGTCCTTCAGGTATTTCATCTATCTTTTTTGTATTCATGTTGTTGAGTTTTCTTTTTTGGTTTGTGTGTATACTTCTCAAATTTGGGACATCTCTGCATAAATCTCCATTTTTCCACTTTTAAGGTAATGATATTCTTCTAATTCCATCAAATCTGTTACTTTTCCTACCCACATAACTAGTGGAGGGGCCCTATTATGTTTCCAATTTTTAGCTATTAGCTGTTTTGCTCCATTGGTCATAATCATACATAAACGTTGATAAGGTTTATATTTGATGTTTGGGGGTTTATTTAGAAGCCATATTAAGGGATCTAGAGGGAACACAAATCCCAACATAGATTCTATTTCATTAATTACTTGTCTCCAAAAATTTAGAATATCGTTACAACACCACCACATGTGTGCATCATTACTGTTGTCCGCATCTCCAACATTTATTCGGGTGGGAATGAAATAGTCTGTGTAATCTCCGTGGGGTAAAATACCACCTATATATTAGTTTGAAGTTAAGTTCTAGAATGTAAGAGGAAATAGAGGACCTCATTGTGGCTTGGAGCATTGAAGTGCTTGTCTGAGGAGTTATAATAACTCCATGATCCGTTTCCCATTTTTCTAAGTAAGGGGGTATATATCCTGGAGGTTTCTGTATTAAAATTTTATATATTGTGGATAGTGTATGTCTGAGTGGTGGAGTTTGTACGCATAAGGATTCAAAGTTAGTCAGAAGTCTTGTCATGTTGTTCTGTTCTTTGTGTTTAAGTATATAATTTCTAGCTTGTCTATATGTGAACCAATTAGAAAAACATACATAACCCTCTGCTATCAGGTCAGTCTGTGTACGTAGTGTTTTGTTTGTAATCATGTTTCGTACTGCAAAGTCTCTGTTAAAGTTTTCTGTCTCTCATGAGATTGTGGAGGGCCGTATTGTGAACTCTCCATTTTCCAAGAGGGACGCCAATCGAGATGGTATGGAAGAAATAAATAATGGTGTATTAATAGTCTATATCCAGACCTGAAAGGTCTCTCTCGTGTCCGGGTTGCTGTCTGATTTAAGGTGAAGACTATTTGAGTTATATCAACATAGTCTTCCGAGGTGAGGTTTTTGGTGTATTAAATGTTCTAGAGGGACCCAGCGTTTATGTTGAAAATGAATATTTCAGTCCACAACCCTCTGCAAAAATATAGCTTGTCTATATAATTCTAGATTTGGGACTCCCATACCTCCTTGTGACCTGGGGGATTGCATTATATATTGATGTATTCTCTGTGGTCTTTTGTTCCAAATGTAATCTTTAAATGCTTTTTGTATGGAGGGCAGGTAATTTTTCGGTAGTGGAATAGGTAATGTTTGAAGATAATAGAGTATTCTCGGGAAGATGTTCATTTTAATAACCTCTATGCGTCCCAACCAGGATATCTGTTTAGATCTTCATGATGAGAGGTCACTAATAATTGCGTGTTTAAGTGGAATGTAATTCATTGTAAACATGTCGTCAAACGTTGGGAGGAACACCACGAGAAAGATGTAATTTTTTTAATGGACTGTATGTCAGTTTTATTTATATTTATATTTAATATTTCTGATTTAGATTTATTGATGGAGAAATTAGATAATGTGTGAAATGTCTCGAATTCCTTGTCTAGATGTGGGATTGACTCCTCAGGTTTTGTGATAGAGAAAAGCATATCGTCTGCAAAAAGAGAGACTTTATATTGTTGGGGGCTAATGTCAATACTGTGAATCCGCAGATTGTTCCTAATGCTTGTAGCTAGTGTTTCTATTACACAGGTAAACAGAAGAGGCGACAGGGGGCATCCCTGGCTTGTCCCATTCGTTATAGTAAAAGAGTTGGAAAGGGAGCCATTTATCAAAATACGTGCGCTCGGTTGAGAGTAAAGAGAGAAAAACCGAGATGTTATTTGAGTGCCAAGTCCTATGTGTAATAGAGTGGCTTTCAGGGAATCCCAAGCAATACGGTCAAAAGCCTTTTCGGCATCAGTTGACAAAAAAAAGGAGGGTATGCTATTCTTGTTTATATAATGTATTAGATGGAGAGCTCATACCAAATTATTTTTAGCTTTGCAACCCGGGATAAAGCCGACTTGATCTGAGTGTATAATCTGGGGGAGAATTTTATTTAAACTAAGGGATAGTATTTTCGCAAATATTTTGATGTCAGTGTTTAATAATGAAATGGGGCGGTAATTTGCCGGGAGGGTGGGAGTTTTGTTCGGTTTTAGAAATAAAATTATATGAGCTTCTAAAGCCCTTGCTGAGAATGGTTCAGAATAGTCTATGGACTGGAAGTAGGTTAAAATGTGTGGGGTCAATGTTTCACGGAATGTCGTATAATACTTGTGGCTAAATCCATCAGGACCAGGTGTCTTTCCGGTAGGTAAATCTTTAATTACTAAATCTACTTCTTCCAAAGTAAGGGGATCTTCTAATCTATCTTTTTGTTCAGGAGTGATGTTTGGTAGTTTCAAGTGTTTAAGGTAGTTGTCTATTATTTGTGAGCGTGACTGAGGATCATTTATGTGTTGATTAGAGCTGGGTTTAATATTGTATAACTTTTTAAATAAATTTTGGAACATATACGCTATCCCCTGTGTGGAATATTGTGGATGACCCTTTTCGTCAATGATGTGTAGGATGTATTTTTTGTTTGCTCTGTGTTTAAGGTATCTTACTAGGAGTCGCCCAAATTTATTGCGTCCTTCATAATGTTTTTGTTGGTTGTACAGCGCTTTTCTTTTATATTCTTTAGATAAGTGAGATGCAAGTTTTTGCCGTTCAATGGTTAGCTCCCTCAGCACATCTTTATTGGATGGAAGACCTTTATGTCTAGTTTCGAGTTGTTGGATTCTGTCTAAAAATGATTTGACTGCCTCTCTTTTAGTTTTGTTAAGGTATTCTTTTATAGCCATCAACTCGCCCCTCACTACACTCTTATGTGCCTCCCATAACATCTGTGGGGATGTTTCTGAAGAAGCATTGATCTGAAAATTTTCTGTTAGTACTTTATCTTTAAGACATTCATAGGATCTGTTAACAAAAAGTCATCTAACTTCCAGACAAAATCCCTAATAGGTTTAGATGGCCATGCGAGGGAACCAACCACCGAGGAGTGATCGGACCATGTTATCAGATTTATCTTTGCTGTTTTAAATAAGGCCAGACCTCCCACATCTGTATATATATATATATATATATATAGTCGATTCTAGTATATGTTTTTTGTGGATATGAATAAAAAGAATAGTCTTTAAGTTGTGGGTGTAGTGTTCTCCATACATCCTGGGCTACAATGTTTTTGAGGTGTGTTTTTATTTTGTTTAAGTGGGAAGTAGGGAGTGAGGAGCGATGTGAAGAGCTATCTACTTCAGGATTGAAAGCTACATTGAAATCACCACACAACAAGTACTCCTTTCTGATTATCTAATATTAGATTGGACAGTTTTCTAAAGAATATATGTTGGCCAGAATTAGGAGCATATACCAAGACAAGAGTTATTGGTTGGTTATACAGCATACCAATTACAATAATATATCTACCCTCCTTATCCATAATGCTCTGTATTTCAACAAAAGGGGATGCCTCTTTTAATAATAATGCCTACTCCATGTTTTTTATGTTTGTTGTGTGAGGCCCAAAAGAATGTTCCGAATAGGCGAGCGAATGTTGAGGGTTCTCTTCCTTTTCTAAAATGTGTTTCTTGGAGAAACATCAAATCAGTCCCTTGCCTACGGTTCTCTCGCAATACAGCTGATCTTTTGTGTGGGATATTAAGCCCTTTTGCATTTACCGAATACAAATGTAAGTCGTTTGTGGGTGAAGTTTGTTTTAGGTATTTAGCCATATTCAGGGTGATATGTGGAGCTAATATGTAAATTATATAAATTCCCTAAATGAGAGCATACCTTGAAGATATGATTATGACTGCAGGACAGGACAGGACCACCGACTAAAAATAAAAGGGTTAAGATCAAGAAAGAACAAATAAGAATTTGAACTATGAATAACATGTTTTCAGTTGTGAGGTAGCATGTTATTCACTAGGTCTCCAGCACTTGGATAGTATAAATATGAGAGGAATTTCCAACTATGTTATGGATTTATGTTCATGTATCTGGTTCCTCCATTATTTTGTTAGTGTTTCAATAAAATGGACAAGTATCTTCTGTTATTTTCTGGTGTTTCTTTTAACTTTAGTCTCGCCTTTTTATATTTATGTGTGGTGGCGTATAGCCCTTAACATTTTAACTTGTAAATCCTAAACTTAAAACCTATAACTTATCCTTGTTTTTGGTTTAACTAGTCTCTTGTTGTATGTCTGCACAAAGTTGTTATTAACCCCATAACATCTTGCAAAAGAAAAATTATATGTCTGCCCAAAATTGCTATTAATCTCATAACAATTTGTAAAAAAACAAAAATGGCAGAGAGATAGAAAAAGGGTCTATGAAAATACATTCTTAGGGTATACCACTCAATGCTTCCATCTCCAAAATTCTTTTGTCAGTGGTAAGTGGTTGGAGCCATGAACATCCTGAACTGTACCCCATTCTTTAGTAATTAATATAAACATTTCAAGCTAAGCCTTCTGAGTGATCTAAAAAGCATTCACAAAATTGCTATTAACCTCATAACACTTTGCAAAGAAAACCATATGTCCACTCAAAGTTGCCATTTACCTCATAACATTTTGTATAAAATTTGAAGACAGAAAAAGAATAATGAGTATACATCTTTGGGAATACCATCCGGTATCTCTGTCTCTAATCTCTTATTGTATGTCTGCACAAATTTGTTATTAACCTCATAACATTTTGCAAGAGAAAAATTGTATATCTGTCCAAGATTGCAATTCACTTCATACTAATGTCTAAGAAAACAAAAGTGGCAGAGAGATAGAAAAAAGGTCTATGAAAATACATTTTTAGGATATACCACTCAACGTTTTCATCCCTAAAGATCTTACCGGTTGCTTCATTTTTGTCAGTGGTTAGTGGTTGGGACCATAAATATTCTGATTTCAAACTAAACCTTCTGGTTGATCTAAAAATACTCTCAAAATTGCTATTAACTTCACAACATTTTGTAGAGAAAAGTATATATCTACATAAAATCGCTATGTACCTCATAACAATTTATATAAAGTTTGGAGACAGAAAAATAATTATGATTATACATTTTTAAGGTATACTATCCAAAATCTCTGTCTCTGAAGTATTTAACTAGTTGCATCACATTTGTCAGTAGCTGATGATTGAGGGTATAATTATTCTGAGTAGAACCTCAGACCTTAAATATTAATATATGTATTTTAAGCTAAACCTTCTGGTTGATCTATAGGATAATAATCAACAATTAGACTACAACTGTTTAACAGTAACATTTAGTATACTTATCAGTCCTTGTAGGGTCAGGTGAAAAGTCCCATCTTTATTAGGTATTTGGAGAAGTCCATATTTTTAAAAAAAATACAAGAAGTGCTCATGTAGCAGATGTGGTGTCTTCCATCTTCTTTTTCTTATGTTGAACAGTCGCCCATTGTGGCCTCTGAGGGAGAGATGGTTCTTCTTGGTGTGTTGATGAAACCGATAAACTGGGATGTGGAAAATCAATATTTAAACCTTTAGAAAATGAGTCCATATCAGTTGAGTCATTGTATATATATGTTCTCCCTTCTTTTTATACTATTAAGCTGAAGGGAAATCACCATCGGTACTTCACTTTTCTTTCCTGAAGGCGTTGGGTAATGAAGCGAATTTCTCTTCTCCTTTCAATAGTGGCAGGGCTAATATCGTGGAATATTTGGATGCTATATGTTTGAAATTTAATTTCACGTTGGAGTCTGACGTGTTTCCATATAGCCTCTTTGTCTAAGTAGTTGGCAAATTTTATGATTATATCTCTAGGTGGTTTTGTAGGGATTGGTACAGGCTTCAATGCCCTGTGGGCTCTTTCCTTTCAGAGTTTAATATTAACACTCTGTCCTAGTAATAGTGTTGTATAATCAGGTCATCACAATAGGATGGTCATTAATTGGGCACTAAATTGGTTTTCAATTATTTATTTATTTATTTATAAAATATTTTACCAGGAAGGATACATTGAGATTTCTCTCGTTTTCAAGTATGTCCTGGGTCCACAAAACATTGCATTGATACAATAGGAATTATTATAGGATTTTTATATACACATTTGCAGCAAATAGGGTCTGAATATTAGAATTATAGTATTTTATGGACATTACTGTGGAAATATTGCACACTCCACAGACAAACTTTGTATATATCGTTATTGGTTAATGTGCAACACTGTATAAACCCATCAAGTATTCAGAACTAGTTACCTGAATACCTGTGTTATAGGTTACTTCAGTGTTGCTATTGTATGTCTTTATCTATATTACCAGGTGTCTTAAAGTAATTCCAGTAATTCCAGTTCTGTTTATATGGAAATTAGAGTTGCATTGATATAACCACCGACTTATATTAGTTGGCTAGCTCTTGGACTTGCGGTGTATCCTAATTGTATTTTATTAAATGGTTACACACTAAATGTGGACACAAAAAAATAGTAATAATAATAATAAATGTTGCACTAGGCTATTATGTAACACTGTATATGCTCCCAACATGACAGGAGCAGGTAAAATAAATAAATAAAGCAATCTATAGTTGCTCCAGTATTGCTATTGTGCATTTCTCCAAGTATTATCTATGAATGTAAATGTCTGCGTATATGTCAGCAGGATCAGCAAAAACAAATGAGGTGCACAAACAGCCGGTGGTAAGTTCAAATTTCTTTATTGCAATTAAAAATCTTTGTCCCTCCAGGGATACAGGATTCTCAAGCTGTGTAGTGGATGGAGATAGCTTCACTCCAGTGACTCTCTGCTGACATGTTTCGGCAATTAAGCCGTAATCGTAGCTGCAGTCTCAGGTGTGCACCAGTCTTATATACTGGTTCCTGTTACCTGATTGGTTAAAAATTATTAAAACCATACCTGAAGTGAAGCTAGATCCAGCTCTCCTCACATTGAATACAACAGGATAACAATTGTCCCATTACAAAGTGTGATAGATACAATAATTTGTGAATTCTAAACTTGAACAATCAACTGTATGTAAGAGAATTTAACTAAGCAATTATTGGAAATAAGATCCCAGTATATGTAATATAATCATAATCACATCAATACTTGTTAATAAATCTGGAGACTGGAAGAGGATTGAAAGTATTCAAAGTACATCCTTCCAATTTGTCTGATAAATGTGTATATACAATATAAATAAATACAAAATGAAATCAACAAAAGAAAGAATTTTTATCTTAGTGTTGAGAAGCATATAGCCTACATATATACCCATATTGTTCTTTAATGCATATATATATAAAATGCTACAATGTGTAAAATTTACAATCCATGCTAACCGGATACATAAGGATTTAGAGATTTATTTACATAGTTCAAATATGGTATCACAGACCCAGGACCAGAAATTTATTCCCAGAAATTTATCAGGTCAAATTCTGAATTTAACTCTTCTGGGACTCTGGTCCTGAGTCTGTGTATCCAAAACACTTCTCTTTTTGCCAGCAACCTCTCCCTGTCACCACCTCATTTGTTCGTTTTGACCTGTTCTATAATGGTCCATCTAAATGTCTTAGCACTTGTATGATGACAGGTTTTAAAATGCTGGACCAAAGGTGTAGTAAGTTTACCATTTTTGATGTTTGAGATGTGTTCCCTAATCCTTTCCCTAGTCTCTCTGGTTGTGAGCCCTGTGTATTGTATATTGCACTCTATGCAGGTCAATAAATAGATTGCGAACTTTGTTCTGCAATTCAAACAAGAGAAATGTCGAAAATTCTCTCCAGTTATACAGCTTCTAAAGCCTTCTCCCTGTTGTAAGAATTCACAGGCAGTGCACTGAGCAAAATTACATTTGTAGGTGCCCTTAAATGTCATCCAGGATGAACCTACCTCATCCCTGGCTCTAAGCTGCGTAGGAGCAAGTATATTACTTAGGCTTACACCACGTCTGAAGGCATATCTGCACCCTTTTGAAACAGTGTCTACCAATCCATCATCTGCTTTAAGAATATTGAAGTGTTTCCTAACAATATTGCAAATTTGATGGAATTGGTTACTGTATTGGGTGATAAAGGACTTGTGGACTTTGGGCAAAAAATTGAAGATGGGAGTTATGGGGCAATCTACCACCAAAAAATCAAATGTGGATTGATCTATGAACCCTTCTTCTTTCCCATCATCCAACAGTTGTAACAGATCATGTTTAAAACGGTGTACAGGATTAAAGTCTAATACTTGGTATTGTGAATGTAAATGTCTGCGTATATGTCGGCAGGCACTAGCCCGTTAACTGTTCAGGTTATTTTAAGTTCACACAATAAAAAAATATGGGTCTAATGAAATCATTTCTATACTTTGTTCTAGGCATTAATTAGTTTTACCATTAGTACCACTCAACTGTCTTAACTGCTTTAACTATGTAGTAACATATATTGGTATACAGTTTACCATATATTTATGGTTCCACCTTTAAATAGTAAAATGTGGCATAACTGCTGTACTTGTGCTTGTCTCTCTGTTTACATATATGTTCACCAAGTGCTAGTTTAAAAGAGATATTACTCAAATCAGTAAGTTTTTATTGCATTTATACCCCCAAAAAACCTTTATTAACATTAACTCTTGGACTCGTGGTATATCCTCAATCTTTATATTAAATTAATACACTAGGAATGCTGGCAAAAACAGTAAATATTGCACTTAATTAATATGCACCACATGTATACACTTACAGCCTATCAAGAGCCGGTTTAGTGAATAAATATATGTCTATGATTGCTACGGTGATATTACTGTTCATCTCTCATAGCATTGCCTAAGCTTGTTAATGCCTGTATGTATATAGGCAGACACAAACTAGTTTATACAGTTGTTTTGTGCTCGCATATTAGAAATACCAGTGTAATGAAATCCTTTATATGCTTGGCCCTAAGCGTAGGTTAATTTCCTCATTACTTAATCTAATACGACATGATTACCTAAATGACATATATTTTGGTATATAGTCCACCTTATTTTTGTAATTTCACCTTTAAATAGTTAAGTACAGCATGACTGCCGAAATTGTGTTTGTCTATACAGTGAAATACTTTCACATATAAGTTCACCGAGTGCTAGTTTTAAAATAAATAATCATTAACATTGGATCTTGTTGCTAAGTTTAAAAAGATAAGGTGTTGGACATTAAACAACTTTCCCTTGAAATGTTTCAGCACGTAAGTTACGCCTTTCTCAAAAGGTGATGCTCGCCGGCGTCCGCGGGTGTATATTACCTAAGCTCCAACCCTTCTTTAACCCTAACCCAATCAGTGCCATCCGTGGTAAGATTGACCCCGAACTAGTGGTTATGTCATTAGGTGACCGGAGGGCCTATAGAAAGTCTGTATTTGGAGTGCAAATATTTTAATTCAAAACCTAAAGTGAGTTCAACAAAAGCAATGCTGATAGCATATAGTTATGCTTTAATAGGTTATTGAATTACCAAATTTGCCCATTGTACATTTTGTTTGTATTTAAATGTATGATGTTCTTATAGTAGTTGAAATGTTGTTTACCTAAATTTGAACACATTGTCTGGATACATCATTGTCAACAGAAGAAGTTTTGTGTATATATATATATATATATATATATATATTATATATATTATATATATATATATATATAGTCTTGCTTGATGTGAATCTGCCCTCCAAAGGCCAACCACCCGGATGTTCTGTGTAAATGTTATAGCTTCACAATGACAGCAAATGAACCAGGATTTCTTCAAAGTGAGTCAAGTTTATTGATGTTTCGGGGAGTGAACCTGTGAAATGTTCTGAGGAAGGGGAGGTTCACTCGCCGAAACTTCAATAAACTTGACTCACTTTGAAGAAATCCTGGTTTGTTTGCTGTCATTGAGAAGATATATATATATATATATATATATATATATATATATACAGTATATATATATATATATATATATATATATATATATATATATATATAAATATATATATAAATATATATATATATATATATAAATATATATAAATATATATATATATATATGCATCAATTGCGAAATTGTAATATTGAGTATTTATTTTTAGATCAATGAGCGTGATATGCTTATAATCATTATGTTATTATGATATGCATGAACCACTATATATTATACTTGATATTAACTCTCCTTTATTCAAGAGGATTTGAATAAAGCAAGTCGCTGAGATTTTAAAAGTGATCATACAAAAATAAGGAGAATGAGTGCATTAAAAGGGGAAAAAGCATAAATATTCAGAGGAGACATTATTATTATAAATTTTACCGAAGAGCAAGGTAATGCCTAGTATAAAAAGTGAAAGACTAAACGTGGATAATACATATTAAATAGGGGTAGGGACATACTGTGTATATGTATATATAAATATCATCTAAGTGGTGATGACGAATAGTGATTTTATCTAGGTCGAAAGTAATATGAGAAAGGTACATTGGATAGTTACACTAAGAATAATAAAGTATACGCTGTGTAAATACACTACTAATTCCTAGTAATAAATAAGGTGTGTTCAATTATGTTGAAAATCAAAACGTGATACAAATGTGAAAAAATGTGAAAAAATGTGATAATAGAATAAATGTAAAGAAACCTGAGGTGAAATAAAAAGTGCAACTTAATCTTGTCAACATGATCTGTTGGATCTTGGGTTTCCCTTTTTAATGGTTCACAATATTTATATAAAGTACTAAAAAAAGGGGAGGGGATTTTGATTATATACAGTTAAGGTTTGTATTGTTTTGGATTTATGTTTAATCTTTCACTTTTTACACTAGGCATTACCTTGTTTTTTTGGTAAAAATTATAATAATAATGCTTCCTCTGAATATTTATTCTTTTTCCTCTTTTAATGCACTCATTCTCCTTATTTTTGTATGATCACTTTTAAAATCTCAACAACTTGCTTTATTTAAATCCTCTTGAATAAAGAAGAGTTAATATCCAGTATAATATACCTACAATTTATCAGTTATTCAGTCCCTGATCTCTATATTTTAATCAGGTTGGCAGAAAATAATATTTAATGGCATATTTCTATTATTCCATACAATATAACAATATTGGTTTATGCATATCATAATAACAAAATGATTATAAGCATATCACGTTGATTGATCTAAAAATGAATACTCAATATTATAATTTTGCAATTGATGTGTATATATATATATATATATATATATATATATATATATATAAAACTTCTTCTGTTGACATTGATGTATCCAGAAAATGTGTTCAAATTTAGGTAAACAACATTTCAACTACTATAAGAACATTATACATCTAAATACAAACAAAATGTACAATGGGCAAATTTGGTGTATAGTGTATATATGTGGTGCATATTAACTAAGTGCAATATTTGTCGTATACTTCAGTCTTAGGGCTGTCACTAAAAGAGTGTTTAGCAACAGATGTATATGTATGATTCTCGCAAAAGAGGATAAAAGAGATGCTGTAATAATTATTCTTAATATGACTTTATTATATGCCTTGGTTAGACAAAAAACCCTAACTATAGACAAATATTCAATCTGGGTTATCTAAGAGATTAAATTAATACTCATATTTATCAAATATTACATTAGATGACATAAATAATTTATTAATCACAACAAGATTAATACATACCTTGAGATCTGAAGGCAGAAGATAACAATAGCCTCATACAAATGTAAAGCTTATATGCAACATTTCAACTACTATAAGAACATTATACATCTAAATACAAACAAAATGTACAATGGGTAAATTTGGTGTATAGTGTATATATGTGGTGCATATTAACTAAGTGCAATATTTGTCGTATACTTCAGTCTTAGGGCTGTCACTAAAAGAGTGTTTAGCAACAGATGTATATGTATGATTCTCGCAAAAGAGGATAAAAGAGATGCTGTAATAATTATTCTTAATATGACTTTATTATATGCCTTGGTTAGACAAAAAACCCTAACTATAGACAAATATTCAATCTGGGTTATCTAACAGATTAAATTAATACTCATATTTATCAAATATTACATTAGATGACATAAATCATTTATTAATCACAACAAGATTAATACATACCTTGAGATCTGAAGGCAGAAGATAACAATAGCCTCATACAAATGTAAAGCTTATATGCAAATTTTAAGCCAATGAAATTAAAGCATACCATAAATGAAAAGGCTATCTTTGTATATTTTAACTTCCTTTAAAGACTTTATAATTTTGGCTGACATTTAGAAAATACTATTTTAACTTGTTCATGCGCAGTGCATTAGAGTGTTAATAATAATATGTGTCTAGCTAGCAGTATAGGTGTTTTGATTGACAAGAGCAACTGAATGTACATGTCATAGTCCTAAATACATTGTCCTTAAAACAGCATTTAACCCATTACTAACTAAACTCTGACTAATCCTATCTAGGTTAATTTCATTTATAACTCTTTATTCCATATTCTATATTTTATAAATACACATCATAAACTTAAAGAAATAATGATTTGGTTATAGATTTATTATTTTATTTATATCTAAATGTTTTATCTATAAAGAACATATTCAATGTGTAATTCTTCTTTGAAATTGTATATTTATTCTAATCATGATTTTATGATTTATTCTAATCATGATTTTATAACTGCACATTTCCCCACTTTCTTTTCTTTTTGTCAGACACAATCCCAATGATAAAACACTAAGGGCCAATACAAAAGAAACTACCAGACATATACCAGACATATTTTAAACAAAAGACCGTGGATTTGACATCCTACACTACAATAAAGAATGTTCCAACAATTACATAGTTCATAAGTAAAGATGTTCAAATCAATAGCAGCGCCATTGCATAAAAAGTTCAGTTCACAACTACCTTAGTAGTAAGATACATTTGTTGCAGAATTGAAAGCAATAAAGTCTGTAGGAGCAGTTCCGGCAAGAAATACAACATGTGTAATCTTCATAGTGCTTACAAACAGGAACAATAGTGTATATAACCACTGAAAAGGCCAAGGAAGAACCATAGGGTGAAACAAGTAGATGACACAGTTGTTTGCAGATAACGATTGCAGCAACCATAGGTAAACTTGTCACAAAGCCTCAGCATGTCCAGTAGTAGTCAGGCAGATCAATTCAGAAGAGCCCAAGTGCAAATCAAAAGAATTCCATCCAGACACCAAGAAAAGAGAGAGATAAGAGTATCCTAATAAAATTTAAAGAACGTATAAGTATACAATATTGATATCAAATTATTCTATATTTCAGTCAAATTGGATTAGGAAACCTAGTTGTATCAAGCGAAACTGAATAAGCAGAATATAAAGGTACATAACGTTTTTGTTGTGAATTAAGATGTTCCAGGGTTGTAAGTTGTCTAACTAATTTTTTGTTTAAATGCATTTGATAACAAACACAACCACACATAAAAATAAACATAAAAATTTGAACAATAGTTAAAACAATAACAGGGTGTAACATAATATTAAAAAATTGAGTAGCTGTACTAATATATCCAAATACAGATTCCCACCAAGATATATTTGCATCCTGTAAAACACTAGAAGTAGCTGATTTTAAAATTCCTTGTTCATGTTCAACTGTAATTTTAGTATCTACAGAAATATGTTTTAGAATTTGTAACAAGGAAGAAATTACAGTAGAATCAGTTAACCATTTCTTCATTTGTGATCCCATACCCAAAGGTAAATCATAAACAGAAAAATTCATAACATGGTCCCATGTTAAATTTAAAATAATATTAAGAGTTTGGGGCATGGTAAAATTCCAATTAGATGATGCAATATATTTAAGTGGGATAGTATTACACCAGGTACCAGGTAATAATAAATGAGAACTAGAGAATAAATTATCCTGTGTTTGGAATATAATAGTATCAGAATTAAATAAATGAAAACAAACTTTGTCAGATCCTAAATAAAATACCGGTCTAAGTACATTAAAATGACTTTATAAGGTACAAGACATTTGATTTTCCCAACATGTTTCATTGGTTGTATGGAATTGTGAAAAGGAACAGATAAACAAATTTGAATTGGAATGACACAATGATACATCAACAAGTGTCCATTTTGATTCATCAATGTTATGCGACACCCATTGATGTGACAATACTGGAAACAGTAATGAACCATTAGCAGGAAGACCAATTGTCGCTAAGCGATAAATAATAGTATCTTTACCAGACCAAGGAATTAATGCATGAATCATACAAAATTCAGTGGTGCAGTCAGATAAAATTACTTACCACCATAAAAGATGTGTCATGGCAAAATTAGTGACTGACTTAGATGCAGCTCAACTTAAATAAGCTCGCCACTTTCCAGACCATAAACTTTGAAGTTGAATCTTTAAGTCAATAGATAGATCAGATTGTACTTGAGAGCATAACATAGCCCAGGCTGTTTCATGTGTAAAATTATATAATTCATTTACTAAAACATTAAATGTAGCTTTAATAATATTATTAGCAATATTATTGTTAATTCCATATTGAGTATCTAAGCCTGTATCTGCATGAGAGGCAAGATTAGCTAATTTATATCTTAATATTTCAGAATTTATTTCTGCAGTAGAGCCAATCATACTACCATATGCTCCCAAGCCAGTCGCAAGTACATCTTTCCTAGGTCTATGATTAGATGAAACCACCATCTGAATGATTTTTATTGTACAGACACAAAGGGAGTGCATTTTGAATATTGTGTAGATACCATCCACCTTGACAATTGAAGATGCCAAGTAACTAAAAGATATTCAACATCATATGCAACTTGTGTTGCAGAATCTAAACGTACCTGAATAGGATCACCTTCATGAAAAGGTTTATCTAAGGAGGTAGGTATAGGTTTAGACGAAGGAAGTGAAATAGTAGTATGTACAAATAAACTAATATGAACAGAAAATTGGGAAATACCATGGTCCATACACTGCCATAATCCTACAGAATCAAAAGGATTCAAATGATTAACTAATAAAGTAGCAGGTATATAAGAAACATTAGAGAAATCTAATGTGCTACTTGTATCACAAGATAAAATATTATCTGACATAACCAAAGGAACTTGTTTATCATCATGTAGAATTCCTGCAGGAGAAGAAAGTAAATCAATACTGCATATGAGACAGATGTTCTTTCCTGTATGGGGTACGCCACCATATCCTGGAATAATAAGATGAGAAGCATTAATATACCACTCTTGTAAATAATCAAACTTTTTCACACTAGCAACAAAAAGTGCAACAAACTGAGGAGAAATAGAAGGATGGGAAATATGATAAATAGGCTGATAATCAAATTATTTAGTAGAATTATCATTCTGTGGTATACTCCTTACTTTATTATGAATTATTTGGGAAACAAATATATTAGAATAGAAAAAACAGATAAGCATTACAGTCAAAAAACAACATGTACATGCTTTTAAAGAAAACATATTAAATGGTTGGAATAAACTATGAGGGGATAATGTAATACAAAAAATATATATAATATGGCTTAAATATTTCAGGAAATTTTATGGTCCAAGAAAATATATTAACAACTAAAATAAAATATATATGTATTTTCTTAGACAAATTAACAATTTATATGAAAGCTATAGGGATAAATATAACAGGCATAATATGAGGTCGTCTTAGATTTTAAGATGTTTCTTTTTTTTTTTTTTCTTCAAATAAATAAACTGTTCCTAAAACTGGTTGTTTTGAACCTCTATAGCGGTGTTTCATTCACAGAATAGTTGTTCAAATCATGTCACAGTTAAAGGCAGAATCTTGAACAGACTGATGATTCACAAGTTTTATACATATATACCCTAAAAAATAAAAAAAAATAAACCATTTCTTTTTTTCTTTTTTTTTCCTTCATAAAGAAACTGTGTGTCTATTTCATTATTCATGCTTTCTTAGTTTTCACACAATTTAAATAGCATAGCATGCTTATTTACATATATACAAACCACTGTAGTCTAAGATAAAATATGTTAAAATCATTTTGTTGCTCCTGAAATAGACTACAAAAAATAATTTAGGAAGAGAAGCAATGTAAAGGATTAATTTTGTAACTTAAAACCTATGTCACAGCAAACTGCTTTTTACAGCATCTATTGATCAACTGTGAAAAGGGAACTAAGAGCAGCTGTTCCTTTACAAATCGGTCAGTATTTCCTATTTCAGCATTAGAAACATTTCTTAGGTTAGAAAACTCAGTTTTATATTTTTCATTTACAGATTTAACAGAAGTTAGTTCTTGATATAAATATTTTAATTTACTATCTGTCTGATTTAGCAGTTATTTCCTGACCTAAAATCCCTTTTGCCTTATGCAAAGCAATCTCCATATCATCAAAATCTTTACATATTTTATCATAATGGGCCATTAGAGATTGTAACTTTTCAGCTGAGATTACCTCATTTTCTGATAAAGCAGGTGGGTGTGCCAGTGGAAATACTGGAATAGTCTCAGAACTTTGAAAATTAGAATATGTTTTTTGAAACAGGGGAGGAGCAGATGGTGTAACATATACATCCAAATGGTCTAAAAACACATTCTCATTTTGTTTTAAACTATGAGGGAGATCAAGATTTAAAGTACCAATTTGAATAAAACCATTTTGTTTAGTACAATACATAAAAATACCACTGTCATATGTACTATTAGAGAATTTAACATTTGAAGAGGTTTTTCACAAGAATTGCAATGATTCAACAACTTCCTCAAGAGAAGTATTAGAGGGGTAGTTAGCAACGCATCTACTTTTCCTGCCTTCGCCGGTCCAATACGCCCGCCTAAGCTCGCCTACCATCGCTGCCGCTGACCTGCAAAATTTCGCCTAAGTTATCAATAAAGCTGTCAAAAAGCCGCGCACCAAGTACGGGGCGATGAGCAGCGGACTGTGAGAGTTATCACACATCCGATCTCGCTGCTCTTCTGCTTTTTTACAGCTTTATTGCTAGCCTGTCACTAAGCACCCACACTAAACTACACTGTTCTACCCCCTATACCGGCGCCCCCGGAGCCTCCCGCAACTAAATAAAGTTAGTAACCCCTAAACTGCTGCTCCTAGACCCCGCCGCAACTCTTATAAATGTATTAACCCCTAAACTGCCGCTCCCGGACACCGCTGCAATCTACATTATACCTAGTAACCCCTAACCTGCCCCCCTATCCCGTCACCCTCTATAATAAAGTTATTAACCCCTATCCTGCTGATCCCGCACCTCGCTGCAACTAAATAAATAGTTTAACCCCTAAACCGCCGCTCCCGGACCCCGACGCTATCTATATTAAACGTATTAACCCCTAATCTGCCCCCCCTACACCGTCGCCACCTATAATACATTTATTAACCCCTATCCTGCCCCCCACTACACCGCCGCCACTGTAATAAATTTATTAACCCATAAACCTAAGTCTAACACTAACCCTAACACCCCCTAACTTAAATATTAATTAAACAAATCTAAATAATATTTCTCTTATTAACTAAGTTAATCCTATTTAAAACTAAATACTTACCTTTAAAATAAACCCTAATATAGCTACAATATAAATAATAATTATATTGTAGCTATCTTAGGATTTATTTTTATTTTACAGGTAACTTTCAATTTATTTTAACTAGGTACAATAGCTATTAAATAGTTATTAACTATTTAATAGCTACCTAGCTAAAATAAATTAAATAGAAGAAATTTACCTGTAAAAAAAAAACTAACCTAAGTTACAATTACACCTAACACTACACTATACTTAAATAAATTATTCCTATTTAAAACTAAATACTTACCTGTAAAATAAACCCTAAGATAGCTACAATGTAATTAATAATTACATTGTAGCTATCTTAGGATTTATATTTATTTTACAGGTAACTTTGTATTTATTTTAGCTAGTTAGAATAGTTATTAAATAGTTATTAACTATTTAACAACTACCTAGCTAATAGAAATACAAAATTACCTGTAAAATAAATCCTAACCTAAGTTACAATTAAACCTAACACTACACTATCATTACATTAATTAAATAAATTAAATACAAATAACTACAATTAAATACAATTACATAAACTAACTAAAGTACAAAAAATAAAAAAGCTAAGTTACAAAAAATAAAAAAATAAGTTACAAACATTTAAAAGATATTACAACAATTTTAAGCTAATTACACCTAATCTAAGCCCCCTAATAAAATAACAAAGCCCCCCAAAATAAAAAAATGCCCTACCCTAGTCTACATTAAAAAAAGTTCAAAGCTATTTTACCTTACCAGCCCTTAAAATGGCCTTTTGCGGGGCATGCCCCAAAGAAAACTGCTCTTTTGCCTGTAAAAGAAAAATGCAACCCCCCCCAACATTAAAACCCACCACCCACATACCCCTAATCTAACCCAAACCCCCCTTAAATAAACCTAACACTACCCCCTGAAGATCATCCTACCTTGAGTTGTCTTCAGCCAGCCGGCCCACCGATGGAACCGAAGAGGAGATCTGGAGCGGCAGAAGTGATCCTCCAAGGGGCGCTGAAGAAGTCTTCCATCCGATGAAGTCATCATCCAGGCGGTGCTGAAGAAGTCTTCCATCCGGGCGATGTCATCTTCCAAGTGGCGCTGAAGAAGTCTTCCATCCGGGCGATGTCATCTTCCAAGCGGCGCTGAAGAAGTCTTCCATCCGGGCGATGTCATCTTCCAAGCGGGGTATTCAATCTTCTTTCTTCAGGATCCATCTTCATCCCGCCAACGCGGAACATCCTTCTTTCCCAACGGACTACCAACGAATGAAGACTCCTTTAAGGGACGTCATCCAAGATGGCGTCCCTTCAATTCCGATTGGCTGATATAATTCTATCAGCCAATCGGAATTAAGGTAGGAAAAATCTGATTGGCTGATTGAATCAGCCAATCAGATTGAAGTTCAATCCGATTGGCTGATACAATCAGCCAATCAGATTGAGCTCGCATTCTATTGGCTGTTCCGATCAGCCAATAGAATGCGAGCTCAATCTGATTGGCTGATTCAATCAGCCAATCATATTTTTCCTACCTTAATTCTGATTGGCTGATAGAATCCTATCAGCCAATCAGAATTGAAGGGACGCCATCTTGGATGATGTCCCTTAAAGGAGCCTTCATTCGTCGGTAGTCCGTCGGGAAAGAAGGATGTTCCGCGTTGGCGGGATGAAGATGGATCCTGAAGAAAGACGATTGAAGACCCCGCTTGGAAGATGACATCGCCCGGATGGAAGACTTCTTCAGCGCCACTTGGAAGATGACATCGCCCGGATGGAAGACTTCTTCAGCGCCGCCTGGATGATGACTTCATCGGATGGAAGACTTCTTCAGCGCCCCTTGGAGGATCACTTCTGCTCCGGATCTCCTCTTCGGTTCCATCGGTGGGTCTGCTGGCTGAAGACAACTCAAGGTAGGATGATCTTCAGGGGGGTAGTGTTAGGTTTATTTAAGGGGGGTTTGGGTTAGATTAGGGGTATGTGGGTGGTGGGTTTTAATGTTGGGGGGGGTTGTATTTTTCTTTTACAGGCAAAAGAGCAGTTTTATTTGGGGCATGCCCCGCAAAAGGCCCTTTTAAGGGCTGGTAAGGTAAAAGAGCTTTGAACGTTTTTTAATTTAGAATAGGGTAGGGCATTTTTTTATTTTGGGGGGCTTTGTTATTTTATTAGGGGGCTTAGATTAGGTGTAATTAGCTTAAAATTGTTGTAATTTTTTTTAAATGTTTGTAACTTATTATTTATTTTTTGTAACTTAGCTTTTTTTATTTTTTGTACTTTAGTTAGTTTATGTAATTGTATTTAATTGTAGTTATTTGTAGTTAATTTATTTAATTAATGTAATGATAGTGTAGTGTTAGGTTTAATTGTAACTTAGGTTAGGATTTATTTTACAGGTAATTTTGTATTTCGTTTAGCTAGGTAGTTATTAAATAGTTAATAACTATTTAATAACTATTCTAACTAGCTAAAATAAATACAAAGTTACCTGTAAAATTAATATAAATCCTAAAATAGCTACAATGTAATTATTAATTATATTGTAGCTATCTTAGGGTTTATTTTACAGGTAAGTATTTAGTTTTAAACAGGATTAATTTATTTAATGATAGTCTAGTGTTAGGTGTAATTGTAATTTAGGTTAGGATTTAATTTACAGGTAAATTTCTGTTTATTTTAGCTAGGTAAGCTATTAAATAGTTAATAACTATTTAATAGCTATTGTACCTAGTTAAAATAAATTGAAAGTTGCCTGTAAAATAAAAATAAATCCTAAGATAGCTACAATATAATTATTATTTATATTGTAGCTATATTAGGGTTTATTTTAAAGGTAAGTATTTAGTTTTAAATAGGATTAATTTAGTTAATAATATAAATATTATTTAGATTTATTTAATTAATATTTAAGTTGGGGGGTGTTAGGATTAGTGTTAGACTTAGGTTTAGGGGTTAATAATTTTATTACAGTGGCGGCGGTGTAGGGGGGGCAGGATAGGGGTTAATAAATGTATTATAGGTGGCGACAGTGTAGGGGGCAGATTAGGGGTTAATAAGTTTAATATAGGTTGCGGCGGGGTCCAGGAGCGGCGGTTTAGGGGTTAAACTATTTATTTAGTTGTGGTGAGGTGCGGGATCAGCAGGATAGGGGTTAATAACTTTATTATAGAGGGCGGCGGTATAGGGGGGCAGGATAGGGGTTAATAGGTATCATGTAGGTGGCAGCTGGGTCTGGGAGTGGCGATTTAGGGGTGCGGCAGGGTCAGGGAGCGGCGGTTTAGGGGTTAACATGTTTATTATAGTGGCGGTGGGCTCCGGGAGCGGCGGTTTAGGGGTAATACATTTATTTAGTTGCGGCGGTGTAGGGGGACAGATTAGGGGTGTTTAGACTCGGGGTATATGTTAGGGTGTTAGGTGCAGACATCTCCCATAGGAATCAATGGGATGTCTGGCAGCAGCGAACATGAACTTTCGCTATGGTCAGACTCCCATTGATTCCTATGGGATCCGCCACCTCCAGGGTGGCGGATTGAAAACCAGGTACGCTGGGCCGGAAAAGTGCCGAGCGTACCTGCTAGTTTTTTGATAACTAGCAAAAGTAGTCAGATTGTGACGCACTTGTGTGCGGAACATCTGGAGTGATGTAAGAATTGATCTGTGTCGGACTGAGTCCGGCGGATCGAAGCTTACGTCACAAAATTCTACTTTTGCTGGTCTCTAGCCTTTGATAACTAAGGTGAATCAGCCTCGCTTGATAACTACCCCCCATAGTATTTTAAATGTAGAATGTTTATCATGTAGAAGACCACATATATGTGCAGATAACATACTCTGTTTTCTACTGTCTTCTAACTGTATCTGTAAGGAATCTAAAAGAGATGCCTGCAGATTATAATTGATATGCAATTGCTCATTTAAACACAAGGATTTCAATAAGGTACCTAACAGACCTTCTAACATTTTATCCTTTTTAACCACAATGTTAGCAATTACACAATCCTGAAACACATAAGGGAGATTATACAATACAAGGGTGAATCTCTAATCTATGTCAATTAAGCCATAATTTAACTCTATTTGATAAAAAAGAAAAAATTACTTACGTAGCTGCAGCAGACGCAGCAGACACACACAGTGTTCAAAGTTCAGCTTAAGAATGCACTGTGGTCCAAGGGTGTCGAATTCCAAAAGGACGATGCTGCCAAAGTGTTGTATACCTCAGTCTTAAGGCTGTCACTAAATGAGTGTTTAGCAACAGATGTATATGTATGATTCTCACAAAATAGGCTAAAAGAGATGCTGTAAGAATTATTCTTAATATGACTTTATTATATGCCTTGGTTAGACAAAAAAAATCTAACTATAGACAAATATTCATTCTGGGTTATCTAACAGATTAAATTAATACTTATATTTATCAAATATTAGTTGACATAAATCAGTTATTAATCACAACAGGATTAATACATACCTTGAGATCTGAAGGCAGAAGATAACAATAGCCTCATACAAATGTAAAGCTTATATACAAATTTTAAGCCAATGAAATTAAAGCATACCATAAATGAAAAGGCTATCTTTGTATATTTTAACTTACTTAAAATACTTTATAATTTTGGCTGACATTTAGAAAATACTATTTTAACTTGTTCATGCGTAGTGCATTAGAGTGTTAATAATAATATGTGTATAGCTAGCAGTATAGGTGTTTTGATTGACAACAGCAACTGAATGTACATGTCATAGTCCTAAATACATTGTCCTTAAAACAGCAGTTAACCCATTACTAACTAAACTCTGACTAATCCAATCTAGGTTAATTTCATTTATAACTTTATTCCATATTCTATATTTTATAAATACACATCATAAATTTAAAGAAATAATGATTTGGTTATAGATTTATTATTTTATTTATATCTAAATGTTTTATCTATGAAGAACATATTTAATGTGTAATTCTTCTTTGAAATTGTATATTTATTCTAATCATGATTTTATAATTTATTCTAATCATGATTTTATAACCACAATATTTACTGTTTTTTGCCAGCATTTCTGGTGTATTAATTTAATATAAAGATTCAGGATATACCACGAGTCCAAGAGTTAACCAATAAAGGTTTTATAAGGGTATCAATGCAAAAAAAAACTTACTGATTTGAATAATATTTCCTTTAAAGGAACACTCAATCAAAATTAAACTTTCATTATTCAGATAGAGCATGCAAATTTAAACAACTTTCCAATTTACTTCCATTAACAAAATATGCACAGTCTTTCTATATTTAAACGTTTTGAGTCACCAGCTCCTACTGAGCATGTACAAGAATAAGTGTGTATGCATTTGTGAATGGCTGATTGCTGTCACATGGTACATGTATGCATATGTAAACAAAAAAGGAAATATAAACTTCTTTACACCAAATGTATACCAGCACACATCAAAATGGAAATGCACTCTGAGAGCAAATCAAGAAAGGGCAAATAATTTATAAAAATGGATGTGGCGCTAAAAAAGCTAGGTACAACAGGTTAATACTAAAATCTATTAAATCAATTCAATTATAATTGTCTAAATTATGTATAAATATACAAATATATCTCAAAAAATACCATCAAACTATCACAGTATTCAATAAGCAGTATTTAATAAACAGATAAGTTCAAAAATAAAAACATAAATAAATAAATAAACCACCGGTGGTATTACTGCAGGTTAAAACCTAAAAAAAGTCAATATAAATCCGGGTATCAAACAGTCTATGTTAATATAATCCTAAACAGATTTTCCCAGTTTATCCCTCAGGGTGTAGTGAATAAAAGGCCACAGCACAGGCAGTATATTGCAGGGATAGGCAGTCAGTGATTAAAAAAGTAGATTAATCTTTGAACCATGTATTTCAAATTAAACATGTTTCTATAACGTTACCAGGTGTCGGATCAAGGGTGAAGTCCTTTCTATTGCCTAAGAGCTACGACCAAACTTCCGGGCAGAATCTCTTTTCAATGTCCGTAGACAGATGTCTTGGCCGGGTATGTGAATCACCTGTTTAGGCGTCCGGATCGTCCTGCTCTCAGTCTCACCTCTTTGCCAACAGCAATCTTTTGACGTGTGATGTATTATGTTCCATTTGCAAGGAACGGTCACGTGATAGGTATCAGCCAATCCACTGGGGTTTCTCACGCTGGCAGTCCCAATGCGGCAGATTTGAAAAGATAATCACAGAGCGCGCTGGTATCTTTGGTTTCGTCCTTAGTTGGAAAGAATCCAAATGTTCAAACACATCTGATGGCTGTCACATGGTACAGGGGGAGTGGAAAAATACATAACTTTTAAAATTGTCAGAAAAAAAATCTACTACTTATTTGAAGTTCAGACTAAGTGCTATTGCATTGTCTTGGTATCTTGCATTTGTTGATTATGCAAATCCACAGTGTTGACTGGTCCTTTAAACTAGCACTTGGTGAACATATATGTAAACACAGCTCACCAGAGAGGCAAACACAAGTACGGCAGTTACGCCACATTTTATCATTTAAAGATGAAACCATAAATATATGGTAAACTGTATACCAATATATGTTACTACATAATTAAAGCAGGTAAGACAGTTGCACTGTACTAATGGTAAAAGTATACAAACAATTTCATTACACCCGTATTTTTGTTTGAACTTAAATTAACCTCAACAGTTAACGGGCTAGTGCCTGCTGACAAATACACAGACATTTACATTCAAAGATAATACCCCGAGAAATGCACAATAGCAATACTGGAGCAACTATAGATTGCTTTATTTATTTATTTTACCTGCTCCTGTCATGTTGGGAGCATATATAGTGTTACATAATAGCCTAGCGCAACATTTATTTTTTTTGTGTCCACATTTAGTGTGTAAACATTTAATAAAGTACAATTAGGATACACCACAAGTCCAAGAGCTAGCCAACTAATATAAGTCGGTGGTTATAAAAAAAAAACAATTTTAATTTCTATATAAAGAGAACTGGAATTACCTTACAGTAAGACACCTGGTAATATAGATAAAGATATAGAATAGCAAAACTGCAGTAACTTATAACACAGATATTCAGGTAACTTATTTTGAATACTTGATGGTTTATACAGTGCTGTACATTAACTATATATGATGCATACTAGAATTATCTGTGGTGTGTGCAATATTTCCACAGTAATGTCCATAAAATACTATAATTCTAATATTCAGACCCTATTGGCTTTTGCTGCAAACGTATGTATAAAAAAAATCCTTTAATAATTGAAAACCAATTTAGTGCCCAATTAATTGCCATCCTATTGTGACTACCTGATTATTATAGACCACTATTACAAGGACAAAGTGTTAATATTAAACTCTGAAAGGTCCTATGCTGACCAACACTATTCCTAAATTTACTTGGTTTTGGCCAATTACACTATATACTCTTATATAGTTACCATCAGACCACCTGTAGTGCTAAAATAGTATCTTGACAATACATCTCTGAATCTTGTTTGTGTTTTTAAAGTCACACATTTTGTTTTAACTTTTACATTTGCATTAAAAGTTATGTTTTAAATACCCAGCTCATTACCGCTTATAACATGTTGTCCTTTACATAACGGGAGAAAGAAGTGCTATCTAAGTGCATCTTTTTTAGTCAAATTCTTTTTTTGACTCAATTCTTTACATATGGGTTGATTGCTTATCTATAATTTACTGATCTAGGTCATCCCCAAATAGGTGAGAAAACATAAAATCAGTAGTGGCATAATTTAATGAGCTAAGGTTAAACTTTTCAACAAAACCAACTCAATAATTTACAATGCCATCTTGAGTCTCCATGAGCACATCAACTGTATGATAACCGTGTGTGTCCCCATGTACACAAGCAATTTCTAACTTATGTTAGTCATATACAGTATCTCACAAAAGTGAGTACACCCCTCACATTTTTGTAAATATTTTATTTTATCTTCTCATGTGACACCACTGAAGAAATGACGCTTTGCTACAATGTAAAGTAGTGAGTATACAGCCTGTATAACAGTGTAAATTTGCTGTCCCCTAAAAATACTCAACACACAGCCATTAATGTTTAAACTGTTGGCAACAAAAGTGAGTACACCCCTAAGCGGAAATATCTAAATTGGGCCCAATTAGCCATTTTCCCTCCCCGGTATCATGTGACTCGTTAGTGTTACGAGGTCTCAGGTGTGAATTGGGAGCAGGTGTGTAAAATTTAGTTTGGATCTGAAAAAAAGAATTGTTGCTCTACATAAAGATACCCTAGGCTATAAGAAGATTGCCAAGACCCTGAAACTGAGCTGCATCATGGTGGGCAATACCATACAGCGGTTTCACAGGACAGGTTCCACTCAGAACAGGACTCGCCATGGTCGACCAAAGAAGTTGAGTGCACGTGCTCAGCGTCATATCCAGATGTTGTCTTTAGGAAATAGTTGTATGAGTGCTGCCAGCATTGCTGCAGAGGTTGAAGGGGTGGGGGGTCAGCCTGTCAGTGCTCAGACCATACACCGCACACTGCATCAAATTGGTCTGTATGGCGGTCATCCAAGAAGGAAGCCTCTTCTAAAGATAATGCACAAGAAAGCCCAAAAACAGTTTGTTGAAGACAAACAGACTAAGGACATGTATTACTGGAACCATGCCCTGTGCTCCAATGAGACCAAGATAAACTTATTTTGTTCAGATAGTGTCAAGCGTGGTTGGGGGCAACCAGGTGATGAGTACAAAGACAAGTGTGTCTTGCCTACAGTCAAGCATGGTGGTGGGAGTGTCATGGTCTGGGCCTGCACGAGTGCTGCCGGCACTGGAGAGCTACAGTTTATTGAGGGAACCATGAATACCAACATGTACTGTGACATACTGAAGCAGAGCATGATCCCCTCACATTGGAGACTGGGCCACAGGGCAGTTTTCCAACATGATAACAACCCCAAACACACCTCCAAGACGACCACTGCCTTGCTAAAGAAGCTGGGGGTTAAGGTAATGGATTGGCCAGGCATGTCTTCAGACCTAAATCTTATTGAGCATCTGTGGAGCATCCTCAAATGGAAGGTGGGGGAGCGCAAGGTCTCTAACGTCCACCAGCTCTGTGATGTCGTCATGGAAGAGTGGAAGAGGACTCCAGTGGCAACCTGTGAAGCTCTGGTGAACTCCATGCCCAAGAGGGTTAAAGCAGTGCTGGAATGTAATGGTGGCCACACAAATTATTGACACGTTGGGCCCAATTTGGACATTTCCACTTAGGGGTGTACTCACTTTTGTTGCCAACGGTTTAGGAATTAACGTCTGTGTATTGCGTTATTTTTAGAGGACAGCAAATTTACACTGTTATACAGGCTGTACACTCACTATTTTACATTGTAGAAAAGTGTAATTTCTTCAGTTTTGTCACATGAAAAGATATAATAAAATATTACAAAAATGTGAGGGGTGTACTCACTTTTGTGAGATACTGTATATGAATATTTCTTAAAAAAAGTTTTTTTCTAAAATTGTAATCATACCAATGGTAAGCATCTTAAGTACGTAGTAGAGCACCCTTTTGCTGTTATGACCTGCTGCAAATGAGTGGCATAGCCAGACACCAACTTCTGGCAGCGTTCCTGAGGAATCTTAGCCCATTCCTCATGAGCAATGGCCTCCAGGTCAGTAATATTCTTGGGTTTGCATGCTGTAACCACCTTCTTCAAATCTCATCATAGATTTTATATGGCTACTGTAGAATCTTCCAAGACTACTTCTGCAACCAAGCCTTGGTAGAATTTGAGGTATGCTTGGGATTATTGTCCTGTTGTAAGGTCCAATGATGCCCAAGCTTCAGCTTCCTCACAGATGGCATGACATCTCCTCATCATTTCTCCTGATACTTCAATGAATCCATCTTGCCTTTCACACACTGCAAGTTTCCAGTGCCAGAGGATGCAGAGCAGCCCCAGAGCATCACCGAGCCACCACCATGCTTAACTGTAGGCAGAGTGTTCTTTTCAGCGTATGCTTTATTCTTCTTCCTCCAGACATACCGCTGATCCATTGGGACAAAAAATTCCAGTTTTGTTTCATTGCTCCACAGAACAGAATCCCAAAGCTTCTGTGTCTTATTTATATGAATTTTTGAGTATATTGGAACAGACTTTTCTTGCGCTTTTGGGTCAGTATTGGTGTACATCTTGGAGTTCTGGTATGGAAATCTTCTGCGTTTAGTGTTTACTGTGCAAACTGAAACCTCAGTGCCTGTTGCCACCAAGTATTGCTGCAGGTCTTTTGCACTCAATCCAGTATTTTTCTCAACCTGCCTTCTCAGAAATGTGGTTGCAGCCATTGATAGCTTCATTTGTCTGCCCGGTTCAGGTTGTTTAACCACTGTTCTTTTAACCTTAAACTTGTAAACTATGCTTCCAACGTTGTCTCTATGAACATTCAGTGCCTTTGCTATATTTTTGTATCATGTTCCTTGTATGTGAAGGGCGATGATATCTTCTCTTAACTTTTAGGACCATTCTAATGACTTAGCCATATTTCTAAAATGTAGTCAAATGTGACACTAGACAAACCCCTAGCCAGTTAAGGTATTTCATGTGTTCTGGCTCAAGCAAACCTGGTGCAACTAATGAAGCCCTTGATTAGCTGCATCAGGTGTGCTTAAGACAACACCTGTTTTGCATATTTGTGCTATTTTGAGGGATTCTATTCAGGGGTTAGAATAAATTTGAGAGTGCAGAATTCATTTAAAGTGGTATTTTCAGTTGAATTTGAGGAAACCACTTGAAGAATTTGTTTTGTTGAGCTATTTCAATTGCTTTTGTTTGATTTGTTCATTGCAAACAGCTGAAAGTCTGTACATTTTGACAATAAATATATTCACATGATTAAAATATAATTATGTCTCACCTTGAGTGAAGTTTTGGGCAAAAGTTTTTAAAAAGAATTATATAAATCTGGAAAAAATGCAGAGGAGGTCACTAACTCAGTGGCATGGAAAGAACCTAGCATAATTATTGAGGGACCTTTCAGTACTGATGAGACTTCTTAGATAATCTCACAGAGAAGTTTAGATCATTAGGCTCTTAGATTATTACGTTTTTAGCATATATCATAAATCATTTTTGAGTTCTTTTTTCAGCAATAAAAATAAAAGTCATTAAACAAATTACAAAGTGCGATATCATTAGCAATTATTATTTTGTTAAACATTATAAAATGTCAAGTTTACTAACTCCTTTTGACAAAAATGAATGATTTGACAGAAAACACAATGACGTTTCTAGTAACCAACTGTTTTAATATAATCATATATACATTTGTGATTATTGCACATTTAAACAATGCACACACATACACATAGTAAAACAACACCCTTTTTTCTAAATACTGCTTTCATTTGGCATGATTATTTGATAAGGTTTCCAAGAGATCTAATACATTTGGTATTGGGTTATATCACTGTTTTTCAAACCTGTCCTCAGGCTTCCCTAACAGGCCACATTTTTTGGATATCTGAACTGGAGGACAGGTGAAATAATCAGCTGATTAATAAACATAGTTATTTTACCTGCTCTCCCCCAAGGTAATCCTAAAAAACCTGGACTACTGGGGAGGCTTGAAGACAGGTTTGAAAACCAGTGGGTTATATGAATATAATTTGAAAGAGAGGGAATGGGTTGGCTCTAGAAATTATAAAAGTAAAAGTCAGTCAAAGATGGGGATTAAGGCAGTAAGGAAATTTAACAGGGCTGAATATGTGGGACCTTGTGAGAAGACAGGTGGAGCCAGTCAAGACGGACAACCAAGCAAACAAGACAAATGCTTTACAAGCCAAGATCTTATACCCCTTTTATTGATTTTAATATGAGTTTTAATTCACCTCTTTAAGTATCCTTGCAAGGTATCCTCAATGAACCTGGCAATCTGGTATTTTAACAGTTTTCCACTGTGTAGTAGTGATGAGGTCTTCAGGGCATCCACTATTTTTATGGAGGGCAGCTGGAAAGCATAGGTGTATATCTGATCCTGTGAGGTGAAGTATCAAGGGGCCCACAGAACAAGGCATGCATAGGACAATGTCAGAGAAAGTAGTTGTCTGTGCGTTCAGGCTTATGATATACAATATAACAGAGCAAGGAGATTAGTAAATATTGCAGCTGTAAAGACAAAAGTATCACAAAACCATCAAGTTTGCTAAAAGGTATAGAGACCCCACATCCAATCACAGCATGGCATCTAAATGACCCATGATACATGAACAACACTTTAAATATATTGTTGCAGGTAAAATAGGGCAGGCAAGGATCCTTGGTGCATGTTGATCTTTTATTAATATAATTTTTCTATTATGTTGAGGAAATTAATTTAAATTTAAAATGGTATACATATTTTGTAATTGTTTCAAATTAAATATAATATTGAAAACTATGAATAGGAGTCCTGAATACATAATGTACAGTATTTTATTAGTATCAATGCTTTAAACTTACATTTATTCAGTATGCATTCTCAATATTGAATGAGTTTAATTATACACAAACCTCATCCAATCAAAATCACCAACATGTTTTGTTCACAAGAATTAAATAAATGTGTTATCATTCAATCATTTAAACATATACTTTATGTAAACCTATTTAATTTCCTTGCTCTCCCTTTCCCCTTAACAATTTCATTATGCCATACTTAGCTTTTTATTATCTTTTTACTACTAGCTTCAGTTTCAGTACTTTTCATCAAAAGTAACATTATTTTGATTGACATTTTGTGCTGACACTAACGATAATTTTACAGCATCTTCTGTTATTACCTTTAATTACATAGACATTGATTGTTCATTCATCATAACAAATTTATTGTTTGCATTACTTATACTGGTATTAATCCATTTCAAGTATTATTTATGAGGTACAGCTTCTCATGCATCATTTTTGTTTTAAACAAAATTCACTAGCGTCACTATAAAATTGTTGTTTGCTAATCAAAGTTACTAGTACCGTTCTTTATAGGTTCTTGATATATTATTTACTGTGAGTTCTATGTAATCATTATTAGCAATATTTTGCTGTGAATAACATTTATCAATGTTACTTTTGTTATGTTCTTAAATCAAGTAAATTACTCAAAGTGATGTTATCAGTAGAAGCAGTAACTTGTGAAACATTACCTATGTCATCATTATTAATTGGTATGCTAATATCTTCAGTGGATGGTATTTCCATGCTGAGTGTATTAATGGCAGCTGGTGTTGTTTTCTCTAAATCATTACTTGCCCTAGAAGCTTCAGAAATGTCTATGGAAAATAAAGAGAAGTTAGCACATAAACAAAATAATAGATAATTCAGAACATTTATATGTATTAATGCACCTGCTGATAAATTGCTCTTAGTCATCCAACTCTATCAACCATACTAGATGGTAAGAGGTTTCTTACAAAATTCTCTGAAGCTGTTAAAGACAGAGATGATGCTAATCCACTACCTGTTCTCTGACTTTCTTCATGAATTCATGTGAATTTTGCTATTACCTTTATTTTTAGACATTGTTGTTTAATTACTGTTCTGGTGATGGTTACCAGCAGTAGGAACACAATTTGATATTTCATTCCAAATGTTTTTTTTCCCTTGTTTTTCTGTATTTTCAGTGCCGTAATATGTTTTCTCTTTTCTTATACCTGATAAGTCCCTTCATTGATGCCCTATGTGAAACAGATTAATTCCAACTTGTGTTCCAATTAATTATTATAAATATTTTAGAATATATATTTTCATGATTCGTTTATAATGACTTAGTTAAACTACAATTGATCTCTGATGAAGCGCATGTGCCCATGCGCGAAACGCGTTAGATAGGAGCTTACCAAGTGTCTGATGATAAGCCTGCTCCTGAATAAAACTTGATTTCATCTACTTCAAGCCTCAGCATTCCTTTTTCCTCATTCGTAAACTACAATTGCAATGGTTATGACTTTAAAAATGATGTGGTATCATAGTAAAATTATTATAACTATATTCTGCTTGTCATTGATATTGTTTGTTTTAGGACTATCGATTCAAATGATATGTTTCTACAGACTGAATACTGTATCATATATTCTCTTGCCAACTATATCATTACACCACAAAATTGGGATTTGTTAAACTTTACTCCAGATGGTATAATTACACATCAGTTTGCACATGGAGCCTTATCCTGCTGCATCATCCAAAAGTTTTTGCCATGTTAGGACACTTTGGTTAAAATATTTAACCATCCACTTACACCAGATTCACTTTATTCATTGCACAAGAGTACAATTTAATTTGAAATTAAAATAAATTAATAACTATACCAACGTTTTAAAGGAAAACAACAAGTAATACATTTCCTGTTATTGTTAAAAGAATATAGAATTTTTCACAATGTTTTTTCATCAGGTTAATTTCAATGCACACCCAGTACTATGGTATCTCTCAAAATGTTTTCTCTTAATGAATTCCATTAAAAAACAGTCCACCGCAGTATTACATTTCCAAAGCTAAATCAAGAATTGTGAGCCATTATGTAGGATGTAAAATAAGTGTATGCTTAAATCATGGTGTCTTCTTTTTGCTGAAGTGCACCTCAATGTAAATGAACATAGAGAACACCAACTGTGACCCAAAACTCCTACACATTTCTCATGGGATTATCTATGCTTTGTTAGAGATCATTCATTAATTTTTGAAGCACTAATGAAGAAATTAAAATAATAATATAAGTATCTTTCTATGAAAAACTACAGAAAACAAAACATAGGCATTGATTGCAATCTTTTTTTTTTTTTTTTTGCAGATAAGGATTTTTGAATGTTGTACGGTATTGTCAGTGTGTTTTTTCCAGTGATTACAATCACATAATGCTCTTGCACTAATACCCCTGAAGTCTGAAATCATAATAAAAAAAACCCAATATGGTTATTTCACTTCTTTATAGCTGATATCGCTGGCTATTTGATTCCTTTTAATAATGTGCTAATAGGTGACATGTGCAATTAATATATATATATATAAATAAATAAATATATATATATTAGTTTCAGAAAGGTGTATGTCTTGAACAGGGGCATTATGAGTATAAATTGAATTGATGTAGCAGGAAGCATTTGTTTCTATTGTCATCCAATTTGCAACTTTGTAATATTGATGTGTATGTTTTGTTCGGTTTTTCCTTTTTTCCTATACTGATATTTTGAAAGCTGCTGTCCTGGGGTTTTCTGTTGAATTCAATAAGTGAATATTGGCCTTGTAAATATGTATTGGGAATTTGGATTGTGATAAACAATGATTATGGCTGACTCAACAGCCCAAATGGATAATCTGCAGCTACTAAAAGTTAGACCAGAACTTTCCAAACTCTTCATGTTGGTGACACACTTTTTAGACCTACATCATTTTGCGACACAGTAATTCAGTTGTACTAGCAAACAGAAGGTTAAACTAACTTGTTTTAAGAGATACAGACGCATACATAAATGATATAATAATGAAATGTATTTACAAGTAACAGTAAGTATGTGCAAGAATTAAAAAAAGTTTAATAACACCAATGGCTACTTACTGTTTTAATGGGCTGTATGAGGTTGATGGGATGAACACAGTTTCTGAATATTTAGTGTAATATTAGATAAAGACACTCGCATTTCATCATCTAGCATTTTTAAGCTTCCCCTTCCTATCCATATATCAAGAGCAGGAGCAGCAATGCACTACTGGGAGCTAGCTACAAAAAAAACCCAACTCTGACTTCAGCTCAGCTTTTAAGCTGCTGCCCTCAGAGCTCGGTGAGTCTGATTGACTACTGCCCGCGCTGCAAACACACTGCTGTCCCACTCACTGACTACACATGCAGTCACAAGCCGATTGAGGAGACTACACATGCAGTCACGAGCCAATGTGCCGCCAATGGGAATAGTTTCAGTTCCCACTGAGCTGCTCCAATAGGTTAAAGGGACACGCAATCAAAATTAAACTTTCATTATTCAGATAGAGCTTGCAATTTTAAACAACTTTCCAATTTACTTCCATTAACAAAATGTGCACAGTCTTTTTATATTTACATTTTTGAATCACCAGCTCCTACTGAGCATGTGCAAGAATAAGTGTGTATGCATTTGTGAATGGCTGATTGCTGTCACATGGTACGTGAATGCATTTGTGATTGGCTGATGGCTGTCACATGGTACAGTGGGAGTGAAAAAAGACATAACTTTTAAAATTGTCAGAAAAAAAATCTACTACTCATTTGAAGTTCAGACTAAGTGCTATTGCATTGTCTTGTTATCTTGCATTTATTGATTATGCAAATCTACTGTGTTGACTGGTCCTTTAAGGTGATCTGTGACCCCCTAGGTATCAATCATGTGTCAACCATGTGATATGCAAAGCAGGCAGGTGGAAAGTCAGAAACCAAAAAAAAAATGTAAAAAAAAATTTGTGCTGAAGCAGGGACACACCTACACACTGCTGCCGACACACAGTTTGGAAAGCACTGAGTTAGACAATTATCAATCTATATTTTATGCTCAAACCTATACTTGGTTGCATAGATTGTTCTCCTAAATCTAGAACTAAGATGTGATTATAAGTGCAAAGTAACAACTTTACTTCTTTACTATTTGCTTTTTGTGGAAGTGCACATGGTGCTTTAATTTTGAGGCAATCTGCTCTTAACAATGATTTTATTGGTGGACACATTGACTATGGTTATCTACTAGGTAATACTTTTTGATTAGATTCATAATTCATATAATGTTCTAAGACACACCTATATAATATAAAAACTTCTCTTATTTACAGGATACACAGGATATTCCTGCTACCAATGGCTTATGATTAGTAATTTCGCAAACTGAATATTTTCTGTTCACGAACGGTGAACGCGAACGTCCGCAACTGTTTGCGAACGGACGAACCGGGCGAACCGCCATTGACTTCAATAGGCAGGCAAATTTTAAAACCCACAGGGACTCTTTCTGGCCACAATAGTGATGGAAAAGTTTTTTCAAGGGGACTAACACCTGGACTGTGGCATGCCGGAGGGGGATCCATGACAAAACTCCCACGTAAAATTACATAGTAGATGCAGAGTCTGGTTTTAATCCATAAAGGGCATAAATCAACTAACATTCCTAAATTGTTTGGAATATCGTGCTTTAAAACATCAGGTATGATGTTGTATAGATCAGGTAGTGTAAGGGTGTCATGAACTCCTCAGTTCCACCATAACTTATGTTGATACATCTCACATACCACCTTAAGAATCAATTATTTGGCTCTCTTTTCCTTTAAATGCTTTCTATTCCCATACACCTTTGCTGGTTTATTGAAGGTTGTTACCCACTCACTCTCCAGCCTTTTTCGTTACTTGTCTGCAACAGAGTATCACTTGTTCTGTGATTAGCTCTGTCTACCTCAACTGAAGCTACTTCTCATCTAAGGCAGAAGTCACCTTTTGCCAAGCAAGTGGAACTCTTTCCCCCGAAAGGATTTCGGAAGTCTTTCACTAACAGCGTGTTACGCTGCACCTAATAACACCTGTCTACTTGTTCCGGAATAGCTGCAGCACACACGCCGCTCTAACAACTTCCAGTCTAACAGACACAGCCCGCAATCTGCGGTGAGGATCAGAGAGGCTGCACGCACACAGTTGCTAGAGCCAGGTTCCGTATACAAGTGTTAGCATTGCCTTTAAGACTGTGAACTTATCTTTACCGTATGATGTACTGTTTAACAGCCCAGCAAGCTGATACAGTAATCTTAACACTGTTTACCTATCTTTACCGCAAGGTGTATTATTTAAAGGGCCAGCAAGCTGAAACATTATACTCACACAGTAAACTTGTCTTTACCGCAAGGTTTATTATTTAAAGGGCCAGCAAGCTGAAACATTATACTTCACACTGTGAACTTATCTTTACCGCAAGGTGTATTATTTAAAGTCACAGTATTACCTTAAAGGGGACCTCACCTATCTGTTACATACTTATATAAACTGCTAGTTATTATCGAAGAGTTTGCATAGTAGAAACTTATCTCTAGACCCAGACATAATTCACCTGATCTTACTACTTATAATTTTGAGGTGAATATTCCGGGCTACATTATACCAGGTGATTAAGACTTTGTCTCCTCACTAGCAGACAGACTTAATCACATGATACATACAAACTATTTATCAGAGAATACTCATATTCAGACTAAAGAAACAACAATCGAATTGCTGATCATTACATAATAAACCAGCCTTATAATCTATATTTGATAATGGAGCCCAGTGACCTGACATAACAAATCCATACCCTAAATCAGCATTTGGATAGTCTGACACAGGCGTTTAGAGAGCTGCAGGTAGAAAACCAGAGTCTCAAAGCCTGTTTAAGGGAAGCACTGTCAAATAGGAACTCTGGAACTGATCATCAAGCAGAACCCCAAGTCTCCTACCCGGAGAAATTTTCTGGAGATCGTTCCACATTTAGGCAGTTCAGGAATGCATGCCTCTTGCTTTTTGACCTTCGTCCTAGGACATATGCAACTGATAGGTCTAATGTTCTAACCATTCTCTACTATCTCAGGGGAGAACCCAGGGCCTGGGCCGACTCCTTTTATGAGACCCAGGACCCCATTCTAAATTCCCTGGATGCTTTCCTAAAGGCATTATCAGGCCTCTACGATGACCCCTACCATCAAATAACTGCAGAAAGTAAACTCAGGAACTTAAAGCAGTCCAATGCACCGGTAGAGGAGTACATTACCAGATTTAGAATCTGGGCTAGAGATTCCCTCTGGAATGAGGTATCTCTAAAAACAATACCGTCTCGGACTTGCAGAGGAGTTCAAGGATGAGCTCGCCAGGATTGGAATACCGGGTCGTCTTGACAAGCTTTATGCCCTCACAATTACAATTGACAGACGCCTTAGAGAGAGGAAGCAGGAAAGAAGCCCATCTACTGCACCAGTTTGCAGAGTACTGCCAACTCCTCCAACCATTGGTCCACCGTCCGACCAACCCATGGACATCAGTTTTATTAGGGGTCCACTTACCCCTCAGGAAAAGGCTAGACGCCCAACTGCGAACTTATGTATGTACTGCGCAGGTACTGGTCATGCAGTTAAGGAGTGCCCTCTATTACTAAAGCAGAAGATAGGTAAGATCCGTAACATAAAACATTGTTTCCACACAAAAACCACTGCTACAGCTTACCTTACCATTCCCTTGCTTTTGCAGTGGGAACGACACAAGATAGAGTGTAACGCCATCATCGATACAGGCGCTTGCGCCAACTTTATTGATTTACGTTTGGTTGAATTAAATAAAATACCCTTGCAGTTTAAAAGCACCTGCTGAACTCAACTATCCCGTTGGGGAAAAGGAGCTTCTCGCAATTAAGACTTCATTTGACCAGTGGAGACATTTGCTGGAGGGTGCAGAACATCCAATCGTAATATATACGGTCCATAAAAACCTGCAATATCTCCAAACTAGTCGTACTTTGTCAGCTCGTCAGCTCAGGTGGAGCTTGTACTTTTCACGATTCACTTTCACCATCACATATCGACCTCGATCAAGAAACGGTAAGGCGGACGCTCTGTCTTGAAAAGATATTAAGCCTTCCACAGCTCCTCCCAACTCAACAATAGTTCCCATTACATCCATAATCGGTGTACTCTCACCTGATAGCACTGAATTAAGGAACCAACAACAATTGGATACAACAAAGGCTACTTACCCTCTCACCCCTGATCAAAACGGTATCCTCTGTAATAAGTCAAGATATTACATACCACCATCTCTCTGGACAAAAGTGTTATCCATAACTCATGATTCCTCCTTAGCTGGTCATTTGGGAATACATAAGACCTATGACCTTCTACAAAGGCACTTCTGGTGGCCTTCCATGAGACACTCAGTAAAACAATATATAAGTTCCTGTTCCACCTGTCAAACCTGTAAACCCTCTCATCAACTCCCTTTGGGCCTATTGCAAAACATACCCTTACCAGACTATCCGTGGGCATACGTCTCTATGGATTTTAGCGTTGATCTTCCAAGCTCCTGTGGCATGACTGTCATCTTTGTTCTCTAGAATGGCCCACTTCATTCCTACAGGTTCACTTCCAACAGCACAGCAGAATGCAGATCTATTTATCAAGGAGATTGTTCGACTGCATGGCCTTCCAGTATCAGTACTCAGTGACAGGGGGTCGCAATTTACATCCAAGTTTTGGAGATCTCTATGTCAATCTCTTGGCATTCAGCAACACCTGACTATGTCGTACCACCCTCAAACAAATGGGCTATGTGAACGTACCAACCAATGGTTGGAGCAATACCTGAGTTGTTTTTGCTCCCATAAACACGACTCTTTGGTCTTCGCTCCTTCCCCAGGCAGAATTTTCTTTCAATAACACTACTAATTTATCCACAGAATTTTCACCCTTTTATGTCAACTCAGGAAGGCACCCTCGTTTTCACCCTCTACCTCCTGCAAACAGTCCCTGTCCACAAGTAAATGACTTGGTCAACTCCATTAAACAGACCTATACGGTCATATAAGAGAACATCAAGCAAGCGCAAGCCACCTAGAAAAGATGCTACGACCTACGCCATCGTCCCCAACCCGCCTACAAAGTGGGTGACTTAGTTTGGCTCACCACCAAAAATCTTAAATTACCTACACCCTGTAGGAAATTCAATAAACTGTTTGTGGGACCCTTTCCGATAGTGGCTATAAGTAACCCTGTCACTGTTACCCTTCAACTCCCAGCAACTTACCGTATACATCCCACATTTCATGTGTCGCTTGTCAAACCCTGTGATCCCTCTACCCATGTCTCTCCATCTCCTCTAGAATCACCCACACCTGACCCCGAATACGAAGTACATTCTATAGTCAACTCCCGAAGGTATCACGGTGAACTCCAATACCTTGTCCGCTGGTCGGGGTATGACTCATCTGAGGATTCCTGGGAGCCGGCATCCAATCTCTCAGCTCCCCGTCTGGTGTCTGTGTTCCACCGTAGGCATCCTGATCGTCCAGCGCCTTGACACCTCCTTGAGGTTCTTTTGAGGGGGGAATGTGTCATGAACTCCTGCATCTCACATACCACCTTAAGAATCAATTATTTGGCTCTCTTTTCCTTTAAATGCTTTCTATTCCCATACACCTTTGCTGGTTTATTGAATGTTGTTACCCACTCACTCTCCAGCCTTTTTCGTTACTTTTCTACAACAGAGTATCACTTGTTCTGTGATTAGCTCTGTCTACCTCAACTGAAGCTACTTCTCATCTAAGGCAGAAGTCACCTTTTGCCAAGCAAGCGGAACTCTTTTCCCCGAAAGGATTTCGGAAGTCTTTCACTAACAGCGTTTTACGCTACACCTAATAACACCTGTCTACTTGTTCCGGAGTAGCTGCAGCACACACATCGCTCTAACAACTTCCAGTCTAACAGACACAGCCCGCAATCTGCGGTGAGGATCAGAGAGGCTGCACGCACACAGCTGCTAGAGCCAGGTTCCGTATACAAGTGTTAGCATTGCCGTTAAGACTGTGAACTTATCTTTACCGTATGATGTACTGTTTAACAGCCCAGCAAGCTGATACAGTAATCTTAACACTGTTTACCTATCTTTACCGCAAGGTGTATTATTTAAAGGGCCAGCAAGCTGAAACATTATACTCACACAGTGAATATGTCTTTACCGCAAGGTGTATTATTTAAAGGGCCAGCAAGCTGAAACATTATACTTCACACTGTGAACGTATCTTTACCACAAGGTGTATTATTTAAAGGCACAGTATTACCTTAAAGGGGACCTCACCTATATGTTACATACTTATATAAACTGCTAGTTATTATCGAAGAGTTTGCATAGTAGAAACTTATCTCTAGACCCAGACATAATTCACCTGATCTTACTACTTATAATTTTGAGGTGAATATTCCGGGCTACATTATACCAGGTGATTAAGACTTTGTCTCCTCACTAGCAGACAGACTTAATCACATGATACATACAAACTATTTATCAGAGAATACTCATATTCAGACTAAAGAAACAACAATCGAATGGCTGATCATTACAAAGGGTTACGCCCGCTTCAAAGTGACAGACCAAACTCCCCGTTTAACGCACCGCAAACAACCACAAACAGTCCATTTGCACAACCACGAGATAGATAGATTTGATAGATACATAGATACATAGATTAGATAGATAGATCAATAGATGCAATATACATTTGATAGATACGATAAATAGATAAATAGATAGATAGATTTGATAGATAAATAGATAGATTTGATAAATATATAATTTCCCAGGCATAGAATTACAAGACGTGCGGTCTGGGACCCATGGTAAGGTTCCCAGAGGCAGTTGCGGCACCAGGGGACGTGTATATGGCATGGATTTTAGGAACCGGGAGATGGAAAAAGATGCTTGGTCGATCCTCCTACTTCAAATTTGGGGCACTGCGCGTGCAATCTACTGTGCCACCAGATATGAGTGGTGTGTTAAGTAGTACTATTCTGATCAGTTTAATACCTATTTTAAGAACAATAGAACAAGTATCTATATGAGGTGCGCAAAGTTCAAAAGGGTGTTCAGTAGGTGAATGTTCCCAGTGTCTTCCGAAGAAGTAAGCAGCACTCTTGGATAATGAAGGTGGATGCCTGTAAATCAGAGAGAAAGAAAGAGGCGCCTCATGGGACAGTATCGTAACAACCAGATAAGACAAACAATGAGACAGCCGGTAATGGGATATACTCACAAGGATAGCGGCATATGAGAATGCCTAGTGGAGCGGATCGGGACTTTTGGTCGCCAGATAGACAAGCACAACAGAGCGTGGAGACGTCAGGTCACGGGGCCCGTTCAGCCAATCCACAGCCACACAGAATCAACGTTGGACGTCAGAGCTGTTACGGGAGTAGCCAATACCAGGTTGGTTATTAGGCAGCTGAGAGTCAGCACATCCCAGGAAACAAACAGGGGAAAGTGCTATAAATCCCAGGATACAATTACCAGCGTTCGTACCAGCATGATCTTCAGCAGGAAACCACGAACCTACTCCCAGCATGCAGTGCAGCGGAAGCTGTATGCATAGCGTCACGTCCGGTAGAAGAGGAGGGGTACCAGTTTAATACCTGTTACGCCCCCTATCAGGGGACGTGTATATGGCATGGATTTTAGGAACCAGGAGATGGAAAAAGATGCTTGGTCGGTCCTCCTACTTCAAATTTGGGGCACTGAGCGTGCAATCTACTGTGCCACCAGATATGAGTGTTGTGGTTTTTGAAGCCACAGTGGTTTTTGAAGCCACAGTGCAGCACCAGAGGCCAGAAAAATTTGGCATGTATTGTACACATGCCTGAAAAATTAGGTATTCTATAGCAGCGGCCAGAAAAATTGATGTTTGTTTCCCAGGCAGAAAGTGCCCTAAAACATTGCGGCTTGAACCATATTTGGTGGCGGATAAGTCACGCAAGTCATCCGGCATTCGAAGATAAAATACAGCAGCGTGTGGACCATTTTTAGCCCAAGGCAGCTCATCTCATCAGGCCTTTTTTGGAAGAATGTATCGCCCAATGTCAGTCCCTTCGGGATCCATCCCTCATTCATATTAATAAAGGTGAGGTAATCTAGACTTTTTTGACCTAGGTGACTTCTCTTCTCAGTGAGAATACCTCCTGCTGCACTAAAGGTCCTTTCTTACAGGACACTTGAAGCAGGGCAGGCCAAAAGTTCCATCGCAAATTGGGATAGCTCAGGCCACAGGTCAAGCCTGCACACCCAGTAGTCAAGAGGTTCATCGCTCCTCAGAGTGTCGAGATCTGCAGTTAAGGCGAGGTAGTCTGCTACCTGTCGGTCGAGTTGTTCTCTGAGGTGGACACCGAAGGGCTGTGGCAATGCATAGGACTTTAAAAGCTCTGCATGTCCTCCATCAACAACACGTCTGTAAAGCATCCTGTCCTTGCCGGTGTGGTCGTGGGAGTCGGAGGATTACTTTCACCTCTTCCCCTGTTAGATTCCCATTGTGCTGTGACATCAACCTTATACGCTGTTTAAAGCATACTTTTTAATTTATTTTGGAACTGCTGCATCCTTTCCAACTTGCATTAATTCGGTAACATTTCAGGCACTTTATGCTTATACCGGGGGTCTAGTAGCGTGGACACCCAGTACAGGTCTTTCTCCTTCAGCTTTTTTATACGAGGGTCCCTCAACAGGCACGACAGCATGAAAGACCCCATTTGCACAAGGTTGGATGCCGAGCTACTCATGTCCCGTTCCTCGTCCTCAGTGATCTCACTGAAGGTATCTTCTTCCCCCCAGCCACGTACAACACCACGGGAACCAGATAGGTGACAACGAGCACCCTGGGATGCCTGTTGTAGTTGGTCTTCCTCCTCCTCCTCCTCCTCCTCCTCCTCAAAGCCACATTCCTCCTCTGACTCCTCTTCCTCACAATCCTCTTCCAACATTGCCGCTGGTCCAGCAAGTGATGCTGATAAGGCTGTTTCTGGTGGTGATGGTGACCACAACACATCCTCTTCCTCTTCACGCTCATCTATGGCCTAATCCATCACTCTTCGCAGGGCATGCTCCAGGAAGAAAACAAATGGTATGATGTCGCTGATGGTGCCTTTGGTGCAACTGACTAGGTTTGTCACCTCCTCAAAAGGACACATGAGCCTACAGGCATTGCGCTTGAGTGCCCAGTAACGTGGCAAAAAAATTCCCAGCTCCACAGAGGCTGTCCTAGCACCCCGGTCATACAAATACTCGTTAACGGCTTTTTCTTGTTGGAGCAGGTGGTCAAACATTACGAGCGTTGAATTCCAACATGTCGGGCTGACGAAAATCAAACGCCTCACTGACATGTTTCGCCGCTGGATATCAGAAAAGTGTGCCATGGCCGTGTAGGAATGCCTGAAATGGCCACACACCTTCCAGGCCTGAATCAGGATGTCCTGTAAGCCTGGGTACTTATGCACAAAGCATTGTACGATCAGATTACACACATGTGCCATGCACGGCTCATGTGTCAACTTGCCCAATTTCAATGCCGCCACCAAATTACTTCCGTTGTCAGAAACCACTTTGCCGATCTCCAGTTGGTGCGGAGTCAACCAACCTGTGCGTTCAGGGTGGACAGGAGTGCTGGTCTGGTGTGACTCTCTGCTTTCAGGCAAGTCAACCCCAAGATGGCGTGACACTGCCGTATCCGGGATGTGGAATAGTACCTGGGGAGCTGGGGGGGTGCTGTTGATGTGGAGCAAGATGCAGCAGCAGAAGAAGAGGACTCAGCCGAGGAGGTTGGAGTAGGATGGAGTAGGAGGAGTAGAGGAGGTAGCAGCAGGCCTGCCTGCAAGTCGTGGGGGTGTCACCAACTCTGCAGAGCCAGGCATTCCATGGTTGTCAGCCATCAGCAGGTTTACCCAATGCGCAGTGTAGGTGATATACCTGCCCTGACCATGCTTTGCAGACCAGCTATCAGTGGTCAGATGGACCCTTGCCCCAACACTGTGTGCCAGACATGCCATTACTTCCTTTCGCACAATCGAGTACAGGTTAGGGATTCCCTTTTGTGAAAAGAAATTTTGGCCGGGTACCTTCCACTGCGGTGTCCCAATAGCTACAAATTTTAGGAACACCTCAGACTCCACCAGCTTGTATGGTAACAGATGGCTGGCTAAGAGTTCAGACAAGCCAGCTGTCAGATGCCGGGCAAGGGGGTGACTTTGTGACATTGGCTTCTTACGATCAAACATGTCCTTGACAGACACCTGTCTGTGGGCAGATGAGCAGGAAATGCTCCGGAAGAGAGACGGAGTGGCGGATGGTTGAGAGGGGGCAAGGAGGACAGCAGTGGTTGACGTGGCTGAAGATGCTGGACCAGGAGGTGGATGGCGGCTTTGAATTTGTGTGCTGCTTGTACTCATGTGTTGATCCCATAGGCTTTTGTGATGTGCGATCATGTGCCTTCGCAAAGCAGTTGTACCTAGGTGGGTGTTGGACTTCCCACGACTCAGTTTCTTTAGGCACAGGTTGCAAATGGCATCACTGTTGTCAGAGGCAGACACACAAAAAAAATGCCACACTGCTGAGCTCTGCGATGACGGCATTCTGGTGGTGGCAACAGCATGCGTTGATTGGCGTGCTGTCTGGCTGACCCTGGGTGCCGATGCATGCTGTCTGACTGTGCCACTAGCTACTTGCAACGACCTCCTCCTGCTTCCAACTCGTCTCCTCCTCCTCCTCCTCTCTGTCTCCCCATCTGAACTTTCCCCCTGTTCTTCTTCTCTTCTAGCGGGCACCCACGGGACATCCACGGATGCATCATCATCATCAACCACTTCACTTGTATCTGACAAATCAACAAAGGAAGCAGCAGCGGGTACAACATCATCATCATCACACCGTACGTCCATGTCTGTAATGCTGCCTGACTGAGACATATCACTGTTATCTACATCCTCTGTCAATGATGGTTGTGCATCACTCATTTCTTCCAAATGATGTGTAAAATAACTCCTCTGCCAGATCAAGTGAAGCAGTTGTGGTGCTAGTGTTGGTGGTGGCGGCAGGCGGGTGAGTGGTAACTTGAGAGGTGCCCGTAGATAAGCTGGAGGAGGATGGTGCGTCAAGGTTCGGAGCGGAAGCTATAGAAGATTGGGTGTCCTGTGTTAAAAAGTCAACTATGTCCTCCTCAGAACTTTTCGAGTTCATGGTACGTGGCCTCTGAACACTGGGCATTATTCTAGGGCAAGAGGGAATCACAGCACCACGACCACGACGGCACCTGCGGGGTGGCCTGCCTCTGCCTGTCTTTTTTTTTTTTAAATGTACACTTACAATACTATTAACCAAGATATGAGTGGTGCCACTGGGCAAGTGGGCACAGTATACGCTGTGAGCCTGACACAAAAAAGCAGACCGATGTTTCACAGTCCAAAAAGTTTATTTATTTTTTTTAATTTACACTTACACTACTATTAAACAAGATATGAGTGGTGGCACTGGGCAAGTGGGCACAGTATACGCTGTGAGCCTGACACAAAAAAGCAGACTGATGTTTCACAGTCCAAAAAGTTTTTTTTTGTTTTAAATGTACACTTACACTACTATTAAACAAGATATGAGTGTTGTCACTGGGCAAGTGGGCACAGTATACGCTTTGAGCCTGACACAAAAAAGCAGACTGATGTTTCACAGTCCAAAAAGTTTTTTTTGTTTTAAATGTACACTTACACTACTATTAAACAAGATATGAGTGGTGGCACTGGGCAAGTGGGCACAGTATACGCTGTGAGCCTGGCACACATGCTGGCAGGCAGGCAACTGCAATTAGATTACACAAGCAGACTGATGTTTCACAGTCAAAAAAGTTTTTTTTTTTTAAATTTACACTAATGTTACACCAGATATGAGTGGTGGCACTAGGCAAGTGGGCACAGTATATGCTGTGAGCCTGGCACACACGCTGGCAGGCAGGCAACTGCAATTAGATTACACAAGCAGACTGATGTTTCACAGTCAAAAAAGTTTTTTTTTTTAAATTTACACTAATGTTACACCAGATATGAGTGGTGGCACTGGGCAAGTGGGCACAGTACTGTATACGCTGTGAGCCTGGCACATACTCTGGCAGGCAGGCAACTGCAATTAGATTACACTAGCAGACTGATGTTTAACAGTCAAAAAAGTTTTTTTTTTTAAATTTACACTACTGTTACAACAGATATGAGTAGTGGCACTGTGGGCAAGTGGGCCTGGCACACACGCTGGCAGGCAGGCAACTGCAATTAGATTACACAAGCAGACTGATGTTTCACAGTCAAAAAAGTTTTTTTTTTTAATTTACACTAATGTTACACCAGATATGAGTGGTGGCACAGGGCAAGTGGGCACAGTATACGCTGTGAGCCTGGCACACACGCTGGCAGGCAGGCAACTGCAATTAGATTACACAGGAAAAAAAAGCAGCCCTAAAAAGGGCTTTTTGGGGTGCTGTCCTTACAGCAGAGATCAGATGAGTCCTTCAAGACTGTAGTGGACACTGAATACACTAGCCTAGCTATCAATTTCCCTATTAAATCAGCAGCAGCTACACTATCCCTCCTCTCACTAAGAAAGCAGTTTCCGAATGAATCTAAAATTGCTGCTGTCCAGGAGCTGGGAGGGTCTGGGAGGGAGGGTCTGCTGCTGATTGGCTGGAATGTGTCTGCAGACTGTGAGATACAGGGTCAAAGTTTACTCAATGATGACGAATAGGGGCGGATTGAACATTGCATATGTTCGCCCGCCGTTGCGAACGCGAACAAGCTATGTTCACCGGGAACTATTCGCCAACGAACTATTCGGGACATCCATACTTATGATGGCTTTTAGGAACCCACAGAAACCTTCGGAAAAAGATATAATGATACATTCATCAAAGCAGGAGCACTTATATAGTGTACTTTTGGAATTCTGAAAAGTAATTTTTGCCATTTACATAAAACTGGAGGCACGCTTAAATATATTTACCATCCAAAACAGCAGGTATTATCCTGTATACAGCATAATGTATATTATTGCCATAGACCAAACTATACATAGTGATACCACAACAGATGTTGTATTTAAAAAGTCATTGTGTGTCACTTTAAAAACTACATTCAACATAATGTGCTTTATTGGTTAATAAACAACCTTTAATAACCACAAATTCCAGACTTCCTAAACAATGTACAACTACTGTCAACTTACAACTGCACAATTTAGAGAATTCCTACTAACCCTCACATTGCAAATTTCTCTGCTTTATTGGTTAAGAGGGACACATCTCTGCAATTTTGTCTAGAAACCTTTGGTTTATTCACAAAATGAATATCATTTCTTTTTTCAGTAAACTACTGACTGAAATATTATGAAATACCTTCTTTTATACTAGATAAAAATGTTGAGTACAATGTAATATGTAAGAGCATCTGATAAAGCAGACCATTCACAATAAACTGAAAAAGTATACATGATTTTAATGAATACTTATTTCAAATATCTATTTTTCAGACAGTCATCATTAAAGCCTATGATGACAATCGGAAAAATTATCAAATACAACTAACCATAATGAAAACGTATTAAGATCTAAAAATACGCTGTAAAGCTGTGTGCCAATTTTTTTATTCAACATTCTATAAACGTGCAACTTAAATGCCAGTTAAAACATGTGAAACATTATTTCATGGGTACAAAAATGTATAACATTACAAGATTCCTAGCAATGGGGGCACAAAAAACCAAAGGAAACCCGTAAATGGGCATTCTTCTTGATTTTGATTTTCTTTTTAAAAAAATAGATCATGCCTTTACTACTTATTCCCCAGTTTTGCACAACCAACATTGCTACATCAATATATTTTACAACCTCCAAACCTCCAAATATCTGCCTGTTTCTAAGCCCCTACAGTCCTCCTCTATTCTCAGTGCATTGTATTAGCTTTTCTCAGCCAGACAGTGCTAGTTCATGTGTGTCATATAGATAATATTGAGCTTATCCATGGTTATGTATGGTTAAGCACTAAAATGAAAGTTTGTAAAAAAGCACTGAGATAAGGGACAGTCTTCAGAGGCTAGATACAAGGTAATCATAGAAGTAAAAAGCATATTAATATAACAGTGTTGGGACTATCCATTAAATCAAAACAATAGGATTTAAGAATTATAACAAATAGTGTTTGTATAATACTAACGTCAGTCAGCGAATGCTGGATTACTGGCAGAAAAACAAGGGCGGGCAGGTTTGCTATCTGGAAATTATGTCCACCTGCAGCTTTTTAAAGGGACAGAAAAGTCAAAATTAAACTTTTTTGGGACAGATAGAGCATGTCATTTTAAACAACTGTCTTACAATCTTACAAGATATAAAGGAGGGAGAGGGTGTGGGATAGAGAGAGGGATATAGAGAGGGAGGGATGGAGGGAGAGAAAGGGAAGGGGAGAGAGAGAAAGAGAATGGAAGAGAGGGGGAGAGAAAGGGAGACAGAGAGGGGGAGAGGGAGAGAGAAGAAGGGAGGGAGGGGGGATAGTGAGAAGGAGAGGGAGAGGTAAAGGGAGGGAGAGGAAGGGAGGGAGGGAGAAGGCGAGAGAGAAAGAGAGAGAGAGAGTAAGAGAGATAAGGGGAGGAAGAGGGGTAGAAGTGGAGGGAGAGAAGGGGAGGAAGAGATGGAGGGAAAGAGAGAGAAGAAGGGAGGGAAAGAGAGGGAGGGAAGGAGCTAGAGATTCAAAATTATATAACCTGGTCCTCAAGGCTGGCTGCCACACCAAACACTGAAGCCAAATAATTATAACCCCCATCCATAAAAGGGGTGATATCCATCAAATTACAGAGGTATTTGTGTCAACAGCATTATAGGAAAACTGTTCAATGCCATTTTAAACATAAGAGTAATTAACTTCCTTACCAAACACAACATACTCAGCAGACCACATCTATATACTGCACAACCTGATCAACTATAATGTACACCATCAAAATGGCAAGATCTTTGCATGTTTTGTAGACTTCAAAAAGGCTTTTGATTCAATCTGGCACAAGGGCCTGTTCCTTAAATTTCTATAGACAGCTTCTGCAAAACCTGTCCGCATGCTCTGAGGCGGCGGACATAAATCAACCCAATCGAATACGATCGGGTTAATTGACACCCTGAATCTTCAGGGGGCGGTATTGCACCAGCAGTTCACCAGAACTGCTGGTGCAATGATAAATGCCGACAGCGTATGCTGTCGGCATTTATTGATGTGCAGTGGACATGATCCTCTCGCACATTGATAAATAGGCGCCCAAATCTTTACCTCCAGCTAAATGGTGTTTTTTGGAAGAGGTAAACAAATATAAATAACTTGGACTAGTTACCATTGCATCAGATTTTTTTAAACAGGCCATAAACTATCTAAAAGAGAAAGCATGCATGGCTTTCTTTGCCATAAGAAAAAAAAAAAAAATTCATCTTAAACCCCCTGTAAGAATGTGGATGAAAATATTTGATAGTGTTATACCACCTATTTTGCTTAACGGCAGTGAGATATGTGGGACCTGTCATTTATCCAGATCTCAAAAGATGGGACACAAGCTCAAATGAATTAATGCACTTGGAGTTCTGTAAATACACCCTCTTACAACTGTTCACGACCTGTTTGTTTCTAACACTTTCAATCTTCTAGCAATTACTGAAACCTGGCTATCTTCCTCTAACACTGCTTCCATTGCTGCTCTCATGTACGGTGGTCTCCATTTTAGGCACACACCTAGGCCAGGTGAGAGACATGGTGGCGGTGTTGGAATCCTCCTGCTCTTATGAGCACCTACATCCTGATCCATCTCTCTCCTTCTCCTCCTTTGAAGTCCACTGCATCCGCCTGTTCTCCCCCCTCTCCCTCAGTGTGGCAGTTATCTATCGCCCCCTGGACCAACCTCCCAATTCCTTGACAACTTTGCCGCCTGGCTTTCTCACTTTCTCTCTACAAATACACCTGTTTTAATAATAGGGTACATCAACATCCCCATTGATAACCCATCTGCCCCTGCTGCCTCTAAACTTCTCTCACTCACAAACTCCTTTGGTCTCTCACAATCCACCCTATACCTACTCACCGTGATGGACACTCTATTGATCTGGTATTCTCCTATCTCTGCTACCTTTCTGATGTCACCTGTCACCCATTTCCCATCTCAGACCACCATCTGCTCACCTATAATCTCAATGTACATGCTAAAACTATCTCTCCCCCCCCTCCCCCGTAGATATCGGCACACTGTGGATCCTCTCCAACTTTCCAACCTTATTCAAAAACGCATCCCCCACAATTCCACAATATCCTGCCCTGACCTTGATACAAGCCACTATAACAATACTCTCTCCTCTACACTCAACACCCTTGCGCCTCCGCAAATACTCAAAACCCCACGTTGTCAGCTCCAGCCCTGGCACTCTCAGCAAACACGCTATCTACAAAAATGCTCTCATGCTGCTGAACGTGCCTGGAGGAAATCCCGCTCTGAACCCGATTTCCTACACTATAAATTAATTATTTATTCTTACTCCTCTGCCCTTCACTTAGCCAAGCAAAACTACTTCTCTTCTCTTATATCTTCTCACTCCTCAAACCCTAAATGACTCTTCTCCATTTTCAACACTCTCCTCTTTCCACCTGCACCACCCCTTCATCTGCCTTTAGTGCTCAAGACTTGGCAGACTACTTTTTCAACAAAACACTTACCATCCAAAGTAACATCCCACCACAAGACTGCAACCTTCCATCTCTGCCCCCGGTCACCTCCTCCACCACTCTCAGTACCTTCCCCCCAACCACTGAGAATGAAGTGAGTACCCTAATGTCTTCCTCACACCTCACTACCTGCCCACTTGACCCTATCCCTTCACATCTAATACCTTCCCTGCCTTCTACCCTCACCCCAGCTCTTACTCACATATTCAACCAATTCCTTACTACTGGTTAATTTCCATCTTCCTTCAAACATGCAAAGGTCACCCTATCCTCAAAAAACCCTCCCTCAACACTAATTCTCCTGCAAACTACCTCCCCATATCAATGCTTCTGCTAGCTTCAAAAGTCCTTGAAAACTAGTTTTTGATCGTCTAACCCACTTCCTATCCTCCAACTCATTGCTTGACCCCCTGCAATCTGGCTTCCGTCCCCAACACTCAACTGAGACTGCCCTCACCAAGGTTACTAACAATCTTCTTTCTGCTAAAAACAATGGCCACTACTCTATACTTATCTTACTTGACCTGTCTGCTGCCTTTGACACTGTTGACCATCCCCTCCTCCTACGGACTCTCAGCTCCCTTGGGCTCTGTGACATTGCCCTCTCCTGGATCCACTCTTATCTCTCTAATAGGTTCTTTTCTGTCTCATTTGCTGGCGACTCCTCCTCTTCATTGTCTCTGTCTGTTGGAGTACCTCAAGGCTCTGTTCTAGGCCCTCTACTCTTCTCTATCTATACTTCCTCACTGGGTAAACTTATCAGTAGCTATGGCTTCAACTATCACCTCTATGCTGATGATACTCAGATCTACCTATCTACCCCTGCACTCTCTTCTTCTGTCCTTTCCCACATCAGCAACTGCTTATCTGGCATTTCTTCCTGGATGGCCTCTCGCCACCTAAAAATCTACATTTCCAAGACTGAACTTCTTCCAATCCCCCCATCTAATTCTACTCCAGTTTCTAACTTTACTATCACTGTTGGACACACCACTATCCCCATATCACACAAAGTCTGCTGCCTAGGAGTTACACTTGACTCCAATCTGTCCTTCATACCCCACATCCAATTGCTCTCTTCTTCCTGTCGCAACCATCTATGCAATATCTCCAAAACTTCTCTTTTTCTGAGTGCTGAATCTACTAAACAGCTAATCCATTCCCTAGTAATTTCCCGGCTTGACTACTGCAATAACCTACTAACTGGCCTTCCTCTCTCACGCCTCTCCCCCCTTCAATCCATCCTAAATACCTTTGCTAGGCTAATCCACCTATCCCAACCCTCTGTATCCGCTGTGCCCTCTGAGTCCCTTCACTGGCCCCCCTTTCACAGCAGAATTAAATTCAAAATTCTCACTCTGACCTACAAAGCCCTTAAAAATGCAGTCCCCCCTACCTGTCCTCACTCATTAACAAATATATTCCAGCCTGTCCCCTAAGATCCAACAACAATCTACTCCTTGCATCTTCTACCATCACCTCCTCCCATGCTAGACTACAGGACTTCTTTCATGCGGCACCAACCCTCTGGAACGCACTTCCTTGAGCTGTAAGACTTTTCCCCAACCTCTCCTCCTTTAAATACTCTCTAAAGACCTTCTTATTCAGGGAAGTCTATCACCAAATCAGTAACTAATTAATTCCACTTGCCTAATATTTGCCCTCATCTAACTCCACACTTAAATCATTCCCACCTTTGCAGTCTTCACCTTCTGTTTCTCACCCTCCTACCCATCTAGATTGTAAGTTTCCACAGGAACAGGGCTCCAAATTCCCCCTGTATTTCTTAAATTTTGCCTGGTGTCTCATATTGTACCTTCCTTTTATCTTTGTTACCCATGGACAGCGCTGCGGAATCTGTTGGTGCTTTATAAATAAAGAATAATAATAAAAAATACTAATAATAGGCACATAGGAGTGCATCCAACATTGGATGTAGAGCAGAACTGGGAGGACTATTAATATATTTTTCTATATGCAAGAGACCATTGAGATACTGGACACATTACAACAGTAACCCCCAGTCCTACCATTATGGTGTGATGTTGGCTAATAATCTTGTAAACAGGCCCTTAGCAAATTAAACAACTGGTCCTGTCACAGCAATAAAAACAAACCATTACACAATTTATTCATTTACACCAGCAGATAAGGAGTATAAGCAAAAAAAATAAAAGAAAATGATGTCAAGATGTGGAAAAAGGAAGTAGAAAATACAGCAAAATTTAAATCTTACTACTGCTTACAAAGGAAACCTTACCTTGCAAAGATAAAAAAGAGACAAATTATGTGCCAGTATAAAATAAGTACACACAATCTACACATAGAGAATGGCAGGCACAGAAACACCTGGCAAACAAAAGAAAGCAGAGTGTGCCGACAATGTGAACATTGAGTAATAGAAGATGAGCCACACCTCTTGCTCTGATGCCCTAAATACACCAACGTAAGAGAAAATTACTTTAAAAAACTATCAGCAGTGATACCCACTTTCAACTTCATTGATGAGCAAGAGAAAATAAAATCCTTCTTGGAGAATATAAGAAAACAGTCAATGGTCAGCTGCCTTCATTGAAACAATGCACAAACAGAGAGAGACTAAATAAATATTCATGTAACTTATCTCCTCTTATTACAGAGACTGCAATATCCCCACTGTCTTCATAGGATCTCTTTTTCCTAAATTACATGCTTTGGCAAAATTGATTTATGTAATCTGTCATGCAAATAAAGTTAAATTTGATTTGAGAGAGAGAAAGAGAGAGAGGAATAAGAGAGAGAGAGAGAGGAATAAGAGAGAGAGAGAGGGGGATGAGAGAGAGATAGAGATGAGAGATAGAGATGAGATATATATATATATATATATATATATATATATATATATATATATATATATATATATATATATAGAAAGAGAGAGATGAGAGATAGAAAGATGAGAGAGATAGAGATAGAGAGAGATTAGACCCAAACAGGAAGACAGGAATTAAATCAGTCACACAAGGGACGAGTACTACTTTTATGTTGTTTTATGGAATTCATTAGCAGTTTTTGTTTTCTAACATTGCCAAAGAGTGTTGAATATGATTCAATAACACTAGCTCCTCCTCCTAGGGGTTATTATGCATGTCTACTTTGTTATAAAGATAAAATTACAAGTAAAACTAACTGCATGATGAGAATTTATATTTTAAACGCCTAAGTAAATATATATTTTTTTTATTATGAAATTGCCTTATGCTCAACTGCAGCTGTAACCTTGACTACTTAATTCACCCTCTGTCATGTTTGCTATTTATTATACAGTGTCTTCTAAAACTATGCTTAGATTATTTGCTGTATCTTAGTTAAAAATAAATTGTAATCTCTGATGCCTTATATATAATGTGATATATCCTAAATCTTTTGAGAAGCTTTCAATATTGTTTTTCTGCACAAATTAGCCATTAAAATCTATAAGAATATTTATATAGATGATTTGCTAAGCTTCTCTTAAAGGGACATTAAACTTTAAATTGAAAATTGTAAAAGGTTAAATTATAATAAATGAAACAGCATTGCAATATACATTGTTTATTGATTTTGCCTGCATTTACTGTAATGTACACATGTTAAATGTATGTGTTCTATTTCCCATAAAGAGACTCCAAACATTCACCTAACTAACGGCTAGATTACGAGTTGTGCATTAGGCTGAAAAAGCAGCGTTAACAGGTCCTAACACTGCTTTTTCCCTGATTGGAACAGCCAATAGAATGCAAGCTCAATCCTATTGGCTGATTGGATCATCCAATAGGATTGAACTTCAATCCTATTGGCTGATTGCATCAGCCTATAGGATTTTTTCTACCTTAATTCCGATTTGCTGATACAATTCTAATGGAACGCCATCTTTGATGACGTCACTTAAAGGTACCTTCATTCAGTAAGATAACTCCGGATGAAGAGGATGATTCACGTCGGATGTCTTGAAGATGGACCTGCTCCGCGTCAGATAGATGAAGATAGAAGATGCCGTCTGGATGAAGACTTCTGCCCGTCTGGAGGACCACTTTGCCCGGCTTGGATGAAGGCTTCTCCCGGCTTCATTGAGGACTTCGGCCCGGCTTGGATGAAGACTTCTCCTGGTAAATCGATCTTCAGGGGGTTAGTGTTAGGTTTTTTAAGGGTGTAGTAGGTGGGTTTTATTTTTAGGTTAGGGACTTTGGGCTGCAATAGAGCTAACTGCCCTTTTAAGGGCAATGCCCATCCAAATGCCCTTTTCAGGGCAATGGGGAGCTTAGGTTTTTTAGATAGTATTTTATTTGAAGGGTTGATTGTGTGGGTGGTGGGTTTTACTGTTGACGGGGATGTTTGTATTTTTTTTTTCAGGTAAAAGAGCTGATTTCTTTGGGGCAATGTCCCGCAAAAGGCCCTTTTAAGGGCTATTGGTAGTTTAGTTTAGGCTAGGGTTTTTTTTTTATTTTGGGGGGGCTTTTTTATTTTAATAGGGCTATTAGATTAGGAGTAATTAGTTTACATATCTGTAATTTTTTTTATTATTTTCTGTAATTTAGTGTTTTGTTTTTTTTGTACTTTAGCTAATTTAATTTAATTTAGGTAATTGTATTTAATTTAGTTAATTTATTTAATTATAGTGTAGTGTTAGGTGTTATTGTAACTTAGGTTAGGTTTTATTTTACAGGTAAATTTGTATTTATTTTAGCTAGGTAGATATTAAATAGTTAATAACTATTTAATAACTATTCTACCTAGTTAAAATAAATACAAACTTGCCTGTAAAATAAAAATAAACCATAAACTAGCTACAATGTAACTAAATAGTTATATTGTATCTAGCTTAGGGTTTATTTTATAGGTAAGTATTTATTTTTACATTGGAATAATTTAGTTAATGATTTTATTTAGATTTATTTAAAATATATTTAAGTTAGGGGGTGTTAGGGTTAGACTTAGGTTTAGGGGTTAATAACTTTAATATAGTGGCAGCGACGTTAGGGGCTGCAGATTAGGGGTTAATAAATGTAGGTAGGTTGCGGTGATATTGGGGGTGGCAGATTAGGGGTTAATAAATAGTATGTAGGTGTCGGCGATGTTGGGGGCAGCAGATTAGCTTTTAATACATATAAAGTAGGTGGTGCGCTGTACCGGAGCGGCAGATTAGGGGTTAATAATTATAATGTAGGTGTCGGCGATGTCGGGGGCGGCAGATTAGGGTTAATAAGTGTAAGATTAGGGGTGTTTAGACTCAGGGTTCATGTTAGGGTGCAATGGGGCTGCGTTAAGGAGTTTTACGCTGCTTTTTTGCAGGTGTTAGACTTTTTTTTCAGCCGTCTCTCCCCGTTGATTCCTATGGGGAAATCGTGCATGAGCACGTATGACCAGCTCACTGCTGACTTAAGCAGCGCTGGTATTGTAGTTTGGTTAGGAGCAAAATTTTGCTCCACGCTCACTTCTTGTCTTTTAACGACGGGTTTCTGAAAACTCGTAATACCAGCGCTGTAGGTAAGTGAGCGGTGAGCGAAAACTGCTCGTTAGCACCGCACAGCCTCTAACGCAAAACTCGTAATCTAGGTGTTACTAAGCAAATGATTGCTAAGACCAGAAAACTAGTTTATTTAAATAGTTCTTTAAGCAGCAACAGAAAAGGAGAACAAAATATTTCCACTGGGCTTTTCAAGAGGTGTATTCATCGGCTGTTGAAAAGTCATACACCTTTTCATGATATGTACCTTAATAAAAAATATTTATAAAAAAAAAAAGTCATACAACTAGATTACAAGTTTTGCGATATAGGGGTGCGAAATAAACGCAACAAAAGTTGCATTATTTCACCCTCCATAGCGCTGCCATTACAAGATTTTGAAAAGCCGTCTGGTGCATGTGATATGGTGGCGATAAGATCCATACTGCACAAAAGCCAAGGGCTGCTTTGACATGCTCATGCATGCTTTCCCCATAGACATCAATGGGGAGAGCGTGTTAAAAAAAATCTAACACCTGAAGCTCGGAATGGCGATCGCCGTAACGCAACCCTATTGATGTCTATGGGGGAAATAAAGTTAAGTTTAAACCTAACACCTTAACATAATGCCCAAGTCTAAACACCCCTAATCTGCTGCCCCCGACATCGTCGACAACAAAATTCAGTTATGAACCCCTAATCTGCTGCTCCCGACATTGTAGACACCTAAATAAAGTTATTAACCCCTATTCTGCCACCCCTGAAATCGCTGACACCGAAATAAACTTATTAACCCCTAATATGCCGCCACTGATATCACTGTCACTATAATAAAGTTATTAATCCCTATTCCCCAAACCCCAACATCGCCAACACTATAATAGAGATATTAACCCCTATTCTGCCGCTCCCCGACATTGCCGCCACTAAATAAAGTTATTAACCCCTAAACCTCCCACATCACCGCCACTTAATAAACCTATTAACCCTTAAACCTCCAGCTGGATTACCTTATTGTTACTGAACTCTGCCTGTCAGACCACTCTGCCTGTTTAACCCCTAAACTGTTGGAATGCCTAATTGTTACTAAACTCTGCCTTTTTAACCCCTGAATTGCTGGATTGCCGAATTGTTACTGGACTCTGCCTGTCTGAACACTCTGCCTGTTTAACCCCTGAACTGTCGGATTGCCTAACTGCTGCTGAATTCTGCTTGCCTCTGACCACTCTTCTTATTTTTTTATTATTTTTTTTAACTAGTTTTTATTGTGGTTCAGTTGATGGCACAATAACAACAATGCATTTCAGTACAGTTTGCATGGAAGAAAACAAACCAAGGTGGTTTTCCAATGTACATCAAATAGTAATTAAACAAGTTTTGTACAACATAGATATATAATAGAGATTAAAGATAAATGGTGAACATCTTACTTGCCAAGTGGACTGTAGGTCTTCTAACTGAAATATGAGGCCACTTTTTGACCTCTTAATGTTATAAGAGACATAGAGCTACAGAAGACTATCATGAGCATTAGGGGACCACTCATAGATCCCAGTAGTGAACCTTAATTGTCTTGTTATTATTTTTTATGAAGAAATTGCTGAATGACTGTACATTTCTATACATGATGAACATATGTAGGATAAATACAGATGTAGAAGTAGAACCTGTGGAGAAAATAGTAAACTAATGTAGCTGCTAGCGGAAGAAAGGGATAAAATATGTTTCACTGCCAATGCTCTAAAAGGTCTTAGGAGGGCTTTATGTATCATTCATAAATTTTCTAACAGAGAGCTTTATACACCAGTATTTGAATGAATGACAAAAATGTACTTTGTAGTCATAGGGTTGTGTGAGTTTTTAAGGGTCCTAAAAAAGGGGAGGTTTTAGATAAGACATATCTAACCACTCTTCTTATTAACCCCTGAACTGCTGTTATTGTGGATTGCCTCATTGTTGACAAACTCTGCTTGCCTGAATACTCTCCAGTTATTCCCTGTAGTATCAAGAAGGATTGCCCCTCTACTCTGAGTACTGTTGCCCATTTACTTATCTATTCTCTTGTTCTGGGATATTTCCTTATCCTTCCACTTGATGCAGGGATAAGGAGATTACTGGCCAAGTTTGGTCTTATAGGGAAGTATCCCACGAACATTACATTATACTTGGGCCATGGACTCAAATGAGGTAGCTAGAGCAATCTCTCTTCAGGTACAGATGCTGGGAATCCATGCCTCACACCTGCAAAGCCTGGATTCCAAATTGGAGATGATTACTACTATGCTCTCCTCACTTGTTGCCGAGAAGAATGCTGTGCATGTTGCCACACAGCCTACCCTTGCTGCAAGTACCACAACCTCCTCTTCTGCTTCTGGTAGCATACCCCGGATACCGTTGCCTGACAAGTTTGATGCCACTACCAACTGCATGGATTTCTCAACTGGTGCAGACTGAATTTCCGCAATGACCCTCATACCTTTCAGTCTCATCAGTCAAAGGTTACCTTTATTATTTATTTGTTGAAAGACAAGGCCCTAGCCTGGGTCTCTCCCCACTTGGAACAGAGTGCTCAACTCCTGAATGATGCTGATACCTTCATTTCTGCATTATCTTCCATATTTGGGACGTCTGGTTGCACTTCTGCTGCAGAGTACTCTCTTTTGGATCTCTGTCTTAGCAATCGATCTGTGGCACAGTATTCCATTTAGTTTTGCACCTTAGCACTTGAGACCAGTTGGGATAGCAGTGCTCTCAAGGCAGCTTTCCAGAGAGGCCTGCATGAACGCATCAAGGATGAGCTCACTTATTGTGATGTTCCCTCTTTCCTGGATGATTTGATAGCACTCTGCATCAGTCTGGATTCCTGCTTTCAGGAAAGACAAGCTGAGAGAGAGAACTTGTAGAATCCTTCCCTCTCAACCTCCTGCCCGTCCAGCCAATAGACCACCCTCTACCCTTCCAGTACCTCCAGTTACCTCTGGAGAGGAACCTATGGATCTCTCTTCCCTCAAATCCTTAGAATCTGAAAGACAGAGAAGAAGGAGATTAAGACTGTGCTTCTATTGTGGTTCTAATGAACATCAACTTAAGAATTGTGATATACTGCCGGAAAAGCCAACGCTTAGAGGATAAGGCTGGGGTACCTCTAAGCATGGTCACAACTAATTCCCCTCTCTCTTCTCGGATCTTTGTACCTATTACCCTTACCTTTCTCAATAACTCTGTCAATGGTCAGGCCTTTATTAATTCAGGGACAACTGGAAATTTCCTAGATCACCATTTTATGATTTACGCAGGGTTACCTCTTCTCCAGAAAAAATAATGTCTAAAAATAACCACTCTGGATGGCACTCCTCTTGGATCAGATTTAATCCATTTTGAATCAGCTCCCCTAACTATAACTGTTGGGGTCCTACATTCTGAACAGTTGCAGTTCGATGTCATCCATTCTCCAGCACAACCAGTTATCCTCTGTCTTCCTTGGCTACGTAAACACAATTCTCAATTCGACTGGACTGAGGTACAGTTGGCATCCTTGGGTAAATCTTGCTTTCACTCCTGCCTAACTTAGGTTATTCTGCTGCATCACATTCCTATAGCCAGGATTTGATTTTAATCTTCCCTCAGTATATGCAGAATTTATGGATGTCTTTGAAAAGAGAGCAGCTGACGTGCTGCCACCTCACTGTCCATAAGACTGCAAAATTAACATCTTTCCTGGAGCCCCACTTTCTAAAGGGAGGACTTATCCGCTTTCTAAAGCTGAAACCAAGGCCATGGAGGAATACATAAAAGAGAACCTAGCTAAAGGTTTTATTCATCCTTCCTCCTCTACTGCCGGGGCTGGCTTCTTTTTTGCCAGTAAAAACGATGGTGGTCTCAGACCCTGTATCGACTATCGACAACATCACAATCAAGAACCGTTACCCTATTCCTTTGATCACTGAATTATTTTATTTGCTCCAAAATGCTTGCTACTTTACTAAGTTGGATCTACGTGGGGCCTACAATCTCATTCGTATCTTCCCTGGACATGAGTGGAAGACTGCCTTCAACACAAGATCAGGGCATTACGAATACCTCGTAATGCCTTTTGGGTTATGCAATGCCCCTGCTGTCCTTCAAGCATTCGTCAATGATGTCTTCCGTGACCTTCTTAATCGTACTGTCATAGTCTATTTGGATAACATCCTCATATTCTCCTCCACACTTGAGGAGCATCATGAGAATGTAAAACAGGTACTCCTTTGCCTCAGAAACAATTCTCTAGTAGCCAAGCTGGAGAAATGTGAGTTTGATCAAGTCCAGATCCAGTTCCTTGGATATGTCATCTCAAAGGAGGGTTTTGCCATGGATCGTACAAAGCTAACCGCAGTTCTGGAATGGCTTCAACCCACCTCATTAAAGGAACTACAGAGATTCTTGGGGTATTCCAACTATTATTGCAAGTTTATAAAGAACTTCTCCAATATTGTGGCTCTATTCACTGAGCTGACTAAACGAAACAGAGACTGTAAAAACTGTCCTCCAATTGCTATGGACGCCATTTTCTTGACTAAATATGACTTTTTGTACTGCTCCTGTGCTACGTCATGCTGATCCTGATTTACAATTCACCTTAGAGGTTGATGCTTCTAGAATAGGAGCTGGTGCGTTCTTAACCCAAAGAGACCCTTCAACCTCCAAGTTACATATTTTAGCTTTTTTTTTTCTAAGCGGTTTTCTCCTGCAGAGAGGAATTATGATGTGGGAAATCATGAATTCTTAGCCATCAAGATGGCCCTTACTAAATGGCGTCACTGGCTAGAAGGTACTACCAACCCCATTCAGATTCTCATGGATAACAAGAACCCGGCATACTTAGAAACTGCTCATCGACTCAATCCTCAACATGCCAGATGGGCCTTATTCTTTCCTTTCCAAGCCGCAGCTGGTTATTAACCTTGTGTCTTTTCTCTTTCTGTTCAGTCTACAGGAGATCCTGCTACAGAACGTCGCTTCACTGACCTCACTACCCATTGGCAACGAATACTCTTTCAGTTATGTTCAGCTGTCTCTAGATACAAGAGCTTTGCTGAACATCAACAAGCTGCTATTTGTGCCTTTTCTGCAGGTGAATGTGTATGGGTCTCTACTCGACATATATGCTTACGTCAACCTTGTCACAAATTAGGGCCTCAATATATTGGTCCTTATAAAGTTCTCAAGAGACTTTCTCCTGTTGCCTACAGAGTGGCCTTGCCTAAGGCCTTACATAGTATTTCACATCTCCCTGCTCAAACCCTACATCAAAAGTAAATAATCTCGACTCAAACGTCCTCCTTCTCCACTCATGATTCAAGGGGAGCCGGAGTATGAGATTACTAGGATCCTAGACTCCAGAATTAAATGCAGGCAGCTCCAATACCTTGTTCACTGGAAGAGTTACTCAGTGGCGGATCATTCCTGGGTTCCTGCCGGTGATGTGCATGCTCCTTCTTTGGTCTCCAGATTCCATGCTGCTCATCCTTTGAATCTGACTCGGGTTTCCAGTGGCAACCTTTGAGTGAGGGGCTATGTCACGCTGCTCCTCTGTCTCCGGTTCCGGTCACCGATCCATTGTCATGGCCATTGCCATGGACACGGTGGTTGCTTCAGGAGCACTGTGATGACGTCATCGCTGAATACCCTGTCTTTCCTGATGCCGATCCGGATCTCATCTGTGCTCTAATTTAATAAAAACACATATGCATACAATATCATATATAAAAGGGGACGTCTCCCCAAAACGAATACTAATATTTAATTACTTAAAATACTAAAAAATACAATTGATATAAATTCCCACAGATAAAAAACATACAGTCTGTATCGAGCAGTCCCAATCAGTTCGTTATAATAAGGTCAGAAAGAAATGTCTTTTCTCCATATAAAAAGTAACTGAATAAGCGGTCAGCGTTTCACTAGTCAAATACCACCAAGCTGCCAAATTGATAGAACAATTGATAGACCAAATTGCTGCCAAACAGTGTAAGTAGATAATTATATACTTGCAATTCCAAAGTCCTCTTACTGTGTAAGATATCACTTTAGCAAAACATTCAGCCGTGTACTTTACCAGATCCTTATACGTGAGGTGGATGTCTTTTCCCCTAGCCCGGTATTCACCTCGAGCGGGGCCGACTGAAACTTTCTGGCGTCTGACGTCACTGAAAGATGTTCCGGTTCAGGAGAAGAAGTCGATTCCTGCGCTTACTTCTATGAACTGTAGTCACGGTCCTCTCAGATGAGCCCTGTACTTAGTGCTTATAGCACGCAAGGGATTGGATACTGGGCAATGTGAATGATATCCCAGAATTGCTGCCAAACAAGATGATTTACTCCTATTTAGGAGAAAAATAGTTCCAAAATGTATAACCCGGGTTATTAAGTAGGATATGTAAATTGTTGTCACAGGAATAAAAACAACAACACTGCCAACACACACAACGCGTTTCGCCCTCCTATGGGCTTTATCAAGATAGTGGTGGCAAGTGTGAATGCCCTTATTTAAAGGGGTATCTTTCAGTCTGATTGGTGGTGGTTTCAATTAGCAGAATTGCCTTAAGGTGGTATTTTGACTTTTAGTAGCAACTTCTTTTTAAGGTGGTATTTTTCTCTTCTAACCTTTTAAATAAAATCATACAATCTTGCTGTTACAGGGACCTCACAATCGTACCAGAAAAAGGATTGCAATAGATTAATAAATAGATTATTCAAAAATTAATAGTCATCCATCTTTAACGGGACCTCTATGTGTAACTAAAAGGAGATACAAAATCAATTTATTACTACAGACTGGCTCAATGGCTTCCTATTAAAGTGCTGTGTAAATATATCAAATGTAATTACATGAGTATACCATTAAATGTGCTAATAAAATTACATAAATCTCATAATAAAGTGCAAAGTTAGTATATAATCTTACAAGTGAAAAAAATCTCTAATACCTATGTATGTGTAATATAATCTAAAATAATATATCATTCAAATAAAAAGGGAGAGAGATCTGATTCAGAATTTAATCCCTTAGGATATAGAGTGTCATACTTATAGATATATTCTGCTTCCCTTATAAGGAGGGTTTTCTCGATATTACCACCTCTCCAATGATTGTTTATTTTAAGAATACCCCAATATTTTAAATCCCTAGTATTACCATTTGGAGAGGTGGTAATATCGAGAAAACCCTCCTTATAAGGGAAGCAGAATATATCTATAAGTATGACACTCTATATCCTAAGGGATTAAATTCTGAATTAGATCTCTCTCCCTTTTTATTTGAATGATATATTATTTTAGATTATATTACACATACATAGGTATTAGAGATTTTTTTCACTTGTAAGATTATATACTAACTTTGCACTTTATTATGAGATTTATGTAATTTTATTAGCACATTTAATGGTATACTCATGTAATTGCATTTGATATATTTACACAGCACTTTAATAGGAAGCCATTGAGCCAGTCTGTAGTGATAAATTGATTTTGTATCTCCTTTTAATTACACATAGAGGTCCCGTTAAAGATGGATGACTATTAATTTTTGAATAATCTATTTATTAATCTATTGCAATCCTTTTTCTGGTACGATTGTGAGGTCCCTGTAACAGCAAGATTGTATGATTTTATTTAAAAGGTTAGAAGAGAAAAATACCACCTTAAAAAGAAGTTGCTACTAAAAGTCAAAATACCACCTTAAGGCAATTCTGCTAATTGAAACCACCACCAATCAGACTGAAAGATACCCCTTTAAATAAGGGCATTCACACTTGCCACCACTATCTTGATAAAGCCCATAGGAGGGTGAAACGCTTCGTGTGTGTTGGCAGTGTTGTTGTTTTTATTCCTGTGACAACAATTTACATATCCTACTTAATAACCCGGGTTATACATTTTGGAACTATTTTTCTCCTAAATAGGAGTAAATCATCTTGTTTGGCAGCAATTCTGGGATATCATTCACATTGCCCAGTATCCAATCCCTTGCGTGCTATAAGCACTAAGTGCAGGGCTCATCTGAGAGGACCGTGACTACAGGTCATAGAAGTAAGCGCAGGAATCGACTTCTTCTCCTGAACCGGAACATCTTTCAGTGACGTCAGACGCCAGAAAGTTTCAGTCGGCCCCGCTCGAGGTGAATACCGGGCTAGGGGAAAAGACATCCACCTCACGTATAAGGATCTGGTAAAGTACACGGCTGAATGTTTTGCTAAAGTGATATCTTACACAGTAAGAGGACTTTGGAATTGCAAGTATATAATTATCTACTTACACTGTTTGGCAGCAATTTGGTCTATCAATTGTTCTATCAATTTGGCAGCTTGGTGGTATTTGACTAGTGAAACGCTGACCGCTTATTCAGTTACTTTTTATATGGAGAAAAGACATTTCTTTCTGACCTTATTATAACGAACTGATTGGGACTGCTCGATACAGACTGTATGTTTTTTATCTGTGGGAATTTATATCAATTGTATTTTTTAGTATTTTAAGTAATTATATATTAGTATTCGTTTTGGGGAGACGTCCCCTTTTATATATGATATTGTATGCATATGTGTTTTTATTAAATTTTATAAGTGCTTGATACCTTTGGCTTTTTTAGCGCCTCCCTTAGTACCTGTATTATTCTCTCTCATTTTAGACAATTGTAGGGATATTTGTCTTTTTAAGGGGGTGTTTGGTTATCTATTTGGCCTAGCGCACCTATCTCTCCCTTTTACTTCACAGTAACTTCATATCCCTTTGATTGGTTGCTGCATTAGGTCACACTTATTGCATTCTATAAGATAATATCTCCTTATCTCTATACATATGGAGGATTTATTTGATTTCAGAGATAAAATTTATCTCGATATGGATGTTGAGAATTTTTCAGGGGACAATAGGGTGGGAAGTACATCTAATCTCTCAGACATTATGCATAGTTTAGAAATAGCGATGACAAAAGAGCTCAAACAAAAAATGGAATTAGTCTTTTTAAATAGATACACAACTAAAGGTCTAATACCAAAGGGTTTACAATTCAATAAAACTTGTACCTTTACTTTGAGCCAAAAATTACAATTGGAATGGTCTGATACACTAAATAAGGCATCTAATAGTCTCTTAGATATTTTAAAAAGATCACGTAAAGAATCCTTAGTATCAATTGAAAACGAAATACTTAGTTTAAAAGAACAACTAGAAGGTTTGAAGGAGGATAGGGAATTTAAAGAAAAACAAAAAGTGATTATTAACAAACTAGACAATTTAAATAAAGATCTTTTAAAGTCTAAATGGGGCAAGATGGAGAGAGATATTAAGGAAAGTAATGAAAAAACAGAGGCTAGTAATGAACAAATAACCAAAAATAACAAAACCAGCACAAGAGTGCAGGGCACATATACAAATAAAAATAAGCCAAATGTTGATTCTAACACCAGACCATTTTATAATCAAGGTAATAACTATCAGGAGGAAAATTTCCAAGAAAGGAATAATGGTTATAATTACAACCATAGTAGAGATAATTATAGAAACAACTATTACAATAGAGGCTACCACAACAATTATAATCACTATGGCCTAGATTTGGAGTTCGGCGGTAAAAGGGCTGTTAACGCTCCGCGGGCTTTTTTCTGGCCGCACCATAAATTTAACTCTGGTATCGAGAGTTAAAACAAATGCTGCGTTAGGCTCCAAAAAAGGAGCGTAGAGCATTTTTACCGCAAATGCAACTCTCGATACCAGAGTTGCTTACGGACGCGGCCGGCCTCCAAAACGTGCTCGTGCACGATTCTCCCATAGGAAACAATGGGACTGTTTGAGCTGAAAAAAAACCTAACACCTGCAAAAAAGCAGCGTTCAGCTCCTAACGCAGCCCCATTGTTTCCTATGGGGAAACACTTCCTACGTCTGCACCTAACACCCTAACATGTACCCCGAGTCTAAACACCCCTACCCTTACACTTATTAACCCCTAATCTGCCGCCCCCGCTATCGCTGACCCCTGCATATTTTTTTAAACGCCTAATCTGCCGCTCCGTAAACCGCCGCAACCTACGTTATCCCTATGTACCCCTAATCTGCTGCCCTAACATCGCCGACCCCTATATTATATTTATTAACCCCTAATCTGCCCCCCTCAACGTCGCCGACACCTGCCTACACTTATTAACCCCTAATCTGCCGAGCGGACCTGAGCGCTACTATAATAAAGTTATTAACCCCTAATCCGCCTCACTAACCCTATCATAAATAGTATTAACCCCTAATCTGCCCTCCCTAACATCGCCGACACCTAACTTCAATTATTAACCCCTAATCTGCCGAGCGGACCTCACCGCTATTCTAATAAATGTATTAACCCCTAAAGCTAAGTCTAACCCTAACACTAACACCCCCCTAAGTTAAATATAATTTAAATCTAACAAAATAAATTAACTCTTATTAAATAACTTATTCCTATTTAAAGCTAAATACTTACCTGTAAAATACATCCTAATATAGCTACAATATAAATTATAATTATATTATAGCTATTTTAGGATTAATATTTATTTTACAGGTAACTTTGTATTTATTTTAACCAGGTACAATAGCTATTAAATAGTTAAGAACTATTTAATAGTTACCTAGTTAAAATAATAACAAAATTACCTGTAAAATAAGTCCTAACCTAAGATATAATTAAACCTAACACTACCCTATCAATAAAATAATTAAATAAACTACCTACAATTACCTACAATTAACCTAACACTACACTATCAATAAATTAATTAAACACAATTCCTACAAATAAATACAATTAAATAAACTAGCTAAAGTACAAAAAATAAAAAAGATCTAAGTTACAGAAAATAAAAAAATATTTACAAACATAATAAAAATATTACAACAATTTTAAACTAATTACACCTACTCTAAGCCCCCTAATAAAATAACAAAGCCCCCCAAAATAAAAAATTCCCTACCCTATTCTAAATTAAAAAAGTTACAAGCTCTTTTACCTTACCAGCCCTGAACAGGGCCCTTTGCGGGGCATGCCCCAAGGATTTCAGCTCTTTTGCCTGTAAAAAAAAACATACCATACCCCCCCCCCAACATTACAACCCACCACCCACATACCCCTAATCTAACCCAAACCCCCCTTAAATAAACCTAACACTAAGCCCCTGAAGATCTTCCTACCTTGTCTTCACCATCCAGGTTCACCGATCCGTCTTGAAGAGCTCCTCCGATGTCCTGATCCAAGCCCAAGCGGGGGCTGAAGAGGTCCATGATCCGGTCAAAGTCTTCATCCAAGCGGAGCAGAAGAGGATCTTCCATCCGATTGAAGTCATCATCCAGGCGGCATCTTCGATCTTCTTCCATCCGGAGCGAAGCGGCAGGATCCTGAAGACATCCAGCGCGGAACATCCATCTGGACCGACGACTGAACGACGAATGACTGTTCCTTTAAGGGACGTCATCCAAGATGGCGTCCCTCGAATTCCGATTGGCTGATAGGATTCTATCAGCCAATCGGAATTAAGGTAGGAATTTTCTGATTGGCTGATGGAATCAGCCAATCAGAATCTAGTTCAATCCGATTGGCCGATCCAATCAGCCAATCAGATTGAGCTCGCATTCTATTGGCTGATCGGAACAGCCAATAGAATGCGAGTTCAATAGATTGAACTTGATTCTGATTGGCTGATTCCATCAGCCAATCAGAAAATTCCTACCTTAATTCCGATTGGCTGATAGAATCCTATCAGCCAATCAGAATTCGAGGGACGCCATCTTGGATGACGTCCCTTAAAGGAACAGTCATTCGTCGTTCAGTCGTCGGTCCGGATGGATGTTCCGCGCTGGATGTCTTCAGGATCCTGCCGCTTCGCTCCGGATGGAAGAAGATCGAAGATGCCGCCTGGATGATGACTTCAATCGGATGGAAGATCCTCTTCTGCCCCGCTTGGATGAAGACTTTGACCGGATCATGGACCTCTTCAGCCCCCGCTTGGGCTTGGATCAGGACATCGGAGGAGCTCTTCAGGACGGATCGGTGAACCTGGATGGTGAAGACAAGGTAGGAAGATCTTCAGGGGCTTAGTGTTAGGTTTATTTAAGGGGGGGTTTGGGTTAGATTAGGGGTATGTGGGTGGTGGGTTGTAATGTTGGGGGGGGGGTATTGTATGTTTTTTTTTACAGGCAAAAGAGCTGAAATTCTTGGGGCATGCCCCGCAAAGGGCCCTGTTCAGGGCTGGTAAGGTAAAAGAGCTTGTAACTTTTTTAATTTAGAATAGGGTAGGGAATTTTTTATTTTGGGGGGCTTTGTTATTTTATTAGGGGGCTTAGAGTAGGTGTAATTAGTTTAAAATTGTTGTAATATTTTTATTATGTTTGTAAATATTTTTTTATTTTCTGTAACTTAGATCTTTTTTATTTTTTGTACTTTAGCTAGTTTATTTAATTGTATTTATTTGTAGGAATTGTGTTTAATTAATTTATTGATAGTGTAGTGTTAGGTTAATTGTAGGTAATTGTAGGTAGTTTATTTAATTATTTTATTGATAGGGTAGTGTTAGGTTTAATTATATCTTAGGTTAGGACTTATTTTACAGGTAATTTTGTTATTATTTTAACTAGGTAACTATTAAATAGTTCTTAACTATTTAATAGCTATTGTACCTGGTTAAAATAATTACAAAGTTACCTGTAAAATAAATATTAATCCTAAAATAGCTATAATATAATTATAATTTATATTGTAGCTATATTAGGATGTATTTTACAGGTAAGTATTTAGCTTTAAATAGGAATAATTTATTTAATAAGAGTTAATTTATTTCGTTAGATAAAAATTATATTTAACTTAGGGGGGTGTTAGTGTTAGGGTTAGACTTAGCTTTAGGGGTTAATACATTTATTAGAATAGCGGTGAGCTCCGGTCGGCAGATTAGGGGTTAATAATTGAAGTTAGGTATCGGCGATGTTAGGGAGGGCAGATTAGGGGTTAATACTATTTATGATAGGGTTAGTGAGGCGGATTAGGGGTTAATAACTTTATTATAGTAGCGCTCAGGTCCGCTCGGCAGATTAGGGGTTAATAAGTGTAGGCAGGTGTCGGCGACGTTGAGGGGGGCAGATTAGGGGTTAATAAATATAATATAGGGGTCGGCGGTGTTAGGGGTAGCAGATTAGGGGTACATAGGGATAACGTAGGTGGCGGCGATTTGCGGTCGGAAGATTAGGGGTTAATTATTTTAAGTAGCTTGCGGCGACGTTGTGGGGGGCAAGTTAGGGGTTAAGAAATATAATATAGGGGTCGGCGGGGTTAGGGGCAGCAGATTAGGGGTACATAAGTATAACGTAGGTGGCGGTCGGCAGATTAGGGGTTAAAAATTTTAATCGAGTGGCGGCGATGTGGGGGGAGCTCGGTTTAGGGGTACATAGGTAGTTTATGGGTGTTAGTGTACTTTAGGGTACAGTAGTTAAGAGCTTTATAAACCGGCGTTAGCCAGAAAGCTCTTAACTCCTGCTATTTTCAGGCGGCTGGAATCTTGTCGTTAGAGCTCTAACGCTCACTGCAGAAACGACTCTAAATACCGGCGTTAGAAAGATCCCATTGAAAAGATAGGCTACGCAAATGGCGTAGGGGGATCTGCGGTATGGAAAAGTCGCGGCTGAAAAGTGAGCGTTAGACCCTTTAATCACTGACTCCAAATACCAGCGGGCGCCCAAAACCAGCGTTAGGAGCCTCTAACGCTGGTTTTGACGGCTACCGCCGAACTCTAAATCTAGGCCTATGGGTCTAACCAATACCATAATAGGCATTATTCCCAACAAAGATATAATCATAATGACTATAATAATTTCACTCAAAGAGAGTATCAGTCAAGGCATAATGAATGGGAATATCCCAGGAGGAGAAATACTGTGAGACATGAAAATTTCAGACAGGAAAATTATAGACATGATTATAAAGAGAATGAAACACCAACGTACAATAGATTTGCCCCTTTAAGAGCAGAACCTACCGTTTCCAAAATACTAACCACTGAAGAGAAATCTTTTTTAGACTACAGCCCTCCAAGAGAGGGCACATCAAGAGACACCCCAAGATTAAATTTAGACCAAACCCAAAGAAGAAAAAGAGGGCTCGAGGAAAGAGAGGAGGAGGAACACGTAAATGTAGCGAAAAGGGTAAGATAGTTAATAATGAAAAGAAAGGGATTTTCAATCTGAGCCAATTTAAGTTAAACAGTGAACAAGATAAACTTCTAAATTTGGGATTATCCTATGCCCCTACGGTAAGGATGAACAAGTTTAATACCCATATCCATGTAAAGAAGTTCGTTAGAAATTTGACCATTAAAAGATTCTTTATTAAAACCCCTTTAGAGAAACAAGCGTGTAATGACCATGAAATAACAGATAATTTTCGACATACTAGTCTGAAGTCAAAGTCAAGATTTAACCCCACTTTTGCCAAAGGCAATTTTTTAGAAACATTTGAAAAGATAGTAACCAATGATATAAGGAAATGTAGTCTCCCCAAATTAAGAAAACAAAATATAAGCAAGAAAGAAAGAGAGACCCTGAGTGAGTTACAAACTAATAATCAAATCACCATAAAGCCGGCGGACAAGGGTGGAGGGGTAGTAATTATGGACACAACAAAGTATATGGCAGAGGCCTACAGACTCCTCAATGATAAGAAAACATACAGATTGTTAACCAGTGACCCAACAAAAAGATACAAAATAATTCTTGATAAAATGCTAATAGAGGGAAATAAAAAAAGGTATCCTAAATGATAAAGAATTTTCTTATTTAACATCGGACCACCCGAGAATCCCCATTTTTTATTTCCTACCGAAGGTCCACAAGTGTTTGATTAACCCCCCGGGGAGACCAATAGTGTCTGGGATTAACTCCATATCAGCAAATGTGTCCCAATATATTGACAAATTCCTTCAGCCCTATGTATCTAATTTGGACTCGTATCTCAAAGATTCTACCCAAGTGCTGAATTGTCTTAAATCGATAGAATGGAGTAATGACATGATAATGGCGACATGTGATGTGTCGTCATTATATACCATAATCAAGCATGAACAAGGTATACAAGCTGTCAGACACTATCTAGAACAAGATTCTAATATGAGGGATGAACAAAGAAAGTTTATCTTAAACAATATCAGGTATATATTGGAGCATAATTATTTTTCGTTCGACAACAAATTTTTTCTGCAGATAGAAGGGACCGCGATGGGTACGAGGTTTGCACCGAGTTATGCCAACCTCTTTATGGGTGTTTGGGAAGAGCATTTCTTTAATAGTAGAGATCTCGGTGCAAACCTCGTACTCTATAAACGTTATATAGATGACCTATTAATTATATGGAAGGGTCCTGAGCAGGAATTGATTAAACTCTTTGAAGAGATGAACGACAATAATAATGGTCTTAAATTTGTGAGTCATTACAGTAAAGAAAAAGTGGTGTTTTTAGATTTAGAGATTATGGTAATAGACCAAAAATTGGAAACACAAACTCACTTTAAAGAGGTAGATTGCAACAATCTGCTACATGCGGATAGTTGCCATCTGAAGCTTTGGAAGGACAATATCCCGTTCGGCCAAAGCTTACGGATAAGGAAAAACTGCTCACGTATTGAGGACTTTGAAAGACAGGTAGTAGCCCTAGCAGATAAATTTACTATAAAGGGTTATGAGGAGGAAAATATTACAGGGGCTATAAAAAAAGCACAAATGAAGAATAGGGATGATCTTCTAAATTATCAAACAAAGGAAATTATTAAAGGAGGCAAAATTATTGTTCCATTTATAACGGATTATAACGCAGACCATTATCTGATTAAAAAAATTATTAAAAGGAACTGGCACTTATTAAAAGAGGATAACATTATAGGGAATCAGTTGGCGGACAGAACGACCTTTATTTTTAAGAGAGCAAAGAATTTTAAAACAACTCTGGCCCCTAGTGAAATACGAAAGAAGAGAAGAGACCAAAAACAATTAGATCTGGAGGGTAGAAGTGTAGCAGGTTTCTTTCCCTGCTACACATGTAAAGAATGCACACATAGCTCAAAATTGAAGAATCTGAAAATTAATAGTTTGGGTGAAGGGAATTATTAGATGCACTCATAAGAATATTATTTATGTATTGAAATGCACATGCAACTTATTCTATTTTGGAGAAACCAAGAGGAGTCTCCGGGATAGAATAAGAGAACACCTTCTTTGTATAGAAAAAGAAAAAGAAGACACACATTTATATAAGCACTTTAAGGAAGTTCACCATGGTAATACTAGGGATTTAAAATATTGGGGTATTCTTAAAATAAACAATCATTGGAGAGGTGGTAATATCGAGAAAACCCTCCTTATAAGGGAAGCAGAATATATCTATAAGTATGACACTCTATATCCTAAGGGATTAAATTCTGAATTAGATCTCTCTCCCTTTTTATTTGAATGATATATTATTTTAGATTATATTACACATACATAGGTATTAGAGATTTTTTGCACTTGTAAGATTATATACTAACTTTGCACTTTATTATGAGATTTATGTAATTTTATTAGCACATTTAATGGTATACTCATGTAATTACATTTGATATATTTACACAGCACTTTAATAGGAAGCCATTGAGCCAGTCTGTAGTGATAAATTGATTTTGTATCTCCTTTTAATTACACATAGAGGCCCCGTTAAAGATGGATGACTATTAATTTTTGAATAATCTATTTATTAATCTATTGCAATCCTTTTTCTGGTACAATTGTGAGGTCCCTGTAACAGCAAGATTGTATGATTTTATTTAAAAGGTTAGAAGAGAAAAATACCACCTTAAAAAGAAGTTGCTACTAAAAGTCAAAATACCACCTTAAGGCAATTCTGCTAATTGAAACCACCACCAATCAGACTGAAAGATACCCCTTTAAATAAGGGCATTCACACTTGCCACCACTATCTTGATAAAGCCCATAGGAGGGCGAAACGCGTCGTGTGTGTTGGCAATGTTGTTGTTTTTATTCCTGTGACAACAATTTACATATCCTACTTAATAACCCGGGTTATACATTTTGGAACTATTTTTCTCCTAAATAGGAGTAAATCATCTTGTTTGGCAGCAATTCTGGGATATCATTCACATTGCCCAGTATCCAATCCCTTGCGTGCTATAAGCACTAAGTGCAGGGCTCATCTGAGAGGACCGTGACTACAGGTCATAGAAGAAAGCGCAGGAATCGACTTCTTCTCCTGAACCGGAACATCTTTCAGTGACGTCAGACGCCAGAAAGTTTCAGTCGGCCCCGCTCAAGGTGAATACCGGGCTAGGGGAAAAGACATCCACCTCACGTATAAGGATCTGGTAAAGTACACGGCTGAATGTTTTGCTAAAGTGATATCTTACACAGTAAGAGGACTTTGGAATTGCAAGTATATAATTATCTACTTACACTGTTTGGCAGCAATTTGGTCTATCAATTGTTCTATCAATTTGGCAGCTTGGTGGTATTTGACTAGTGAAACGCTGACCGCTTATTCAGTTACTTTTTATATGGAGAAAAGACATTTCTTTCTCACCTTATTATAACGAACTGATTGGGACTGCTCTATACAGACTGTATGTTTTTTATCTGTGGGAATTTATATCAATTGTATTTTTTAGTATTTTAAGTAATTATATATTAGTATTCGTTTTGGGGAGACGTCCCCTTTTATATATGATATTGTATGCATATGTGTTTTTATTAAATTTTATAAGTGCTTGATACCTTTGGCTTTTTTAGCGCCTCCCTTAGTACCTGTATTATTCTCTCTCATCTGTGCTCCCCTTGGCTCAAATCCTGCCTCCTATGTAAGTACCTCAGTTTCTCTCATCTCTAAGTGTACTCCTGGGTGCATATATTTTGCTGAACCACTGTTGCCTAATTGTTACTGAACTCTGCCTGTCTGACCACTCTGCCTGTTTAACCCCTAAACTGCTGGATTGCCTAATTGTTACTGAACTCTGCCTGTCTGACCACTCTGCCTGTTTAACCCCTGAACTGCTGGGTTGCCTTACTGCTGCTGAACTCTGCTTGCCTCTGACCACTCTTCTGATTAACCCTTGAACTGCTGTTATTGTGGATTGCCTCATTGTTGCCAAACTCTGCTTGCCTGAATACTCTCCATTTATTCCCTGTAGTGCCGGGATAAGAAGACTACTAGCCAAGTTTGGTCTGATACGGAAATATACCACAAGCTTTACAATATACATATATATTTATGTGTTAATGTGTATATACACATATATTTACACTTTACTGCCATCTCTGTGCTACTTACCCCCTGCACTGTGTGAGTTCTCATGCCATATCTGACAGCATGAGAAAAAAGCTCCCATTTTAGCCTATGTAAGCATGCTCTCGGTCCCGTTCGCATTGTGCTCAACTTGTAATACCAGCGCACAATATAGCGTGCGCTGGTATTTCTCAGTAGAGCACTAATATTGCTTTCTAAGTTACACTAATAGGGGTCAATTTATTGGCAGACAGGATACGCTTTAGCTGTCCGTGTAGCTGTAGCTGTCCGCATTGCACAATCAGTTCTAGTGAACTGCTTGTGCAATACCGCCCCCTGCAGATTCGTGGCCAATCGGCCGCTAGCAGGGGGTGTCAATCAGCCCAATCATATAGGATCAGGCAGATTGATGTACGCAGCCTCAGAGGTGGTGTATGAGTTAAGGAGCAGCAGTCTATAGACTGCTGCTTCATAACTCCTGTTTCCGGTGAGCCTAAAGGCTTGCACAGAAACAGGTTGAATTGGCTCAATTCGCCAATAATAAATTGACCCCATAATATCTAATAAAAATAATATAAAAAAAAATTTGCACAAAAAAGTTATAAGGGCTTAAAGATATGAGGTAGTAGGTGTTAGAGAAAAAAAGGCAGGCAAAGGGCTTTAACATAGAGATAAATACATATACACGTCTAAATATATATGGCCTAGATTTGGAGTTTGGCGGTAGCCGTGAAAACCAGCGTTAGAGGCTCCTAACGCTGGTTTTAGGCTACCGCCGGTATTTGGAGTCAGTCAAAAAAGGGTCTAACGCTCACTTTTCAGCCGCGACTTTTCCATACCGCAGATCCCCTTACGTCAATTGCGTATCCTATCTTTTCAATGGGATCTTCCTAACTCCGGTATTTAGAGTCGTGTCTGAAGTGAGCGTTAGAATTCTAACGACAAAACTCCAGCCGCAGAAAAAAGTCAGTAGTTCTGGGCTAACGCAGGTTCATAAAGCTCTTAACTACTGTGCCCTAAAGTACACTAACACCCATAAACTACCTATGTACCCCTAAACCGAGGTCCCCCCACATCGCCGACACTCAATTACATTTTTTAACCCCTAATCTGCCGACCGCCACCTATGTTATCCTTATGTACCCCTAATCTGCTGTCCCTAACACCGCCGACCCCTATATTATATTTATTAACCCCTAATCTGCCCCCCACAATGTCGCCGCCAGCTACCTACACTTATTAACCCCTAATCTGCCGTCCGCACGCCGCCGCCAGCTACATTATAGCTATGTACCCCTAATCTGCTGCCCCTAACACCGCCGACCCCTATATTATATTTATTAACCCCTAACCTGCCCCCCACAACGTCGCCGCCAGCTACCTACAATAATTAACCCCTAATCTGCCGACCGCCACCTAAATTATACTTATGTACCCCTAATCTGATTCCCCCAACACCGCCGACCCCTATATTATATTTATTAACCCCTAATCTGCCCCCCACAACGTTGCCTCCACCTGCCTACACTTATTAACCCCTAATCTGCCGAGCGGACCGCACCGCTATTATAATAAAGATATTAACCCCTAATCCGCCTCACTAAACCTATAATAAATAGTATTAATCCCTAATCTGCCCTCCCTAACATCACCGACACCTAACTTCAAACATTAACCCCTAATCTGCTGACCGGAGCTCACCGCTATTCTAATAAATTTATTAACCCCTAAAGTTAAGTCTAACCCTAACACTAACACCCCCCTAAATTAAATATAATTTAAATCTAACGAAATAAATTAACTCTTATTAAATAAATTATTCCTATTTAAAGCTAAATACTTACCTGTAAAATAAATCCTAATATAGCTACAATATAAATTATAATTATATTATAGCTATTTTAGGATTTATATTTATTTTACAGGTAACTTTGTATTTATTTTAACCAGGTACAATAGCTAAAATAGTTAAAATAATTACAAAATTACCTGTAAAATAAATCCTAACCTAAATTACAATTAAACCTAACACTACACTATCAATAAATTAATTAAATAAAATACCTACAATTACCTACAATTAAACCTAACACTACACTATCAATACATTAATTAAATACAATATCTACAAATAAATACAATGAAATAAACTAACTAAAGTACAAAAAATAAAAAAGAACTAAGTTACAAAAAATAAAAAAATATTTACAAACATCAGAAAAATATTACAGCAATTTTAAACTAATTACACCTACTCTAAGCCCCCTAATAAAATAACAAAGACCCCCAAAATAAAAAAATGATCTACCCTATTCTAAATTACTAAAGTTCAAAGCTCTTTTACCTTACCAGCCCTGAACAGGGCCCTTTGCGGGGCATGCCCCAAAGAATTCAGCTCTTTTGCCTGTAAAAAAAGCACATACAATACCCCCCCCCAACATTACAACCCACCACCCACATTCCCCTAATCTAACCCAAACCCCCCTTAAATAAACCTAACACTAAGCCCCTGAAGATCTTCCTACCTTATCTTCACCATACCAGGTTCACTGATCGATCCAGAAGAGCTCTTCCAATGTCCTGATCCAAGCCCAAGCAGGGGGCTGAAGATGTCCATGATTCGGCTGAAGTCTTCAAACAAGCGGGAGCTGAAGAGGTCCATGATCCGGCTGAAGTCATCATCCAAGCGGGAGCTGAAGAGGTCCATGATCTGGCTGAAGTCTTCAATCAACGGCATCTTCAATCTTCTTTCTTCCGGATCCATCTTGTAGACCTCCGATGCGGAACATCCTGCTGGCCCGACAGACTACCGACGAATGAAGGCTCCTTTAAGGGACATCATCCAAGATGGCATCCCTCGAATTCCGATTGGCTGATAGGATTCTATCAGCCAATCGGAATTAAAGTAGGAAAATTCTGATTGGCTGATGGAATCAGCCAATCAGAATCAAGTTTAATCCGATTGGCTGATCCGATCAGCCAATCAGATTGAGCTCGCATTCTATTGGCTGATCGGAACAGCCAATAGAATGTGAGCTCAATCTGATTGGCTGATCGGATCAGCCAATCGGATTGAACTTGATTCTGATTGGCTGATTCCATCAGCCAATCAGAATTTTCCTAATTTAATTCCGATTGGCTGATAGAATCCTATCAGCCAATCGGAATTCGTGGGACGCCATCTTGGATGATGTCCCTTAAAGGAGCCTTCATTCGTCGGTAGTCCGTCGGGCCAGCAGGATGTTCCGCGTTGGAGGTCTACAAGATGGATCCGGAAGAAAGAAGATTGAAGATGCCATTGATAGAAGACTTCAGCCGGATCATGGACCTCTTCAGCTCCCGCTTGGATGATGATTCAGCCAGATCATGGACCTCTTCAGCTCCTGCTTGGATGAAGACTTCAGCCGGATCATGGACATCTTCAGCCCCCTGCTTGGGCTTTGGTCAGGACATCGGAGGAGCTCTTCTGGATCGATCGGTGTACCTGGTATGGTGAAGATAAGGTAGGAAGATCTTCAGGGGCTTAGTGTTAGGTTTATTTAAGGGGGGTTTGGGTTAGATTAGGGGTATGTGGGTGGTGGGTTGTAATGTTGGGGGGGTATTGTATGTGTTTTTTTTACAGGCAAAAGAGCTGAATTCTTTGGGGCATGCCCCGCAAAGGGCCCTGTTCAGGGCTGGTAAGGTAAAAGAGCTTTGAACTTTAGTAATTTAGAATAGGGTAGGTCATTTTTTTATTTTGGGGGTCTTTGTTATTTTATTAGGGGGCTTAGAGTAGGTGTAATTAGTTTAAAATTGTTGTAATATTTTTCTGATGTCTGTAAATATTTTATTATTTTTTGTAACTTAGTTCTTTTTTATTTTTTGTACTTTAGTTAGTTTATTTCATTGTATTTATTTGTAGATATTGTATTTAATTAATGTATTGATAGTGTAGTGTTAGGTTTAATTGTAGGTAATTGTAGGTATTTTATTTAATTAATTTATTGATATTGTAGTGTTAGGTTTAATTGTAACTTAGGTTAAGATTTATTTTACAGGTAATTTTGTAATTATTTTAACTATTTTAGCTATTGTACCTGGTTAAAATAAATACAAAGTTACCTGTAAAATAAATATAAATCCTAAATTAGCTATAATATAATTATAATTTATATTGTAGCTATATTAGGATTTATTTTACAGGTAAGTATTTAGCTTTAAATAGGAATAATTTATTTAATAAGAGTTAATTTATTTCGTTAGATTTAAATTATATTTAACTTAGGGGGGTGTTAGTGTTAGGGTTAGACTTAGCTTTAGGGGTTAATACATTTATTAGAATAGCGGTGAGCTCCAGTCGGCAGATTAGGGGTTAATGTTTGAAGTTAGGTGTCGGCGATGTTAGGGAGGGCAGATTAGGGGTTAATACTATTTATTATAGGGTTAGTGAGGCGGATTAGGGGTTAATGACTTTATTATAATAGCGGTGTGGTCTGCTCGGCAGATTAGGGGCTAATAAGTGTAGGCAGGTGGAGGCGACGTTGTGGGGGGCAGATTAGGGGTTAATAAATATAATATAGGGGTCGGCGGTGTTAGGGACAGCAGATTAGGGGTACATATCGATAATGTAAGTAGCGGCGGTTTACGGAGCGGCAGATTAGGGGTTAATAATAATATGCAGGGGTCAGCGATAGCGGGGGCGGCAGATTAGGGGTTAATAAGTGTAAGGTTAGAGGTGTTTAGACTCGGGGTACATGTTAGAGTGTTAGGTGCAGACGTAGGAAGTGTTTCCCCATAGCAAACAATGGGGCTGCGTTAGGAGCTGAACGCGGCTTTTTTGCAGGTGTTAGGTTTTTTTTCAGCTCAAACAGCCCCATTGTTTCCTATGGGGGAATCGTGCACGAGCACGTTTTTGAGGCTGGCCGCGTCCGTAAGCAACTCTGGTATCCAGAGTTGAAGTTGCGTTAAATATGCTCTACGCTCCTTTTTTGGAGTCTAACGCAGGCATTCTGTGGACTCTCAATACCAGAGTTATTTTAAAGGTGCGGCCAGAAAAAAGCCAGCGTTAGCTACATGGGTCGTTACCGACAAAACTCTAAATCTATCCGTATATGTTTAAATAGATATATGTAAATACAGGTTCATATGTTTTTATATGTGTATGTATGTATTTATGGACAAATATAGATATATAAATGCATAAATACATATGTACACACATATAGACATATATAGAAGTGCATTGGAGCCTTTTGCAGTTAAGTAGATGAAAACATATTCATATTCAATACCATCAGGTATATATAGAAATATGTATTTATGAATAAATAGAACATATTCTTCTATGTGAAGAACACTGGAATGGGAAATATTCATATTTTCATGTTTGGTTAGAGCACTTGAGAATATGTAATTGTGTTTGCACGTGAGTAGAGTATTAGGGTTTTTTTCTCCACTTTTTTTGCTCCATCGACTTCTATGGGAGAATATGGTATCACAGGCGAAATTGTAAGTTCGGCTTTTAGCACTTGTTGGGTTAGTGTGGGAGGGAAAATCATTTACTTTCAACTTGTAATATGAACGCTACCCGACACGCAAAAAAAAGTAATTCTAGTGCAGTTAATGCTCAAGTAGGAGCATAAAATAACTATACACTTGTAATCTAGCCCTAAATGTTTATTGTTTTTAACCCCTGCCTTCTTCCATTGTTAGACAGTCATTAGTCATTAGTCTGAGTGGCTGTGCAAAAGATGTAGGCAATGTGAAATAAAGAATAGGCAATGTCAAATAAAGAATACACTTACTCTTGTACTGTCTCTGATAAAGCCAGCATTGGAACATTCCTTCCTCCTCTCTAGCTCTCTTTCTGCTTTACACGAACACAGCAAAGCAACAATTCCTCCCAAATTATCTCCTATGTCTGTGGGTGTGGAAGTGGAAGAGGGAGGCTAGAGGAAGAGTCAGCTGTATTACACAGGTAGCCAGTGGTGAAAAAGAAGGTATGATGACATAATGGGAGGGATGTATGGGGGGGGACTCACACTGGTAGATTTGTGGCATTGGCAGAACAAGTAATCTATATTGATTAAGTTCTTAACCCATACTGCATGATCAGTGCCCCTGCTCAAAGGAGATTATTTTGGGGGGGGGGCTACCAAAACAGCAGCTATAGTCTACTGGTTGTGTACACACAATCATGATGAAAATCATCCTGGGCCTCTGAGTGCATCTTATTGAGGCTGTTGCTTTGGTTCCCTCCTCCTCCCTCATTAACTTTCTCTGAGCTTCCACTGTTCAAACTCGGCCACCCCAGGCCTGATGTGCTCTAATGCTCTGACGAGGACTCAAGGGGCCTGTCTGAGGCAAGTGACACTACACTGCTGCCAATTGGTCATTAAATAAAAACTGCCATTCTGTTTCCACATGCGCACTGCTTTAAAGGACTGGGAGCTCAAAAAAGAAAATGAAAACATGCAGTGAGTAAGCTACACTGAGTAAGCTAAGCAGCTGTGCAAGGCCTGCTCCATCTGTAAGTACATCATAATTGAGTGGCACGCTGCTCAAAGGAGGTAAACTGATTGAGAGGCCATATCAAGCTAAAAGAAATCATGTGAGGGGTGTCCATTGGTAAGCTCAGCAAGGCTCTCCCCTAAAGGGCTGTTTAGAGGAGGAGTCGGAGATGGAAACAGTTAAGAGGATGTTGGGTCTAAACAAAAAAAAAAAAATCTGGTTAAGCACTTAAAGCAGCTGCCGCATGATCCAGTATGTATATGCAGAATGCTGCGCGAGGCCACTGTTATTGTGAGACATTGGGCAACCACCTATTTGGCCTAATGCTAGGGCCACCTCTGTCCCCAATAACATTTATTTTCTAGTAGACAAGTCCCTATCTTAAACAAATATATTCATTTTGTTTGTGTAGCCATGTGATTATTGTGGTAGCAGTGAAAACCTTGCAAGAAAAAAAAGTGATTTTGGTTGTGTACTGCACAATAGGGCCTCTCTTATCTTTATTATAACCCACAAAAGCCTGTATGGACCCTTGTTTAACATATGGCTACCCTTGATGACAATTTACTCAGTTGATTACAGTAACAGCAGTGGTTACTTGGTCATTTTCTTTATTATTTACTAAAATCTATGCAAAATATAGCTTTCTTGTTTTTACAGTTTTTGCCGCAGCTATCTCTCAAGCCATGAAACATTATAATGGTATATTCGGAATCTGTTGGGCCTGCTGAAAAACAATATTTCATTTGTGTGAGTCCCTCACTGAATATATAATTTGTGTGTCATTCACTGAAATTTGACTTACAATAAAGTTTTAATGTAGGTACCAAAAAAAAAAATGTGCTCTGCACTGGGTTGTAAAAAAAGGCTTAGTAGCGAAAGTTAAAGATAATTTATTTAGAAAAGTGACAGCCTATGGTATGGCATAATAAAAGGCCCCTTCTTTAAAATATGGGGGCCGATATATCAAGCTCAGTATGGAGCTGAATGCAGCTGTTTCCTTCAGGCTCGCCAGAAACAGGAGTTAAGAAGCAGCAGTCTTAAGACCATTGCTCCTTGACACGTCCGCTACCTCTGAGGCGGCGGACAGCAATCCGCCCGGTCGCATATGATTGGACTGATTGTTACCCCCTGCGAGCGGCTGATTGGCTGAGAATGTGCAGGGGGCGGCATTGCACAAGCACTTCTAGTGAAATGCTTGTGCAAAGATAAATGCCATATGCTGTCGGCATTTATCATTGTGCAGCGGTCATTGATAATTCGGCCCCATTGTGTGTAAAACTTGAAAAATAGAAGAGCTAATCATAGTCTTAGAATAGATTTTCATTCACTTTTTTAATAAAAAAATAAATCTCTAGGAAAGATTATTTGCCCTATGACTGTCTATGATGGACCAACATAACTTACTGCTATGGAGATATTTAAAATGCAGGGTTCCTACTTAAACTGAAATTAAAAGTATTCATTTTGCAATGCTTTAAACATATTATAGTGCTGAAGAAATGATGCCTACCTGCACAGATTCTGTAACCTTTCAGGAGCTTCTTTCCAGCATCTTGCTGCAAAACTTTTTTGTTTTCATTGCCCAAGAGACGAGTGGTACAGCGAATCAGAGCCGTGGTCCCCGTAAACATGGCTCACTCTAGGGGCTGATAGATTGTGCTTCTGAGTATGGTTTATAAACAGGAACTTTGTTGATTGTGAGCCCTTAAAAACTTAGATGCAAAATATTGCAGCAGGGGGGGAACTTCCGGGCAGCGGCAATGACAGGTCGTTATGTTGTATGCTGCTCCAGCCTTCAAGATTTATATCTATAAAACTTGCCTTTTTGGGTGCCATCCTGATACTCAGACTGAGAGGTCTCAAGCTAACTAAGGATTTGCTATCAGACAATCTTAACATTTTCCAGATGGCTGGCGGCATCAATGTACTGAAGCTTTTGTGAGGCTGCAGCCTCTTACTTACCCCACGGCAGAGCCCTTGTGAGGTTCTGCCATATCGCAACACTGAGTGAGTGCTGCTTGCGGCTCCATAAAAAGTGTCGCTGAGGACGTCTAGACGATCTTGAGTCTTTGGTACCCACACTTACCCCAACATTGAAAAGATGTGTACTGCTTTTCAGGAACTAATGGAAGACTTTGAGTGGAAGGTCAGTAAGAGGATTGACAGGCTCATTGTTGCTGTGCAGTTGGGACGCAGTCTGATTACTCATCCATTGATGAGAATCCTAGACTCATAGATAAAGCCGATACCTACCCTGTTGACCCTACAGTCCCCATCTGAACCCGAGGAGGAAGCAACCATTGGGCAAGTACTACAGAAAGATTTGTTCCCCCTTAAGCTACCTGTGGATGTACCCAGAAGGTCTCACCCTGTTCAGGGACCCCTTACAGTGAAGGTGATTTTTTTATTCTCGTGTGGAACACTGGACTCGGCATTGTCTATAACCTTGGGTGTTTGTGCCTGGGAGAGCGGCCGACTTCCATGTGCCCAGCACTGATACATTATGTGCCTTCTTAATGCCCTACCAACAGTGGATCACCCTTCCTGTGCTTACAACAGTGGGCATAGTGTTTTGGCGCAGAGGTGAAGGCTGACTGTATAACGACTGTGTGGGACTTGAGAGACAAATGTTAGTGAGTGCTTAGTCCTGTATTCAAAATTAAAGCTAACAGTTCCGAGATATCTAAGTGTGGTGATTTAGAATTTATGAAGGCAAAGCGCCTGAATCTTGTGCTGCGAGTTTTATGCTAGCTTTGCTAAATAATACTAACCTCTTATATGAGTTCTATAAATAGAATGTGATGTTGAACACCTACCCTAAACCTTAAGCACATGTGCTTTACTACCTATGTGTTGCTGAATAGAATGTTACCAAGCATTTCATTGATAAATCTTATAGATTTAAGCTAGAGTTCCTTGTGAACCATTTCTCCTCTGTATTTACTAGGCATTTTGACCCTCTATAATTATCCCCTCAAAGCTAGTATTTTCCTTGTTTAACAGTTGATAAAATTCCTGTGTGATCCTGCTCAGTTGGGAGACCAAGCTGCAAGAACCTATCTTACACTTTATACTTATTTTCAATGTGTCTCTCAATAGACCCTACAACATGCCTGTTATTATGCGCTTAAGTTAACTCCTAGGTGATATGTACATAACTCAGCACTGTTATAGTTCCTAATTCTTATGTTATCCATTTTATATAAGAGCAGCCATGTACATACAAGTCTAGTTATATAGTTAATGTGGAATTTGGAAAAAGCCTTATACTTACGAGTACGAGATTATGAATCTTGCGTTAGCCTTAAAAAGCAGCATTGAGGGGTTCCAACGCTGCTTTTTAATGCCCGCTGGTATTACGAGTCAGGCAGGAGAGGGTCTACCGCTCACTTTTTTTCCGCGATTTTAGCTTACCGCAAATCCCCTTACATCAATTGCGTATCCTATCTTTTTAATGGGATTTTCCTAACGCCGGTATTACGATCGCCTGAAAAAGTGAGCGGTAGACCCTCTCCTGGCAAGACTCCTACCACATTTAAAAGTCAGTAGTTAAGAGTTTTATGGGCTAACGCCGGAACATAAAGCTCTTAACTAAAGTGCTAAAAAGTACACATAAACTACCTATTAACACCTAAACTGAGGACCCCCACCACATCGGAAACACTTAACTAAAATGTTTAACCCCTAATCTGCCGACCGGACATCGCCGCCACTTTAATAAATGTATTAACCCCTAAACCACCACACTCCCACCTCGCAAACACTATTTAAATTTTATTAACCCCTAATCTGCCGTCCCTAACATCGCCGACACCTACCTACATTTATTAACCCCTAAACGTCGCTGCTACTATATTAAATTTATTAACCCCTAAACCTAAGTCTAACCCTAACCCTAACACCCCCTAGCTTAATTATAATTTAAATAAAACAAAATAAATTTACTACTATTAAATAAATTAATCCTATTTAAAACTATCCTCTTCCATCCGACGGCGACTGAAGAATGAAGGTTCCTTTAAGTGACGTCATCCAAGATGGCGTCCCTTCAATTATGATTGGCTGATAGAATCCTATCAGCCAATCGGAATTAAGGTAGGAAAAATCCTATTGGCTGATGCAATCAGCCAATATGATTGATCCAATCAGCCAATAGGATTGATCTCGCATTCTATTGGCTGATTGGAACAGCCAATAGAATGCGAGATCAATCCTATTGGCTGATTGCATCAGCCAATAGGATTTTTCCTACCTTAATTCTGATTGGCTGATAGGATTCTATCAGCCAATCGGTATTGAAGGGATGCCATCTTGGATGACGTCTCTTAAAGGAACCTTCATTCTTCAGTCACCATCGGATGGAAGAGGATGCTCCACGTCGGATGTCTTCAACATGGACCCGCTCCGGATGGATGAAGATAGAAGATGCCGCCTGGATGAAGACTTCTGCCGCTTGGAGGACCTCTTCTGGCCAGATCGGATGAAGACTTCTGCCCCTCTGGACATCCACTTGTTCCCGGCTGGGTGAAGACGGCTTCAAGGGGGTAGTGTTAGGTTTTATTAAGGGGGGATTGGGTGGGTTTTAGCGTAGGGTTTGGTGTGTGGGTGGTGGGTTTTAATGTTGGGTGGGTATTGTATTTTTTTTTACAGGTAAAAGAGCTGATTACTTTGGGGCAATGCCCCGCAAAAGGCCCTTTTAAGGGCTATTTGTAATTTAGTATAGGGTAGGGAATTTTATTATTTTGGGGGGCTTTTTTATTTTATTAGGGGGATTAGATTAGATGTAATTAGTTGTAATGTAATTTAGGTTAGGATTGTAATTTAGGTTAGGATTTATTTTACAGGTAAATTTGTATTTATTTTAACAAGGAAGTTATTAAATAGTTAATAATTATTTAAAAACTATTCTACCTAGTTAAAATAAATACAAAGTTGCCTGTAAAATAAATCCTAACCTAAATTACAATTAAACCGAACACTACACTATCATTAAATTAATTACATAAATTACCTACAATTAACTACAATTAAATTAAATAAACTAAAGTACAAAAAAAACAAACACTAAATTACAGAAAATAAAAGAATTAAAATTGTTTAAACTAATTACATCTAATCTAATCCCCCTAATAAAATAAAAAAGCCCCCCAAAATAATAAAAACTATGGGGCTGCGTTAGGAGCTGAACGCTGCTTTTTTGCAGGTTTTAGTTTTTTTTTCAGCCAGCTCAGCCCCATGGCTTCCTATGAGGAAATCATGCATGAGCACGTTTTGCCAGCTTACCGCTACCATAAGCAGCGCTGGTATTACAGTGAGATATGGAGCTAAATTTTGCTCAATGCTCACTTTTCTGAGGCTAACGCCGGCTTGAAGAAAACCTGTAATACCAGCGTTGGCTTAAGTGAGCGGTAAGAAAAAAAGGCTTGTTAGCCCCGCACAGCCATACCGACAAAAACTTGTAATCTAGCCGTAAGTTAGGCTTCTAGGAGTGACTATATTACCACTCAGCGGTACTATACTGTTTACCAGGCAAAACATTTCTTCAAGAGAGTGTTGTTTACTATGGAGATGGTTATTTGGGTATTTGCTGTTTACATATAGAAGTCAAGGGTCTCATATAATTAATATTAAAGGCAAAAAAGAGGCCTATTAAATCCGGGAGATAGAAAACGAGAACAATTGTTTTTCTTTCACTGTATAAACATGCTCCCATTACCTGAGACATGTATAAATGTTAAACCTAGGGCTCAAAAGCGGCCCCATTACTATTCAGCCAGCATCCTATGTTGTATGTTGTTGGCTACAAAGGTCCAAAAGAGGCCTGAGTTATATATATATATATATATATACTTTAAAATTTTTATTAAACACTGTCACCCCGAGGGCCCAGGAGTGGCCTTCATCATACATGTTCCTCCTGCAATTGTCTCTTTCAGGGTTTTAGGCCCAAGAGTTGCCTTGGCTGACGTAGGAGAACCAAACAAGAGTATTAAAAAGGAAAAAGAGGTTTTATTTTGAAGTTTGCACCTCTTAATATCTGATATTCTAATATAGGCCAACTGTTGAGCTACTTAGCGCCACGCAGATATGTTGTTCAGGAGTGCAAATTGATATGCTGATATATACAGTATATGTAAGAGCTTATGACCTTTGTTTAATTGGATGTATGTTTAGATATGTGCAAACCTGTATACATTTAAAAAATAAAATATATATTGCAGCAGTTAAAGGCATCTTAAAAAATAATAATTATTAAAAAAAAAAAAATAGGTACATTCAATGCCAAAACTACTATATGTCAGATGTTAGAGATTATATTCACAGTAAAATGCAAAATTCCATAAAAATCATTGGTTTCAGTACTAGCTTTAAATACTGTAAAACATATTTTTACACAAACCTCTTTTGATATTAAATAAATTAAACCTTTGTAAAGAGGTGTATTTTTTTTTCCTTGCATGCACTATAATTCTGAAGGGTGGAGAAAACTGTTTTTAATTTTATGAATTTGAATTATATAATAGAACATATGTTACATACAAGTTACTTACAAACCTCTCTCGCTGATACTAGTGCTGCTGTATGGATCAGCAGCATTTTTCACTCTTTTGAAGGGGGTACACATTCAGTTTTAAGGTTGCTAGTCTTAAAATTACTTGCTCAGAGCATGTAATTTTTTTTTTTACTATAATGGCCCTTTAATGAATATTTGTATAATGCATAATTGACATAAATTTAAATACTTGAAAGATGTCTTTGTTCTCTTGCTTGGGTATGCAAAATGTTATATAACATTATGTATCTGAAATGTGCTTAAGGATAAAAAAAAAAAAAAATTGTAAACATAATTATTTGCTAGAAAGAAAATATAACAATGGTACTATAGTACTGATTGTTAACAATTTGAAATGTTGCCCTTTTGTGGAATATAAGCACCTCTATTGATTACCATAACCCCAGAGTGTCAATACATTAACCTCCATTTCAGAAGTGGTTCTGAGAGCTTTTCTTCATGAACATAATTATAAAGACCCTTTGAGATGACATTTGAAGATGTTTTTACTGCTATTATTTAGCAAAATTTAATGTATAGCCAATTAATTATATTTCAGTTATAACCAGCCTTACTCATGGAAATATGCATTGTTTGGAAGTTTGTGCTTAATAACTGTATTAATAGTTAGTTTATTTGCATTTCTAAACTCATTAATGTATTTTTTTCTTGTAAATTGCACCTGGAATACTCTCATTTAAAATATTGAAATAAGCAGATAAAATGTTTTTTGTATGTGTTCAATGAAAAATAAACCCATTTTGTCTAGACTTAACCTTTAAATATGTATGTGCCCAATGCCATTTATATCAAGGTTAAAGTGATGGTAAACTTGGCATCTAGCAAGTAAATAATAACGCCTCTGGATTTGGACACCAAAGGAGGCATGATAAGATAGGCTACAGTCTGAATTGTCACTGACGTAGGAAATAAAGTATTCATTACGGGTGAAGGAACGGCAGTATATATGAAGATATCAAAGTGTAATTATTAAAAAAGTAACACCAATATTACAAGTTTTGCGCTATACCGGGTGCCTAAATAACGCAAAATATAAGCGTTATCTTATTTTCCATAGCACTGCCATTACAAGTTACTGAAAAACTTTCTCTTGTTGTGCGGTATGGTGCGATAAGCTCTATACCGCACAAAACCCAAGGCCCGACTTTACGTGCTCGTGCACGCTTTCCCCCATAGACATCAATGGGGAGAAAGTGTCAGAAAAAAACTAACACCTGCGATCGAGGAATGGCGATCGCTGTAACGCAACCCCATTGATGTATATGGGGAAAGGAAACTTACGTTAAAACCTAACACCCTAACATAAACCCCTAGTCTAAATACCCCCAATCCGCTGCTCCCTGACATCGCCAACACTAAATAAAATGATTAACCCCTAATCCGCCGCCCCGGACATCGACGACACTAAATAAACCAATTAACCCCACACTACTAATAAAATAAACATATTAACCCCTAAACTGCCAGCTCCCCCGCATTGCTACTAATAAAATAAACCTATTAACCCCTAAACCACTGGCCCCCCACATCGCTACTAATTAAATAAACATATTAACCCCTAAACCGCTGGTCCCCACATTGCAACACACTAAATTAAACTATTAAACCCTAAACCTTATACCCCCTAATTTTAAATTAAATTTACAATTTAACTATCTTTAAATAAATAAAAATTACCTGTGACATAAAAAAAACTAGTTTAAACTATAAAGTAACCTAACATTACTATTTTAAAACAATAAAACTAACGAAAAATAAAAAAAAACGAAATTACAAATTAAATAAATCTTAACACTGCGAAAAAAATAAAAAAAATACATTACAAAAAAATAAAAACTCTTAAATTACGAAAAATAAAAAAACTCTAGGATTACAAAAATAATAAACAAAATTATCAAAATAAAATAAAAATTACACCTAATCTAATACCCCTATAAAAACAACCCCCCCAAAATAAAAACACCCCCTAACCTAACAATAAACTACCAATAGCCCTTAAAGGTGCCTTTTGTAGGGCATTGCCCTAAATTAAACAGCTCTTTTACCTTAAAATTACAAAGCCCCCCTAACAGTAAACTCAACCAAAACTCAAAATAAAAAAAAAACTAAGTCTAAAATAAAACTAAGCTACCCATTGCCCCTAAAGGGGCATTTGTATGGGTATTGCCCTTAAAAGGACATTCAGCTCTTTGTCAATTAGCTCTTTTACTGCCCATCTCTAATCATAAAAAAACACCCTCAAAAAAATTTGTGGCGCCAGTGGCGCAGACATCCAGCTTCAAGGATCCGCTTTATCACCGCCGAAAACACTGAAGCTTGAATGCCAGGTACCCATTTTCAAATCAGCCAATAGGATGTGAGCTACTGAAATCCTATAGGCTGATTTGTACAGCCAGTAGAATTTCAGTAGCTTTCATCCTATTGGCTGATTTGAAAATGTCAGCCAATATGAATGCAAGGTACCCCATTTTTAAAGGGGTAACTTGCATTCAAGCTTCAGTGTACGGCGGTGATTGTATGAAGAAGATCCTCCACGCTGGTTGTCCATGCTGCCGGCGATGATGCTCCGCGCCTCTACAGCTCCACGCCGTACACATGGGATGAAGATAGAAGATGCCCCCCGCAATGGATGAAGATGACGTCGCCTGGATGAATACTTCTCACTGCCTGAATGAAGATGGATGTCCGGACTTCAGGAACTGTGAGTAGATTTTCTGGGGTTAGCGTTAGGTTTTTTTTTTTTTTTTTTGGAGGGGTGTTTTTTTTTAAGTTTAGGGATGGGCAGTAAAAGAGCTGTTTGCCCTTTTAAGGGCAATGCCCAAACAAATGCCCCTTTAGGGGCAATGGGTAGCTTAGGTTTTTTTAATTACTGTTAGGGGGACTTTGTAATTTTTAGGTAAAAAATAGCTGTTTAACTTAGGCAATGCCCTACAAAAGGTCCTTTTAAGGGCTATTAGTAGTTTATTGTTAGGTTAGTGGGTGTTTTTATTTTGGGGGGCTTTTTTGTTTTTATAGGGCTATTAGATTAGGTGTAATTTTTATTATTTTGGATAATTTAATTTTATTTTTTTTGTAATTTTATAGTTTTTATTTTTTTGTAATGTAATTGTATTTATTTTTTCGTAGTGTTAGGATTTGTTTAATCATGTAATTTAGTTTTTTTTATTTTTCGTTATTTTATTGCTTTAAAATAGTAATGTTATCTTACTTTATAGTTTAAATTTAGGATTTTTTTAATTCACAGGTAAGTTCTTATTTATTTAAAGATAGTTATATTGTAAATTTAATTTAAAATTAGGGGGGTATTAGGTTTAGCGGTTAATAGTTTAATTTAGTGTGTTGCGATGTGGGGTGCCGGCGGTTTATTTAGGGGTGAATAGGTTTTGTTTAGTAGTTGCGATGTGGGGGGCCGGCAGTTTAGCGGTTAATAGGTTTATTATAGTAGTTGTGATATGGGGGCCTGCGGTTTAGGGGTTAAAGGTTTATTATAGATGTATCGATGTGGGAGGCTTGCGGTTTAGGGGTTAATAGCTTTATTTAGTGTTGACTATGTGGGTGGATGACCAATTAAGGGTTAATTAGTTTAATAAAGTATTTGCAATGCAGGAGGGTGGCGGTTTAAGGGTTAATAGCTAGTTTATTGGTGTCAGTGCACTTTGTAACATTTTAGTTATATGTTTTGTGAAACATTTTTGTTTCACAAAATCCATAACTACTGGTCTCAGATAACTCAAGCATTTTAGCCAGACCGCACAACCTGTAATACGGCGTTATGGAACTCCCGTACTCAAACGTCATTTTTTGAGTGCGGAATGGATCGTTGTATTACAGGCTAAAATTATACCGCCACAACTTGTAATACAGAAGACCTGCCATTCCAAGTGCAATGGTCAATTTTTCAGCGGTATAGCCGTACCGCACCATACCGCAAAACTTGTAATCTAGGTGTAAGCGTTTCCAAACGCCTTTCATGAATTAAAGCCCCCATCTTTTACTTTATGATTACTAATATTCAGCTAGATTACGAGTTTTAAGCGCTATAGTTTAATTATTGACCGCCACAAAAGCGGCGTTATTTCATCTCCCTATAGCGCTGCTATTACAGGTTTACAAAAAGCAGGCTTGTGTTGGCGATAGGGTTGCGTTGAGCTCCATACCTCATCCAAATGCAAGCGCTGCTTTCACATGCTCATGTAAGATTTCCACATAGGCATCAATGGGGAGAGCCGGCAAAAAAAAAACAACTAACACCTGTGATCGCGGAATAAAAAGCACCGTAATGCAGCCCCATTGATGTCTATGGGGAAAAACAAAAAGTTACATTTAAACTTAACACCCTAACAAAAACCCAGAGTCTAAACACTCTTAACCTTAATCTGCTGCCCCTAACATCGCCGCCACCTACATACAGTTATTAACCCCTAATCTGCTGCCCCTAACATCGCTGCCACCTACCTACACTTATTAACCCTTAATCTGCTGCCCCCAATGTTGCTGTCACTATATTACAGGGAGTGCAGAATTATTAGGCAAGTTGTATTTTTGAGGATTAATTTTATTATTGAACAACAACCATGTTCTCAATGAACCCACAAAACTCATTAATATCAAAGCTGAATAGTTTTGGAAGTAGTTTTTAGTTTGTTTTTAGTTATAGCTATTTTAGGGGGATATCTGTGTGTGCAGGTGACTATTACTGTGCATAATTATTAGGCAACTTAACAAAAAACAAATATATACCCATTTCAATTATTTATTTTTACCAGTGAAACCAATATAACATCTCAACATTCACAAATATACATTTCTGACATTCAAAAACAAAACAAAAACAAATCAGTGACCAATATAGCCACCTTTCTTTGCAAGGACACTCAAAAGCCTGCCATCCATGGATTCTGTCAGTGTTTTGATCTGTTCACCATCAACATTGCGTGCAGCAGCAACCACAGCCTCCCAGACACTGTTCAGAGAGGTGTACTGTTTTCCCTCCTTGTAAATCTCACATTTGATGATGGACCACAGGTTCTCAATGGGGTTCAGATCAGGTGAACAAGGAGGCCATGTCATTAGATTTTCTTCTTTTATACCCTTTCTTGCCAGCCACGCTGTGGAGTACTTGGACGTGTGTGATGGAGCATTGTCCTGCATGAAAATCATGTTTTTCTTGAAGGATGCAGACTTCTTCCTGTACTACTGCTTGAAGAAGGTGTCTTCCAGAAACTGGCAGTAGGACTGGGAGTTGAGCTTGACTCCATCCTCAACCCAAAAAGGCCCCACAAGCTCATCTTTGATGATACCAGCCCAAACCAGTACTCCACCTCGACCTTGCTGGTGTCTGAGTCAGACTGGAGCTCTCTGCCCTTTACCAATCCAGCCATGGGCCCATCCATCTGGCCCATCAAGACTCACTCTCATTTCATCAGTCCATAAAACCTTAGAAAAATCAGTCTTGAGATATTTCTTGGCCCAGTCTTGACGTTTCAGCTTGTGTGTCTTGTTCAGTGGTGGTTGTCTTTCAGCCTTTCTTACCTTGGCCATGTCTCTGAGTATTGCACACCTTGTGCTTTTGGGCACTCCAGTGATGTTGCAGCTCTGAAATATGGCCAAACTGGTGGCAAGTGGCATCTTGGCAGCTGCACGCTTGACTTTTCTCAGTTCATGGGCAGTTATTTTGCGCCTTGGTTTTTCCACACGCTTCTTGCGACCCTGTTGACTATTTTGAATGAAACGCTTGATTGTTCGATGATCACGCTTCAGAAGCTTTGCAATTTTAAGAGTGCTGCATCCCTCTGCAAGATATCTCACTATTTTTGACTTTTCTGAGCCTGTCAAGTCCTTCTTTTGACCCATTTTGCCAAAGGAAAGGAAGTTGCCTAATAATTATGCACACCTGATATAGGGTGTTGATGTCATTAGACCACACCCTTCTCATTACAGAGATGCACATCACCTAATATGCTTAATTGGTAGTAGGCTTTCGAGCCTATACAGCTTGGAGTAAGACAACATGCATAAAGAGGATGATGTGGTCAAAATACTAATTTGCCTAATAATTCTGCACTCCCTGTAAAGTTATTAACCCCTAAACTTCTGGCCTCCTACATCACTAACACTACATAAATATATTACCCTTAAACCTAACCCTAACCCTAACGTAACCCTAAGCATACATCTAACCCTTACCCTAACACCCCCTAACTTAAATATAATTAAAATAAATCTATATAAACCTTACAAATATTACCTAAATAATTCCTATTTAAAAATAAATGCATACTTACCTGTAAAATAAAACCTAAGCTAGCTACAATATAACTTATAGTTACATTGTAGCTATCTTAGTTTTTTTTTTTTTATTTCACAGCTAAGTTTGTATTTATTTTAACTAGGTAGACTAGTTAGTAAATAGTTATTAGCTATTTACTAACTACCTAGTTAAAATAAATACAAATTTACCTCTAAAATAAAACCTAACCTGCCTTACAATAAAACCTAACATTACAATCAAATCAAATAAATTAAATCAAATACAATTATCTAAATTACAAAAAAACTCACTAAATTACATAAAATAAAAAATTTTATTATAAAAAAAACATGAATTCCTCCTAATCTAATAGCCCTATCAAAATAAAAAAAAAAAACAAAATAATAAAACCCCTAGCCTACACTACACTGCCAATAGCCCTTGAAAGGGCCTTTTGTGGGGCATTGTCATAAAGATAACAGCTTTTTTTACCTGGCAATAAAAATTACAAACACCCCAACAGTAAAACCCACCACCCACACAACCAAACCCCACAAATAAAACTCTATCTAAATAAACCTAAGATAACCATTGCCCTGAAAAGGGCTTTTGTATGGGCATTGCCGATGATCCACTTACAGTTTTCAAAGACATGACATCCATCCTCATCAAGCCGGCGAAGTCCTCATCCAAGCGGGCAGAAGTCCTCATCGAAGCCGGCAGAAGTCTTCATCCAAGCGGGTAGAAGTCTTCATCCAGACGACATATTCTATCTTCATCCATCCGACTTGGAGTGGGTCTATCTACAAGACATCCGGCGTGGAGCATCCTCTTTATGCGGTCGCCGCCATAAACTGAAGGTTCCCTTTAAGTGACATCATCCAAGATGGCATCACTTACATTCCGATTGGCTGATAGAATTCTATCAGCCAATAGGAATTAAAGGGAACAAATCCTATCAGCCAATAGGATTGAGCTTGCATTCTATTGGCTGATTGGAATAGCCAACAGAATGCGAGCTCAATCCTATTGGCTGATTGGATTAGCCAATAGGATTTTTCCCCTTTAATTACTATTGGCTGATAGAATTCTATCAGCCAATTGGAATGTAAGGGACGCCATCTTGGATGACGTCACTTAAAGGGAACCTTTAGTTTACGGCGGCGACCGTATGAAGAGGATGATCTGCGCCAGACTTATTTTAACTAGGTAGTTACTAGTTAACTATTTACTAACTAGTCTACCTAGTTAAAATAAATACAAACTTACTTGTGAAATAAAAATAAAACCTAAGATAGCTACACTATAACTATTAGTTATATTGTAGCCAGCTTAGGGTTTTTTTTTACAGGTAAGTATGTATTTATTTTTAAATAGGAATTATTTAGGTAATAATTGTAAGGTTTATTTAGATTTATTTTAATTATATTTAAGTTAGGGGGTGTTAGGGTTAGGGTTAGACTTATGCTTAGGGTTACGTTAGGGTTAGGTTTAAGGGTTAATATATTTATGTACTGATGTGGGAGGCCAGAGGTTTAGGGGCTAATAGTTTATTTTAGTATATTTTGTTGTGGGGGGCTTGCGGTTTAGTGTGTAATAGGTTTATCATAGCGGCAGTGTGGGCGGACGGCAGATTAGGGGTTAATAAAATTTAAGTAGTGTTTGTGATGCGGGAGGGCAGTGGTTTAGGGGTTAATAGGTTTTTATAGTGGCAAAGATGTCGGGGAGCAGCGGAATAGGGGTTAATAATTTTTTTAGTGGCGGCGAAGTCCGGAGCGGCAGATTAGGGGATTAATAATTTAATTATAGTGTTTGCGATGTGGGAGGGCCTCGGTTTAGGGGTCAATAGGTAGTTTATGGGTGTTAGTGTACTTTTTAACACTTTAGTTATGAGTTTCATGGTACAGCTTTGTAACGTAAAACTCATAACTACTGACTTTAGATGGTGGTACGGATCTTGTGGTTATAAAGTGTACCACTCACTTTTTGGCCTCCCAGGCAAACTCGTAATACTGGCGCTATGGAAGTCTCATTGAAAAAGGACTTTTGAAAAAGTCTGTACTTCTTACTAATACTTCTGGATCTTTCTGCTGCTTTTGACACAGTTGACCATCCTCTCCTCTTAAAATCCTAAATTTTTTGGCATCCAAGACACAGTCCTCTCCTTTGTAACCTTTCTATCCATCAAATCCCTCATTTACAGTTTATTTTGACAGTACATCCTCTAATCCTTTGCTTCTCTTTCTATCTATACATGCTCCCTTGGAAAACTTATATCCTCCTTTGGCTTCCAGTACCACTTATATGCTGATGATAGCCAAATATACCTTTCATTTCCTGATATCTTTCTGTCTTTACTTAACCAAATCACCAAAGATGGCTGCACTACCTCCAACTCAATTTATCTAAAACTGAGCTGCTTTTTATTCCTCCCTCTTGGAGATATCCTACAACTGATATTTCCCTTACAGTTGGAGACTCTATTCTCAGTATCTCACCCTACTGTCTTGGGGGTCAAATTTCACTCTCTCATTTACTCTACATATTCAAGCTCTCATCAAATCCTGCCATGAACACCTACACAACATCTCCAGAATTCAACCTTTCCTTACTCAAGAAACCATAAAAATACTAATTAATTTCCTCATTTTGTCGACTACTGCAAATTACTTCTAATTGGACTTCCCAAACACTGCCTCTCCCCCCTCCAAACTATCATGAATGCTTGGTCACTCAGCATCCCAGCACTCCAAAATACACTACTGCCAACAAAAAAGGATAATAATCCAAAGTTTATTGCAAATCTATTTACAAGCAATTTACAAGTATAAATTCAACACAGGGATGTAAAGTGTGATAAGAAAAAAAAATGAAATAAAGGGGGACTGTGGCCCCTCTGAATCAGATGTGTTTCATTCCGACAAGGCACTTGGTCACTAATAGTGTGAGGTGTCACGGTAATCTCCTTTTATAATTCAAACCACTAATGAAAAGTATGTACCATTATTAACCACTAACTTGTCCATGTGTAATTTTAAAGGCAACATAACTGAATACCCAAAGAAAGAAATAGGTCCAACATAACCTAGATATAAGATACAATTGGCATTACATTAAATATAACATAATAACATGATAAATAGGCATACAATTATCAAAACAATCAATGTAAATTTTAGCGTTTGATAAAAAGATTGACATTCATTTTTTAATTTAAACCATTAGGTATTCTGGTATTAAGATGAAAAATCCAGAATACTTCTATCAAGAATGCTTTAGCTTGAATCATCCTCCTGAGTCACAGATCTACATCAGCTACTACACTCTGCAAATCTCTACACTGACTCCCCATACACTCTAAAATACAATTCAAAGTATTAATCCTAACCTATAAAGCACTTGACAATTTTCGCTACAAACTATATTTCTTTCCTAATCTCAAAATATTTCACAAGCCGTCCTCTTCAATCAACCGCTTACCTACGTCTTTCCACTCTCACGGCTCCAAGACTTCTCACGAGCTGCTCCTGTCATCTATAACTCTCTACCCCACTCAAACAGAATGTGTAAAGGACTTACCTGGATTGGAGTCTGTAGCAGAGATATGTCCACACCCTTACAGGTATCACAGCCGAAAGTGATCAGGTAAGAAAACCACCTGGGCTGTGAATAAACGCACAGGGGCTGTGTGCAAAAACCAAGGATCCAAATAGGCTGTACAAACAAGGGTGAATCCAAGAGAGTAGTCAGTGAATTGCAAAGATCAAAGGAAGCCAGAGGTGCAGGTAAACAAAGAACAGAGCCGGAATCACAAGCCAGGGTCAGTCTTGGGGATTCAGGAACAAAGACACCTAAACAGGAAACATGAAACAAAGAACTGATACTGAGCACAGGAAAATGCAGGGTTATATAGTCAGATAATGAGCTGCTAATTGGTAGGAAGTCCCAGGTAAGCCTGACTGACAGGTAGTAAATGAGCACAAGTGATCCAGGCAAAGAGTCCAGCCCCAGTGCTGCAGGCAGGATAAGGAAAGGTAATGAAAGGCTTACATACACACACAAATAGAGAGAAGCAGCCGTGGCTTAGAGGGAAGAGAACAAGCCTAGGATAAGAGAAGTCCCAGTTTCAAGTCCCTCGCCCCCAAAGGGGCGACCAAGCCTGAATGTCTGCATGGAACGGTGAGAACCGTGATAGAATGTATAAAAACTTTTATTGCTCTAGACACTGTTTGAAAACCCACATTTACTGCCTCTCCTCTGCTTGTCATCCTACCAAAAACAAATCTTGAACTAACTGAATTGCTCCTGCAACTACAGTGCTATACAAATAAATTATAATTATAATAATAATATTTGACTGTACCTCTTATATTCTTGTGTAACTATGTGTTATAATCCAAGTTAAACAGATTCCCTTAATATATAGATCACAGTGGACACTGAGGATCCTAATGTTATTGTTTAAAAACATTGATAAACCCTTTATTACCCATTCCCCTGTTTTGCACAGGCAGCATGGTTATATTAATATACATTTAACCTCTGTGATTACCTTGTATCTAAGCCTCTTTTGACAGGCCCCTGATCACATGACTTTTTATTTATTATCTATTGACTTGCATTTTAGCTGTGTTGTGCAGAAACCATGGATGTAAGCACAATGTTATCTATATGGCCCACATGAACTATCAGTTTCCTGTTGTGAAAAGCAAATGAAAAAGGCATGTGGATAAGAGGCTGTCTATAGTGGCTTAGAAACAGGCAGAAATTAAGAGATTTAATTGTTATAAAGTATTTTAATAAAACAATGTTGGTTGTACAAAGCTGGGAAATGGGTAGTAAAGGCGTTATCTAACTTTTAAACAATAACAATTTTAGTGTTGGAAGATGTGCATGACAAGCATCTTGACAGAGATAGTCCTTCTCCCAGGCCAAAATCTGCCAGATCCTATCTACCTCTACATCAACCATTATTGCTGCATTATGTAAACACAGAGGTTTGAACACTCTAAACTAATTTATCCAACATATCTCCCAATGTGTTAACTCTCTCATGCCATTTTTAGGGCACCCCCCCCACCCCATGAAAATAAGACTATAAAGCCTAGTGTACTCAAATTGAAAGTTAGGTAAAGGATAAATATCAGAAATAAAGCTTCCTTGGTTTGTAAGCTTTTATTGTGAATATAATTGTGAGACCAATGCCAATTCCAAAAACCTCCACAGAGTCATAACATACCCAAAAAGGAGTGAATTGGAGAGGGATGAGGAGTGATCTCAGAGTAATATTTTAAGGATCTACAAATCTCCAAATTATTTAAGATAATCTAATTTTAAATACCTAGGGTACCCCAATTGTAGGTTGGAATATAAAGTAGTTCTAAGGCCAGTGGAAGAGATGCTTGTTCTACACTTTTCCACCCGGAGTTTCTCTGGTAAAACTTCACACAAAAATGTGTGAAAGACGGGCTGCCTCATAGTAGGCTTATATATTAGGTAAAGAGACTGCCTAATTTATTTTGTAGGATTCTTCCAGAGATTCTAGGTTTCTTAACTTGACAGATAAATTGTATAAAAGAGAATGGAACCTGCGTAATAATAGACTAGGGAGGTTAATCGGCAGACATCTAAAGAAATATTAAATTTTTTGCATGATGGACATTTTTATAGATGCAATTTGACCCAACCAAGATACTTCATGAAAACTCTACAAATTGAGGAAAATTCTAACATCCTGTAAGAGGGTTTCATATTTTTTTTCCCTGACCAATTGAAGATTTGGACCTAGCTTAATGCCAAAAGGCTAGATTATAAGTGGAACGCTTATTTAACATGGGCCAGTAAATGGGCAATTTTGCCAGTTTTCTGGGTGCACGTTAAATAACCAACCATTGTGAGTGGCTGGTTAATGCTACCACAAACTCGCACTAGCACTTTGTGATAGGAAAGGTCAGACCTTTAAAACCATCTTTTTTTTTTTTATTAAAATAACTGCACAAAGCAAAGCAACAAAGGAGTTTTTTGTGTATCACAATATATAATAGATAACCATTTACAGTAAAGATAAGCATATAAGTTGTGGTCAGGGTAAGGGAAAACAATGTGTGAATATTAGCCCAATGACTTATTATAGAGTTAACAGTATAATATGAGTTAACAGTATAATAATATTAGCTAGTATATTAGTAGTGTGTATTAAATCACGCTTAGTAGTGACAAATGTAATTTGAAGGGTCATAAAGACACAGATTCTGACCATCTGCATTGCAGAATAAATATTGGATAGCCAGACTTAGCGAAGAAGTAGAAATAAACTGCATAAGTCACTCTTAAATCCCAGGATACCTCATTGCCCAAGTATAATTTATTCTTGGGAAGGTATATGTGGTTCATAGGAACATATATAGACCGATTGGAAGATGACATCGCCCGGATGGAAGACTTCTTCAGCGCCGCCTGGATGATGACTTCATTGGATGGAAGACTTCTTCAGCGCCCCTTGGAGGATCACTTCTGCCGCTCCGGATCTCCTCTTCGGTTCCATCGGTGGGTCGGCTGGCTGAAGACAACTCAAGGTAGGATAATCTTCAGGGGGGTAGTGTTAGGTTTTTTTAAGGGGGGTTTGGGCTAGATTAGGGGTATGTGGGTGGTGGGTTTTAATGTTGGGGGGGGTTGTATTTTTCTTTTACAGGCAAAAGAGCTGAATTCTTTGGGGCATGCCCCTCAAAAGGCCCTTTTAAGGGCTGGTAAGGTAAAAGAGCTTTGAACTTTTTTTATTTAGAATAGGGAATTTTTTATTTTGGGGGGCTTTGTTATTTTATTAGGGGGCTTAGATTAGGTGTAATTAGCTTAAAATTGTTGTAATATTTTTTAAATGTTTGTAACTTATTTTTTGTAACTTAGCTTTTTTTATTTTTTGTACTTTAGTTAGTTTATGTAATTTTATTTAATTGTAGTTATTTGTATTTAATTTATTTAATTAATGTAATGATAGTGTAGTGTTTGGTTTAATTGTAACTTAGGTTAGGATTTATTTTACAGGTAATTTTGTATTTCTTTTAGCTAGGTAGTTATTAAATAGTTAATAACTATTTAATAACTATTCTAACTGGCTAAAATAAATACAAAGTTACCTGTAAAATAAATATAAATCCTAAAATAGCTACTATGTAATTATTAATTACATTGTAGCTATCTTAGGGTTTATTTTACAGGTAAGTATTTAGTTTTAAATATAAATAATTTATTAAAGTATAGTGTAGTGTTAGGTGTAATTGTAACTTAGGTTAGGATTTATTTTACAGGTAAATTTATCTTTATTTTAGCTAGGTAGCTATTAAATAGTTAATAACTATTTAATAGCTATTGTACCTAGTTAAAATAAATTTAAATTTGCCTGTAAAATAAATATAAATCCTAAGATAGCTACAATATAATTATTATTTATATTGTAGATATATTAGGGTTTATTTTAAAGGTAAGTATTTCGTTTTAAATAGGATTAATTTTGTTAATAATAGAAATATTATTTAGATTTATTTAATTAATATTTAAGTTGGGGGGTGTTAGGGTTAGGGTTAGACTTAGGTTTAGGGGTATACATATATTATAGTTGCGGTGGGGTCAGGGAGCGGCGGTTTAGGGATTTATACATATATTATAGTTGCGGCAGGGTCAGGGAGCGGCGGTTTAGGGGTTAACATATTTATTATAGCTTGCAGTGGGCTCCGGGAGTGGCGATTTAGGGGTTAATCATTTTATTAGAGTGGCGGTGGGCTCCGGGAGCGGCGGTTTAAGGGGTAATAACTTTATTACTTTATTGAAAGCCAGGTACGCTGGGCCGGAAAAGTGCAGAGTGTACCTGCTAGTTTTTTTATAGCTAGCAAAAGTAGTCAGATTGTGCCGCACTTGTGTGCGGAACATCTGGAGTGACGTAATAATCGATCTGTGTCAGACTGAGTCCGGCAGATCGAAGCTTACGTCACAAAATTCTACTTTTGCCGGTCTCTAGCCTTTGATAACTAAGGCGAATCAGCCTCGCCACAAATACGCTGCGGAATTCCAGCGTATTTGAGGTTGACGGCTTGATAACTACCCCCCTAAATCTCCTCAGTTTATAGCGTGACTGGTTGATGCCTGCTCATTCATACATTACACAGAAGAAGTGTTTAAAAGGATATTTAAGTGTCTAGGTTATTATTGTGATAATGCTATCGCTGATAAAGGTTGGGGTATGCAAGCATATACATTTATACAAATGAAACTGGTGAACATTTAACAGATTATCTCAGGCATATAGAGGTGCTAATCCCGGTGTGTAACATAGGAGGAAATAATACTCCTCTGAATGAAGTATACAGAAGTGGTAAGCCAGAGCATACTATAAACTAAAGTCTTGAAGAGAGAGCTAATCAGTATACAACAAAAGACTGGAAGACTATCCCACAATTAAAGTAAAATGTGGGGATCTTTGTATCATAGTCACTGAGGGCAAATGTTCAAGAGTAAAGTGTCTCATTAAGAGTTCCTGTGTCAGCATTAGAAAAGCAGAAGTCCCATCGATTAACACACTAGCCGATTTAGATTTTGTGATGAGGCTACGAGGGACCATCTGTTAATGCTATGATACAGAATACTCATTCGTGGCTAGAAGGTGACTCCTGGTGCTGCGGATCCAGCCAAGCATTGGGGAACTGCAATTTAACATAGGAACCATAAGAGTGACGCTCTCCCTTTTTCCCACAAGCATCTTGCGCTTCTCCTCATGTGAGTTTGTGGTGCCTGTGGGGAATAAGACTACAACCTTGATTGTAGATGTCTGTAGAGTTGTACGTACATGGCTTAGACTCTGCAGTAGGCGATGAACTTGAAGTAAGTTCATCCGGTGACTCAGCGTCTGCAGCTTCACTAGTTGGCCAGGTGTTAGAGCCGGCCATTTCCCACATGGTCGGAGTTATGTCAAGTAGGAAAAAACTGACTTGGGCATTGTTAAGCATGCAGCTCAGGTCATATAGACTCACAGAAGTGTAACTCTCTAAGGAGTCTTCCCTCCTCTGTACTCTGATCATGGCCCATGTCTCCACCATAGAAATGGACGCCTCCATGTGTGTATCCCTCAGAATGCCCATTAGGCTTTCAAATCCCTCAGACATTTTAAGGTCCAAGTGCTGCAGTAAATTGTAAAGAGTCATGTGTTCGTCCTCCATGCTCACAGAAATATGTTGTATAGTACCACAGAGGCTGCTATTAATCCTCGGGTATCCAGGCGGGAGAGGGCTATATAGGTTCTGGCTGACCCTGGGTGTTTTAGCAAATCAGCAGATTGGGATATAGTAGAGATGTTCCTAGCGTTCTCCTCAGTATTATAGCTTCCACTCCTGCCAAAAATAGTCACCATATATTAGTTAAAAAAGATTTTTAAAGCTGAAATGGCAGGAGCTCTCTCTCCATGCGTCTGTTCTTGTTGGCGGTTAGCTCCACCCCCCCAAATTCCCCACTTTTAAGTGAGGGGTCACACCCCCTCTAATTTTTAGGTGATCATAACTGAAATGGTGACTCATACTACATGCTAATAGTTGCTATCCTCCTTGTCTACTATGAGCTGTTCCTAAAACACAATTCCAGAACGTAATTTGCATCAACACCTACATGTATGTTCCATATAACTGGATGATATGCAACAGAGATTTTCAGAAAGTTGTTATATAGATAGACTCTTAAAGGATAATATGCATGAATTTACATCAATAGAATAACACATTTTTTTATTAAAAAAAAGGCAGTAGTTGGAGAGATTTCCTGATGAATAACAATCCAGCACACACCAAGAATTTGGTTACCTAAGACTAAATAAATATATTTAAAATGCACAAGATGCAGTACCTGTAACAGCCTGTATATATTTTTATCACCCACACATGTAAGTGCTGGAGGGGTGGTGCAATGACTCCCCCCTGATAATGACACATAGTCATCATCCACGCTAAATATATGGTGTTGATGATAACCACGTATCATTATTCACAATTATGGGGTTAAAAAAAGCAGAAATCAGCTTAACAAGATCAACAACCTTCAAATTAAATTTGCATTTGAATATTTTTTTTCTGGTACTTGTAGTACTGATAAGACTTTTTTAGATAATCTAAGCAGGCCAGAGATTTAGAGAATTGGGCCCTTATACCTTACCCAAAAAGGGTCTCACAAATATTCTGTGACAACTACTCCTCACCCTTCCCCTTGGGAGCATTGCAATAACATCAATGAGAATACTGATGGCGTTGCAGATGGCATTGTTGATGTCATCATCAATTACATCACAAATGACATCACCTATGACCATTAATGGCATCATTGGTGACATAACCATGACATCATCCTACAGTCAGGCAATATACAGTAATACAGTATATATATATATATATATATATATATATATATCATATACATATCTGCAGAGAACATATAGTATTTTGTTTTTTACTCTCATAGGCACCATTCTATAGTCTTTGTTATCCCCCCTTCCCTGACATACATCCTTCTACTTTCTTTAAGCATTTGATCTCCTTGCAATCTCAATCCTCCTCACTGTATCAACTTTCATTTCTGTAAACCCAATGTCTACTTACCCAATCAACCTTTGTGTCCCTCAAGCCTTCAGCTTCTCACTTTGTAGTTTTCAGTAATAACAACCTACTCATTTACATGATATACCTCCAACACATTGTTATATCATTCCTCTCACCTGTACCTTTAATGAGGGGTAGGGCTAAATCTTTTATAAGCTTCCTTCCTCCTCAGTCTAATTGCTTGTTATTTTGAAAAGCACGTCCTCATATTAGGAAGCTCTCCTGACAAGCTCTCATTGTTGATCTTGAAAAAATCTCCAAAGGATTGTTTTTTTTCTCTGCAATCCATAATTACGGCTCTAGCTTTAACCTCAGAGTATTTTCCGGATCCCAGTTTCCCAGTTTCCACCTACTCCCAACCTCACAGATCCCCTCAGCCCTCACCTCAAGTTAATAATTTCATAAATGAGCTATCACTCCGTTTTCAACTTCTTCAAGAAACTATCACGGAATCCCAGAAAAAGCACAAGTACTATTATGACCTCCGTCATAGAACCCCTCCTGCATACCAGGTAGTTGACAAGGTCTGGCTTTCCACTCAACATCTCAAACTTCGTACACCATCTAGGAAGTTCTCCCAGTTATACGTGGGTCCTTTTTCTATAACTGGGATAATCAATAAAAATGCAGTTAGACTTGCTCTCCCCTCTCACTACAGAATACACCCTGTTTTCCATGTTTCCCTCTTAAAATCCTGCAAATTATCCAATATCCCCTCATCATCTCCTGGGGCTCCACCACTATACCCTCAACCGGACCTGGAATATGAGGTATCCACTATTCTTGATTCCAGGAGATTCCGTGGTCCACTACAATACCTTATTCGTTGGAAAGGTTTTTCTACAGATGAGGATTCCTGGGAACCGGCTTCCAACATATCTGCACCACATTTGCTATCGCTGTTCCTTCGCAGGTTTCCTGACAGGCCTTCTCCTTAAATCCATGGAGGGATATCCTTGGAGGGGGAAAATGTTATATCATTCCTCTCACCTGTACCTTTAATGAGGGGTAGGGCTAAATCCTTTATAAGCTTCCTTCCTCCTCAGTCTAATTGCTTGTTATTTTGTAAGCACGTCCTCATATTAGGAAACTCTCCTAACAAGCTCTCATTGTTGATCTTGAAAAAATCTCCAAAGGATTGTTTTTTTTTTCTCTGCAATCCGTCATTACGGCTCTAGCTTTAACCTCAGAGTATTTTCCGGATCCCAGTTTCCCAGTTTCCACCTACTCCCAACCTCACAGATCCCCTCAGCCCTCACCTCAAGTTAATAATTTCATAAATGAGCTATCACTCCGTTTTCAACTTCTTCAAGAAACTATCACGGAATCCCAGAAAAAGCACAAGTACTATTATGACCTCCATCATAGAACTCCTCCTGCATACCAGGTAGGTGACAAGGTCTGGCTTTCCACTCAACATCTCAAACTTCGTACACCATCTAGGAAGTTTTCCCAGTTATCAGTGGGTCCTTTTTCTAAAACTGGAATAATCAATAAAAATGCAGTTATACTTGCTCTCCCCTCTCACTACAGAATACACCCTGTTTTCCATGTTTCCCTCTTAAATTCCTGCAAATTATCCAATATCCCCTCATCATCTCCTGGGGCTCCACCACTATACCCTCAACCGGACCTGGAATATGAGGTATCCACTAATATGAGGTATACTTGATTCCAGGAGATTCCGTGGTCAACTACAATACCTTATTCATTGGAAAGGTTTTTCTACAGATGAGGATTCCTGGGAACTGGCTTCCAACATATCCGCACCGCATTTGCTATCGCTGTTCCTTTGCAGGTTTCCTGACAGGCCTTCTCCTTAAATCCCTGGAGGGATTTCCTTGGAGGGGGAAACTGTTATATCATTCCTCTCACCTGTACCTTTAATGAGGGGTAGGGCTAAATCCTTTATAAGCTTCCTTAACCTTCAGTCTAATAGCTTGTTATTTTGTAAGCAAGTCCTCATGTTAGGAAGCATTACTGACAAGCTCTCATTGTTGATCTTAAAATAATCTACAAAGGATTGTTTTTTTTTTCTCTGCAACCCCTCATTATGGCTCTAGCTTTAACCTCAGAGTATTTCCGGATCTCTCCCCTGCTGCATGCCAGACAGCTGAGCTGCTGTTCAGTCATTCTAACTATGATCCCCCCAGTTGACTCCTGAACCGGATCCTGATGCTGCACAAACCTCCTCCCTTATCCAGCACCTGTTCACCGGCTTGTCTGCTCCCTCACTTACCAGGTATTTTCACTATTGCTTCTCATCTACTAAATGTATACATTTCAGCTGCTTGTTTTACCGGAACTCTGCTAAGGACTGTGTCTGTAGTTATTACTATTAACTCCTGCATCACCATAAGGACTGTGTCTATAGTTATTACTATTAACTCCTGCATCACCAGTTGTCTCCCTCATTGCACCTCCCCAGTTAGACTTTTGTTCTTACTTATAAACCTACCTATTTGTTCTCAAATCATTTATCAGTGTTCTAACAGACTTATACGTGTTAGTCTCTATCACTTATCAATTCACACACTTCTGAGTCTGTGATAACAAATTGCTACATGTGGTTACTGTTTCTTTCTAAGCATAAGCTACAGTATCTTACTCTGTTAGCTACAGCTATACCTTTGCACCAACTATGCATACCATATTATACAAAGATTTACTATCTTAAATTTCTGCATATTTGATTCATTACAGTTATCTGACCAACCCTGACACACATCCTCTTCTCATATATTTTTCCTCATATAAAAACATCCTTCTAATCCATTGACAACCCTCTCTCTCTGGCCTTCACACCATCTCTGTTACACCAACCACTGTTTACCCTATTTTTATAATGATTACACACCATTATCTTAATTATTTTCTCAGGACTCTCCCTTTATTCTCTTCACTCTTTCCTACTCTCAAATTAGGATCATATTTTTTATATTTCTGTATATCTTTTCCAAATTACATTGCACTCTGTATTTGCTCCATTGTAAACTAAAACTGACAGTTTCAGAAAGTAGGTGGGACAGTGCAGTTCCCTGTGCTGAACAGGGGAGTTCACATGGTATATCTGAAGCTCACTTACAATTCTTGTGAAATGATAAAAGCTTTTTAAACCATTTGGTCTCACTGATGAATCTCGCCAGCTGTATGCAGGTGTAGTTTGCTCAAAATCCCCAATACACTCCTTTTAACTGACAGAATATATTTAATATATGTATATATATTAAAATACAGCCAAATACAATTTAAATTGTAGTGAAAACATTTTATTTTAATTTGTAATTGATGCAAACTGAGCCTTTATATTAGCCCCAGTTACCTTCTCTCTCCCATGTGAAATGATGTATTCCAGAGAGCTCCATTACTTTCTATGGAAAGCATCTTTCATCTCTCTGGGACTTACAGGTTCTGACTTTTTTTCTTACAAAATTCAGTATGTTCAGTCCCTGTGGAGTCAGCACTATAATGTCTATCTAAACTAGAGCATGTTTGATTATCTGGTCCAAAGAAAATAACAAAGATCTCTGGGAAGTTGACACATTTTTAGTTTTATTTTAAATATAAGATGTAAAATGCAATTTAAATTGTAAAAGATACACAGAAATGAACAAAGTATGATTCAAATTTGTCAAAGTTTCACAGAAACTGTGAAAGCATAATCAGAATTTGTAAAATTGTTTATAAACGCTAATTGCAAGAATCTGTGCGAGCCTGAAACTGCTGGGGCTTCTGAAGCAGCTTTTGCTGCTTGGTAAATGGAGCCCTCAGACAACCTGAAATCCATAAGCAGTGACAAAACAAACCCTCAAGCCTTGTAGATGTCAAGTATTTAGCTATCTCAATCAACTACCAGAGAAATGTAAATGTAATCAAGTAATGCCTATTCAGTCCACCCTTTAACACATGAAAGCTCATGACACAGCAAAAAAATAAAAATAACACAAATACTATTTTAAAAATTGTATTCCTTAACACACTGTTACTTAGAAAATGTAAATTAAAAAAAGTCTAAAAATGTAATATAAACCACATTCATTGCTTACTATAATTCACTACATTTGAAATGTCTTTTCTTGCAGAAATGAAAAATACAGCCTTAACCGAGCTACAGAGATTACAATGGAACATGCTCCTTTAATGAATAGTGTATGAGATCTTGCAGACCTTATGCATCTTACAGTGGCAGCTAGATGTCAAAACAGGCTGTGTAGGCCCCCTGCCTCTGCATAATTTACTATCAAGTTTGTGGTGCTTAATTAGCAATGAAGATGCAAACTAAATATGAAAAAGATTACATAAATTTTGGCTTTTCAGAAACAGATAATGACACTGTATTGCTAATTAGTATACTGAACCAGAAAACAAGTTTGGTCAATTATGTAATTTAACTACTAATTGACATAGATAAAAAAGAAAACATTTAAGATCCCCTAGGTCTCTACCTCAGACATGTGCCATGCAGAGATCAAAGTATATATATTATATATATTCTCTAAGAACACTTTTGCTTTGAGATCCAAATGTGGTTTTAATTTTCTTGAGATATGATAGATTCAATGAATGTGTTATCTTGAAATGTTTCCCCCTTTGCTTGTTTGATACAAACACCTGTACATAATACTGCAATCTAGTGTTAATAACATTTACCTCCATTGATAAGTATTTGTTAAAGATCTTCTTCATGGATAAAACTATTGATTATCCTTTCAATAACAAATAGTACATTTAAGCCAATATGTTTTTAGTAAAAAAAAAAAAAAAGCACAACATAGGGAGCTAGAGAATATATCTCCATTATGCTGCTTGATGTCAAGATTACACCTTTTTTAAATTAGGCACGGATAGATTAGGAAGGTGTTTCTGAATTGTTTGAAGACAATTATTTACCTTAATTCTTTTTTGTGTATTCTATTATCCTGGAAAATTGGATGAAACATATTGGAGATGATAATAATCAATCAGCAGTTTACTCCCAAAATGGCTTGTTGCTTTCTGTTCAAATTGGTCATTGAATTTCTTGAGGGAACACAATGCAAAATCAATTTGTTTGTTAAAAACCCACAGCCACAAAGACATTTTTCAATGCAAAATCTACCAAAATATATTTTTGTGTGTTAAGTGGCTGTTCTCAAAATATAAACAGGGAGGCCATTCAAAACTGACTGACACATTGATTGGTCCCATTTATCATTTGCTGGACAGACAAGGCTCACAATTTCAGGAACCTCATCAGCCTGGCTTCCCAGTGAGTGGATAACCTCCACTAACTGTATTTATCATTGCACAAGCTGCTGATTGTGCAATGCAGCCCCCTGCTCACACACAGCCAATCACGCACAAGTATGGACTGTCAATCATCCCAGTCGGATCATCATAATTGAAATCTTCAACATTTTAGATGGCAGAAAGGTCAAGTAGCTGGGGGTCTTAAGACTTGGCTTGTTGCAAGCCTGAATTACTGAGGCCAGGAGCTGCACCCACAGCTTAATAAATGGGGCTCAATAGCACATACACACATCTTAGGAGTACATTAAAGGTCTATTCAAGAAACCCCATTGTTCAGTGTGGCATTAACTTATTGTAATACAAATGAATCCTCATCATTGATTAACCATATGAATGTTATATGTGTCTTGGCATGATGAGAATAATTTGATATTCACATCAGGACCCAAAACTGCAGAAGCAGTTTCAGCTTCTGGTGAGGGGTCAGGGAACGAGAAAGGTCAAAAGGGGCCTTTGGTCACACTACTGGTAACAGTCAGGCCCAAAATGGAGGGGACCTTGATAGACATCTAAGTACCAAATGCCCCCATAGTCCCGTAAGATGGAGATATACCCTCACTGGTTAGTTTATTGGATACAGACAGGGCAAAAAAAGCTCAGTTTTCTTTCCAAGACCCCAAAACAATTTAAAAGGAGGGGAGAAGGAAAAGATCTTCCCAGATAGTAGTGCTACTCTACCAGGAGAGGGAGGTCTCAAATGAAATTCAAGTAACAGTTAAATTCAGTCAAAAAAATTTCAATCTCTTTCAGATGTTGCTGGATGTCAATAAACTGATCTGAAATATAACTTTAAAAAAATATTTTTCAGACAACAATACAGAGTCTCTGGAAGATCTAGGGAAACCAACACATGATTCATATATTTTCAGAAGTTCCCTTAGATTTAAAGAGTCTTGTAATATAGGCCCCAAATCTAAAAAATTGCCATCCAAGACATGGTGTCCCACACCAAAACTCACAGGGGTAGCTCAAATTAAATTCTATAAAAAAGGGGCTCCCATACAAATAATGAGAGTTTATACAAAAAAATGAGAGACAGAAAAGAAACATCCCCTAAGCAGTCAGAGGTAGAAAAAACAAACATTTTTTACAGAATTACGAAGTTCCCAAGATAAAACATATAATTATTCTCATAAAACATAATCTTTATTAGTGAAATGTTAAAAACAAAGGTAAACACATGTAAAAAGGAAAATAAAATGAAAATACTGGTGTGGCACGAAACACAATAAAAGTTCCTTACATAAATATTTCTGTGACTATTAAGTGCTCCGCACTGAAGCTAGAAAGAGGTGGCAATCTGCTAACACTTTCGTGACACCCCACCACAATTATTTCAAAGGACTGGGTGTTCCCGTGCTACTATCCCTGGAAACCGTCTCAAAAACATGTTATCACAACCAAGTAAAATCAATTAACTGGCCCAAAGGGCACTGGACTCACCAGGAAAGCCTGACGCACGTTTCACATACAGCTTTATCAAGGGCTTTCTTAAAAACAACAATTGCACGTTGTATTTTGTACTTGTAAGTTTGAATTTCTTGATTTCTTTGCACATTTGGTGTGCTTAAACTACAATTTACAATGTGCATAGTTAAAAAAATATTTTTGGTGAACAATTTCGTTATGAATTTTGATGCACCTTAAAAATACAAATTATACCTTTATATTTTTGAGTGAATGGTTCAATTATTTGTTTTGTAAGATTTTTAAATTAAGAATTTTATTGAGCACTTTAGTAATGTAGGGCATCTTCCCATACAAAAATGCAGTATACGCCCCTTAGTTACACACCCTGTTTTTAGAGTAAAATGTGTCTTTATATAATTCCACCAGGGAAATAGAAGGACTGCAGAGCATTCTTATAGAATCTCAGCAGCTCAGGGATCTTTTTAGAAACAGGGCCATAGAGGGCCATTACTAGAGGAAGATAGATGTGATGCATCACAGCTACTTCCTTTAGGTTTAGCTTTTATCCATCTTTTAGAAAAACCTCTGTCTTTTATCCTATGCATAATAGGGGACCCATTTTGGAGAAATTCCAAAAGGGGTGGAGAAAGATATTACACAATTATCAAAAACAAGTGATAATAGGGGGTACATGTAACTAGGGCTGAAAAGTTGGCTTTGGAGGGATTGAGCAAAAAATAAGATTTGTGATTAGAGCCACAGATAAAGGTGGCTTGGTTGTATTAATTAATAAATCAGATTTTGTTCTGAAAGCCCTGAGACAGTTAGGAAATCCCTCGTAATATACACTTGTAGAGTTTAATCCTACAGCCCATTTTCAAAGAAAAGTGAAGCAACTTTTAGATGATGGCTATGAGGAGGGCTTGTTTGATAAGGCCACATGTGAATAGCTGTATGTTGACAAACCAGTTAACCCTTTTTTTATCACCAAACCAATGTACAGAAAACATTGAAGAATGTGCTTGGACAATTGTGGGCTAGATTACATTAAAGTGGAGCGTTAGTTATTACTCCTGTTTGAGAATTAACTGTGTTAGAAGTAAGCTTTTTGCGCCCGTTGGGTTGCGCACGTATTATGAGTTGAAATATACTGTTTTCACTCACGCTAACCCGAAAAGGGTAAAAAGGCCAAACTTAGAATATTACAGGCGTTTTTACGTATTCCCCCATAGAATTAAATGGAGCAAAAAAAGTGGAAAAAAAACTAACACACGACTCACACAAACCCAATCGCATATTCTCATGTGCGCTAACCATACATGAAAATATGAATATTTCACATTCCAGTGTTTGTCACATACAAGAATATATTCTATTTATTCATAAATACATATTTCTATATACAGGTATATCTGAGGGTATTTTGGTTAAATATATATTTATACCTATATATGTACATGATTATATATAGGTATAGATATATACATACATATATACTGTATACAGTAGAAACTCAATTAACCGGCACCCATGGGGATCGGTAGATTCCGGATAAGTGTATTTCTGGTTGCTTGAGAGTCACTATTAAAAATAGGTCTAACATGGGCAGGAGCCGGTTAGAGGCGCACACTAGATGTATCGTATGAGGCAGACTTCAACAGGATGGTAAATCAATAAAAAATTCCCAGAACGTCTCAATCTCTTGCTGAAAACATTGTGTTTATTCAGGAAATAAAATGCATTGTTTTCAGCAAGAGATTGAGACGTTCTGGGAATTTGTTATTGATTGAGCATCCTGTTGAAGTGGATCCTCCCATTGGGCTCTCCCTTGCCAGTAGTAGTGTGAACCCTGGTCCGGAAGAGTGATACATGACAGGAATGCTGTACTTCCACGAGATAGCCCACCCTGATTGCCAAGCTGATGCAATCGTAAGTGCTGCGGTATATTTTATGTCCCTATTACTGTACCGTTTGTCTAATGAGTGGGTTAGTGTAGCAGATAAGTGTGTCTATCGTCGCTCTATTTACTGCAGCACAAGGCATATAAATTTACCAGGAGATGAGAGTGACCACTTCCCATATGGTCACAAAAATCCCTGTGATAAGTAACTGGATAAGTAAAAAGTTTAACTATGCCAAGTATAGCTGTTAGCTTTAACACTGATACGTGGTGCAGTATATATATATGCCACAATTAGCTCATGGATTTAGCACTGATATACCACTAAAACAAACACTCCTTATATATTGTTGCGATATGTTGCTACTATGTCTTACTATATTATAGGCATACTAAGCCCTAAGAACCCAAAGGAGTGCTACGTGTTCATTATCAACATTGATATAAGCTGACCTGTATTGCGGTGTGGTGATGTAGGTACCAGCTTCTCTCTACAGTTAAGGGACAGAGCACTGAAAGTTGAAAAGTTATGCCTCAGTCATTTTGATGAGGAGAGTGGAATTAATGTCTAAGGTCTGAAGCTGGGAAGGTATGCACTTACTAAGTGACTAATTAGGTGTATGCTGCCAGCTGCAGTCTGACCCTGTGAGAGAGCTGTGGAGCAGGATCCAGAAAAAGTAAATGACTGGCAAACCCTGGAGCTCCCCTTCAGTCTATGCAGCTGAATCCTGTTTAGTGGTTTCATGCACTTCCCACCTAGACTTGGTATATGCCGACCGAGATGTTTGTGTTTGGCTGTGAATTCTAGTATCACACTGGAGGGATCGTTTTATGCTTCAAACTGCTGTTTATACTTTTAAACGTTTGTGAGAATATATTGTGTGCTTACACTTACGTTATAATAAATTACCCTGCACTTGAATTGGGCTGCGCCTGTCTTCCATTCTTTCATAGTTTAAGTGACTAATTAAGCCTTATTTCTAAGCAATTATAACTGCAGTGTACAACCCTATGTAATATGAAGAAGGACATTTTACCCTATATAGACCTCTGTAAGGGAGGCTGAATCAACAAATACTATTCACACCACAGTGCATCATCAATACGGGTAATTGTGGGACTGTGCCAATATACACCTTTAACGTTTCTGAACATATTTGTTGAGCTCAAGCTGCTAAAATCATATTGGCTGATTTGAACAGCCAATAGGATTTAAGCAGCTCTCATTCTATTGGCTGATTCATCATCCAATAGAATTAGAGCTGCTTAAATCCTATTGGCTGATTTGAACAGTTAATAGGATTTTAGCAGCTCTCATTATATTGGCAGATTCAAATCTTTCAGCCAATAGGAATGCATTGAAGATTCAGTATACGGCGGTGACCGTGAAGAGGAAGCTCCGCTCTGGATGTCTTCAGGATGGACCCGTTCCACGCCGCCGGGATCAAGATAGAAGGTGCCGTCTGGATGAAGATCGAAGAGGCCGCTTGGATAAAGACTTTTCGCCGCTTGGATGAGGACTTCTCCGCTGGGATGAAGATTGAAGAGGCCATCTGGATGAAGACTTATCCACCGGGATGAAGATTGTTCAAGCGGGACTTCAAACACTGTAAGTGGATTGTCTTGGGGTTAGTGTTAGTTTTTTTAAGTTTTTTTGGGTGGGTTTTATTTTTAGATTAGGGTTTGGGCAGTAAAAGAGCTAAAAACCCTTTTAAGGGCAATGCCCATACAATGCCCCTTTCAGAACAATGGGAAGCTTAGGTTTTTTTAGATAGTTTTTTTTTATTTTGTGGGTTTGGGGGGTCGGGGTTTGAAATGTTAGTGGGACTTGGTATTTTTTTTCAGGTAAAAGAGCTGTTTAACTTAGGGCGATGCCCTACAAAAGGCCCTTTTAAGGGCCATTTGTAGTTTATTCTAGATAAGGTTTTTTTATTTTGTTTGTTTTTTTTTTAATCGGTATTAGAATAGGAATACATTTATTTTGTGTGATGTGTTTGTTTTTCTTTTGTAGGAAAAGAGCTAGTCTCTTTAGGGCAATGCCCCCCAAAAGGCCCTTATATGGGCCCTTGGTAGTTTGGGGGGTGGGGGTTTGCATACTGTTAGAGGGTGTTTGTTTGTTTGTTTTTGTAGCAAAATAGCTGTTTAACTTAGGGTAATGCCCTACAAAAGGCCCTTTTAAGGGCCCCCCAAAAGCATACTTTAAGGGCCCTTGGTGGTTTATTTTAGATTAGGATTTTTTATTTTGGGGTGTTTTTTTTAAAGGGTATTACAGTAGAATAGGAATAATTTTTATTATTTAGCATAATTTCATTTTTTTTTTGTAATGGTAGGTTTTTTACTTTTTGTAATGGTAGTTTCTTTATTTTTTGTAATGGTAGTTTTTTATTTTTTGTAATTTAAGGTTTTAGTGTAAGGTAGCTAAGGTAGCTTAGGCTTTATTTCACAGGTAATTTTGTATTTATTTTAACTATGTAGTTAGTAAATAGTTAATAACTATTTATTAACTAGTCTACCTAGTTAAAATAAATACAAACTTACCCGTGAAATAAAAATAAAACCTAAGCTAGCTACAATATAACTTTTAGTTATGTTGTATCTAGCTTAGGTTTTATTTCACAGGTGAGTATTTAGTTTTAAATAGGAATTATTTAGTTAATAATTGCAAATTTAATTTAGATCTATTTTAATTATGTTAAAGTTAGGGGGTGTTAGGGTTAGGTTTGGGGTAGGGTTAGGGTTAGGTATAGGGGTAGGTGTAGCGGTTAATAGTTTAATTTAGGTTGTTGTGATGTGGGGGGCTGGTGGTTTAGGGGTTAATAGGTTTATTCAGTTAATAATTGTAAGTTTAATTATCTCTATTTTAATTATGTTAAAGTTAGGGGGTGTTAGGGTTATAGTTACTTTAGGGTTATGCTAGGGTTAGGGGTTAATAGTTTAATTTAGGTTGTTGCTATGTGGGGGGCTGGTAGTTTAGGGGTTAATAGGTTTATTTAGTGGTAGTGATGTGGGAGGCCAGAGGTTTAGGGGTTAATAGCTTTATTTAGGTGGCAGCGATATCGGGAGCAGCAGATTAGGGGTTAATAACTGTAGGCAGGCGTCAGCGATGTCGGGGGCAGCAGATTAAGGGTGTTTAGACATGGGGTTTATGTTAGGGTTTTAGGTTTAAACCGTATTTTCTTTTTCCCCATAGACATTAATGGGGCTGCGTTACGGAGCTTTTCTTTCTGCGATCGCAGGTGTTAGTTTTTTTTTTTAGCCCGCTCTACCCATTGATGTTTATGGGAAAAGCGTGCACGAGCACGTCAAATCAGCACTTGTTTTTTGTGCGGTATGGAGATTAAATTATTATTAGCAGGTATTTGTAGAGCGACAACCGGTCCCGCAGCTCTATGAACATAGGTGGTATATAAAAAACGATTACAGGGATCAAATGGGGAGAGAGGGTCCTGCCGAGAGTTGCACTGTTGTAGTCATCTCTTATGAAGGTGAACTACAAAAAGCTGGGCTCATAGTCTTACATGCTATGGGGTTTTAGGGGGTAGCAGTGGAGAAAGGAAGGTTAGTGAAGGTTGTAAGCATCCTTGAATAGTAGCGTCTTCAGGGAGCACTGAAGCTTTTAAAACTAGGGGAGATTCTTGTGGAGTGAGGCAGAGAGTTCCATAAGATGGGAGCCAGTCTGGAGAAATCTTGTAGATGGGAATGTGAGGAGGTAACAAGAGAGGAGGAGAGTAGGAGATCATGAGTGGAGCAAAGGGGATGGGAGGTAGAGGATCTGGAGACAAGGTCTGAGATGTAGGGGGGAGCAATGCAATTGAGGGCTTTGTGTGTCAGAGTGAGAATTTTGTGTTTAATCCTGGAGGCAAGAGGAAGCCAGTGAAGTGAAGAACTCTATATCGCCAGCACAAGCCTGTTTTTTTTTTTAAACTTGTAATGGCAGCGTATATATATATAGGCACACTCTGCAACTCTGCAATCCCGCATCTCCAAACCAAAAAAGAAAGAAAGGAAAAGTTTAAAAATATCCAAAAACCTTTATTTAGAAAAAAATATTTTAAAATCCATAGCATGTAAAAACATGAAGTGTAGGTTACAAGCCTGTAACCAAGTAAGAACAGCAGCCAAACATGTTTCGGGCTAAGTCTCAGCCCTTGTTCACTGACATAACCTGTGTTCCACCTGAATGCTTTATTTAAAGACATAATTGCTTTGTAATTACAGGCACCTGTTACATAATTAACCCCTAACCATTTAGGTCAGGAAAACATTTATCTTTTAAAATTGAAGTTAAAGTTGAAACTTCAAATATTAAGTTTTATAATTATTAGTTAGTGAATAACAATATTGGAGTGAATCCTGTTTTAGAACCCAATTTTGTCATTAATTAGAAGAGAAAACTTTAATGTAGGGTTAAGATATAAAGTCTCATAATTATAAATGTATATTCTAAATAATACAAGATTACCCTATATTCTTTTAATAAAACAAATCAACATCCATAATTGAGTTTAGACCAAAGGGGTGCTTTGTTTTAAGAAACAAAGATTAAAAATCCAACACACTTCCCTTTGGTCTAAAAGTCTCTCCCTGTCTCCTCTCCTCCTATGTCTAAGAACATGGTCTATACCCTGAACTGTCAAAAGAGAATCATTTGAATTATGTTCTTGCCTGAAATGTTTGGCTATCAGTGCTTTCAGGGTTCCCTATGTCTCTTAAGTGTTGTAACACTGTGTCTCATAGGGAACGTTTTGTGCGCCCTACGTACTATTTCCTGCATCCTTGACGAGTCAGCAAATAAATTACATGAGTGGTTTTGCATGTAATGCTAAATTGTGTGTCATATTCCTTACTAGTGGTGTTTGATACAAATTTACTCCCCTGTTTTATATGTGTACAAGTTTTAAAAATTCCCATTGCACTTCATACAGCCTACTTTTCTGGAAAGCCAAGTTTGACTTTTATTCGATGGTTACATAGAGGGTGCTAGTATACTACCCAAAGTCTTAGCTTTGCAAGCTGAAAACGGCAGCCATATATAGTAGATGAGGTTGAAAAAAGACCGAAGTCCATCGAGTTCAACCTATACAAATCTAAAATACTTACAAAAAGCTCCAGTTAAACTTAAATAATCCCACTAAAAGGTGACCCATTTAATACTAGCAATCATATCTATGAATTTTATTTATAGACAGAAATGTATCCAAACAATTTTTAAATGTATCCAGGTTATTGGCATTCACTACCTCCTTTGGTAATGAGTTCCACAATTTTATTGCTCTTACAGTGAAAAAACGTTTCCGTTGCAGGAGATTAAATCTCCTTTCCTCCAACCTTAAATTGTGACCTCTTGTCACAAACACTTTTCTTGGAATAAACAGAGCTTTGACTATCTCTGTATATGGGTCTTGAATATATTTATATAAAGTAATTATGTCACCTCTCAAGCACCTTTTTTCTAAGGAAAACAAACCCAGTTTGGCTAGCCTCTCCTCATAGCTTAAATTATCCAATCCTCTTATTAGCTGTGTGGCCCTTCTCTGAACTTTTTCTAGTTCTGCAATATCTTTTTTTGTGATCGGTCCCCAGAACTGCACTCCATACTTAAGGTGAGGTCTTACCAGGGTTTTATATAGTGACAGAATTATGCTTTCCTCCCTTGAATCAATGCCTCTTTTAATACATGCTAGTATCTTATTAGCCTTTGAAGCCGCTGCCCTGCATTGTGCACCTATCTTTAGCTTGTTATCTATTACTACCCCCAAATCTCTTTCCTCCTGTGTTTGGCTAAGTCTTGTCCCATTTAAATAATATGCTGCCTGCTTATTTTTACTTCCAAAATGTAGAACCTTGCATTTTCCCGTATTAAATCTCATTTTCCATTTATGTGCCCATACTTCTAATTTTTGCAGTTCTTTTGTAACGAAAGTTGATCCTGCTCTGACCTAATGACCTTACTTAACTTAGTATCATCTGCAAAAATAGAGATGTCGCTATTTAATCCTTGCTCCAAGTCCTTTATAAAAATATTAAAAAGAACAGGGCCAAGTACTGATCCCTGGGGGACTCCACTGATTACCTTTGTCCAATCTGAGTATAATCCATTTACTACTACTCGTTGCTCCCTATCTTTTATCCAGTTATTTATCCATGAGCTAACATTTTCAGCTAATCCCAGTCCCTTAATTGTGTGCATTAATCTCTCATGTGGCTCTGTATCAAACGCATTTGCAAAATCTAAGTATATCACATCAACTGATTCCCCTTTATATATATATTTTACTTACTTCCTCATAGAATCTGATTAGATTAGTTTGACATGATCTATTTCTCATAAAACCACACTGATTAGAACTCACAATCTTGTTTACACAAATCTGCTCATCAATATAATCCCTTATAATCCCTTCAAATATCTTCCCCACTAATGATGTCAGACTAACTGGTCTATAGCTTCCTGGATCACCCCTACTTCCCTTTTTGGAGAGTGGCACCACATCAGTTTTACACCAATCTTTGGGTACCATGCCTGATGATAATGAGATTAAGAGTAGAGGTTTGTCTATAACAGTACTAAATTCCCTTAACCCCTTTGGGTGTATTCCATCTGGGCCTGGAGTTTTATTTACCTTAATATTATCCAATTTGTTCCTGATATCCTCTATACATAACCTAGCTAATGGTAAGGGCTGGCATGTTCTATTTTGTTCCAAAGTATCATCCAATGGTTCCTCTCTTGTGTATACTTAAGAAAAAAAACTGGTTTAGTACCACCTTCTCCCTGTCACTGTTAATCATGCTACCCTCCATCCATTTTAATGTATCTATATAGTCTTTCTTAGATTTTTTGTTATTTATGTACTTAAATCATTTTTAGGGTTAGACTTAGAATCCTTTGCAATTAATTTTTTCATTTTCAATTTTGGCTAATTTGATTGCTTTTTTGCATGCATTGTTACATTCCTTATAAATATGGAATGTTGATTCTGTACTATTTCTTTAAATAATTTAAATGCCCTACGTTGTTTCTTAAAGGGATACTAACCCCTCATTTTTTCTTTCATGATTCAGATAGAGCATGCAATTTTAAGCAACTTTCTCATTTACTCCTATTATCATTTTTTCTTTGTTCTCATGTTATCTTGATTTGAAAAATCAGTAATAAAAGGTTAGGAGCCGGCCCATTTTTTAGTTCAGCACCTTGGTAGAGCTGCTGATTGGTTTGCTACATTTAGCCACAAATCAGCAAGTTCTACCCATATGCTGAACAAAAAATGGTCTGGCTCTAAAACTTACAGTACTGCTTTTTCAAATCAAGATAGCATGAGAACAAAGAAAAATTGATAATAGGAGTAAATTAGAAAGGTGCTTAAAATCTCATGCTCTATCTGAATCATGAAATAAAAAAATTGGGTTTAGTATCCCTTTAATTTCTCTTAACACATTTTTATTCAGCCACATTGGCTTGGATTTTTTATTTTTATAACCATATGGTATTTGTTGATAAGTATATTTATTTAACAAAGTTTTAAATGTTATCCATTTATCCTCTGTATTTTTATTACAGAATAATTTATGTTATTTAATGATTACCTTAAATCGTTGAATTTTGATTTCTTTAAATTAAAAGTCTTGGTTAAACCTTTAAGACACAGCTTATGAAAAGAGATTTCAAATGTGACCATGTTATGATCACTATTACCCAAATGTTCTTTGACTTATATGTTTGATATTATATCTGTATTATTTGATACCAGTAAATCTAATATAGTGTTACTACTAGTTGGCTCCTCTATTAATTGTGACAAGAAGTTATCCCTGAGAACATTTATAAATCTATCTCCCTTAGCTGAATTACTAGTTTCATTGGCCCAGTTTATATCCAGGTAGTTAAAATCTCCCATAATTACAGCACTGTTATTAGCAGCCTTACCTATTTGCATTAGTAGTTGAGTTTCATCCAGGTCACTAATGTTGGGGGGCTTGTAGCATGTTCCTGGTAATATTTTTTGGGGATTTTTTCCCCCCACTCTTTATTTCCACCCACAGGGTCTCTACATTGTCGCCTGTAACATAAATATCTTCCCTTATTGTAGGTTTAAGGTTAGGTTTAATATAAATGCAGATTCCTCCACCCCTTTTATTATTCTTGTCCCTCCTAAATAATGTATACCCCTTTAAGTTAACTGCCCAGTCATGTGAATCATCCCACCATGTTTCAGTTATACTGATAACATCATAGTCCTCTTCTGCACCTAAGAGCTCCAGCTCCCACATTTTAACTGTCATGCTTCTTGCATTTGTTGCCATACATTTAATTTTCATATGCTTTCTGCTGATACTTGATGTGCTTTCCTCCATATTTTCTACTGTGACATTTCTTAAGTCATCCCTTCCTTGAGATAATAAAGGAGTGACAGATTCACAGACCTCTCAGTTCTATTGTGCTCTAACTGACCCTCCCCCCCTTTGCCTAGTTTAAAAGATTCTCTAAACTTGCTACCATCCTTTTCCCCAACACACCTGCACCCATGTCATTCAAGTGCAATTCATCCTTACTGTACAAACTGTACCCAAGTGAAAATTCAGCCCAGTGCTCTAAAAAGTCAAACCCCTCATTTTTACACGTCTTTAACCATGAATTAGCAGATCTTAGCTCCTTCTGCTTACTGAATTAGCACACAACACTGGTAATATATCTGATTCCTTCATTAGTACCAATATGTAACATGAATGCAGGATCAGACCCACATCCCTCTAACAATCTATCAATACTCTCCACAATATGCCTAACACGAGTCCCTGGAAGACAGAAAACTGTTCTATTTAAAGGGTCTTGATGACAAATTACCCTATCAACCTTCCTAATAATAGAGTCTCCTACCACTAACATCTGCCTCAGGCCCTGACTTGTTTGCCCATCTTCCATGACTGAAGAACTGTTAACTATAGTATGCCCCTCTACCATGTCTGAAGGACTGCCCACCATAGTATGCTCCTCTTCCACAGCTAAATGAGTGTTCACTATACTAGGCAACACAGCCCTCTCTGACACTGCCACCCCTGAACTGATATCCCCAACATCTTCTTAATCTGGCAAATCTGTTGGGGTGTAACTGCTCAGAACTGGCCTGTCTCTTTTGCTTACCTTTACCTCGCCCTCTTACTGTGACCCAGCTAGATCGTGAAGTCTTCTCATCTGAATCCTCCCCATTCCCACTGATAGAACCATTAACAACCAGCTCATTCCTATCGATTTCCCTTTCAAGTGTCTGAATTTCAGGTAGTGTTGCAATTTTTTCCTCCAGAACTCCAATATGAGTTTATAAAGAGACAATATGTTCACACTTGCCACTAACATATAATCCCTGAAGCGGCTGCTCCAGTGAGGCAAACATATGGCAAGCTGTACACTGAATGAGATTCTCACATATACTTACTAAAATGTTTAACTTAAAAGTATAAAATAATTATATTTCCCTTGGTTACTCCAAACCGTTTTTTGCCTAACTACCTTGTGGCTAGATTCCAACAAAAAGAGTGTCCACAGCACCAAGTAAATGAAAAGAGGTTTATTCTGGTACAAACATTAAAACATGCAACGTTTCGGGATCCATTCCCTTAATCATGCATAGATACAACAGGTGTGTGCACAAGCTTTATAGGGAAACACATTAACCCTTTAATGACATTTAAGCATTACTTGTATTATAGCATCACCTAGTGGAGAATGAAAATCATTACATTTTATTAATTACAACAATCTATTTTGATGCTTTTAACTTTTATGAGAACAAGACTGAGTGCACTTAACCCAAACAATCAATGGGTTAAGTGCACTCAGTCTTGTTCTCATAAAAGTTAAAAGCATCAAAATAGATTGTTGTAATTAATAAAATGTAATGATTTTCATTCTCCACTAGGTGATGCTATAATACAAGTAATGCTTAAATGTCATTAAAGGGTTAATGTGTTTCCCTATAAAGCTTGTGCACACACCTGTTGTATCTATGCATGATTAAGGGAATGGATCCCGAAACGTTGCATGTTTTAATGTTTGTACCAGAATAAACCTCTTTTCATTTACTTGGTGCTGTGGACACTCTTTTTGTTGGAATACTGAGAGGAAGGCAGTCTCCTCTACCCCACCGGTCACCACTAACCCTGAGTTGAAAAAGGGAATTTGGGAACTTAAGGTGCTGTTTGTGCATTGTTTTGTGCTATTTTGCATTGTGGCTAGATTACGAGTTTTGCATTATGAGCGGCTCGGTACTAACTTGCAAGTTATTTCCACCGCTCACATCCCTATAGCGCTGCTATTACAGGTTTTCATAAACCTGGCGTTAGCAGGCAATATGTGAGCGCTGAGCAAAATTGAGCTACATACTGCACTCCAATACCAGCACCGCTTTGAGCTGGTTTTGGTTTTACGTGCTCATGCACGATTTCCCCATAGACATGAATGGGGATAGCCAGCTGAAAAAAAGCCTAACACCTGCAATAAAGGAACGTAAAGCTCCGTAATGCAGCCCCATTGATTCCTATGGGGAAAGAAAACTTATGTTTACACCTAACACCATAACATAAACCCAGAGTCTAAACACCCCTAATCTGCTACCCCCCAACATCACAGCTACCTACATTACACTTATTAACCCCTAATCTGCCATCCCGACATCGCCGAAACCAACATTATATTTATTAACCCCTAATCTGCCACCCCCAATGTCACCGCCACCTACCTACACTTATTAACCCCTAATCTGCTGCCCCCAATGTTGTCGTTACCTACCTACACTTATTAACCCCTATTCTGCTGCCCCAACGATGGCACCACTATACTAAAGTTATTAACCCCTAACCCTAAATCTAACCCTAAACCTAACACCCACTAACTTTAATATAATTAAAATAAATCTAAATAAAAATTACAATTAATACCTAAATAATTCCTATTTAAAACTAAATACTTACCTATAAAATAAACCCTAAGCTAGCTACAATATAACTAATAGTTACATTGTAGCTATCTTAGGTTTTATTTTTATTTCACAGCTAAGTTTGTATTTACTTTAACTAGGTTGAATAGTTAGTAAATAGTTATTAACTATTTACTTGCTACCTAGCTAAAATAAATAACAATTTACGTTTAAAATAAAACCTAACCTGTCTGCCCTGAAAAGGGCATTTGGATGGGCATTGCCCTTAAAAGTGCATTTAGCTCTTTTTCAGCCCAAACCCTAAGCTAAAAATAAAACCCACCAAATAAACCCTTACAAAAACCTAACACTAACCCCCGAAGATCCACTTAAAGTTTTTTAAGAGCCGACATCCATCCTCAACGAAGCGGCAGAAGTCCTCAGCGAAGTCGGCAGATGTCTTCATCCAAGCCGGCAGAAGTCTTCATCCAGACGGCATCTTCTATCTTCATCCATCCGGCGCGGAGCAGGTCCATCTTCAAGACATCCGCCGCGGAGCATCCTCTTCTTCCGACGACTGGATTAGTTGATAGAATTCTATCAGCTAATCGGAATTAAAGGTGAAAAATTCCTATTGGCTGATGCAATCAGCCAATAGGACTGAGCTCGCATTCTATTGGCTGATTGGAACTGCCAATAGAATGCAAGCTCAACCCTATTGGCTGATTGCATCAGCCAATAGGAATTTTTCACCTTTAATTCCGATTGGCTGATAGAATTCTATCAGCCAATCGGAATTCAAGGGACGCCATCTTGGATGATGTCCCTTAAAGAAGAAGAGGATGCTCCACACCGGATGTCTTGAAGATGGTGCCTGGGAGGTCAAAAAGTGAGCGGTACAGCCTATACCGTCAAGATCCATACCGTAAACTGAAAGTCAGTAGTTATGTTTTTTTTTTTACAAAGTTGTAACATAAAACTCATAACTAATGTGCTAAAAAGTACACCTATACCCATAAACTACAAATTAACCCCTAAACCGAGGCCCTCTTGCATCACACACACTAAAATAAAATTATTAACCCCTAAACTGCCGCTCCCAACATCGCTGCCACTATAATAAACATATTAACCCCTAAACCGCCATGCTCCAGCATCACAAACACTAGTTAAATATTATTAACGCCTAATCTGCCGCCCCTAACATTGCTGCCACCTACCTACATTTATTAACCCATAATCTGCCGCCCCCAACGTCGCCGCCACTATACTAAATTTATTAACCCCTAAACCTAAGTCTAACCCTAACCCTAACACCCCCTAACTTAAATATAATTGAAATAAATCTAAATAAAAATTACTTTCATTACATAAATAATTCCTATTTAAAACTAAATACTTACTTGTAAAATAAACCTTAAGCTAGATACAATATAACTATTAGTTACATTGTAGCTAGCTTAGGGTTTATTTTTATTTTACAGGCAAGTTTGTATTTATTGGCTGTTCCAATCGATGAAGATAGAAGATGCCGTCTGGATGAAGACTTCTGCCCGGTTGGATGAAGACTTCTGCCGCTTCGTTGAGGACTTCTGCCGGCTTTGTTGAGGATGGATGTCGGGTCTTCAAAAATTGTAAGTGGATCTTCAGGGGTTAGTGTTAGGCTTTTTTAAGGGTTTATTGGGTGGGTTTTATTTTTAGATTAGGGGTTTGGACACTTGAAAAAGAGCTAAATGCCCTTTTAAGGGCAATGCCCATCCAAATGCCCTTTCAGGGCAATGGGGAGCTTAGGTTTTTTTAGTTAGGATTTTATTTGGGAGTGTTGGTTGTGTGGGTGGTGGGTTTTACTGTTAGGAGGGTTGTTTGTATTTTTTTTTACAGGTAAAAGAGATGATTTATTTGGGGCAATGCACACGCAAAAGGCCCTTTTAAGGGCTATTGGTAGTTTAGTTTAGGCTAGGGTTTTTTATTTTGGCTGGCTTTTTTATTTTGATAGGGCTATTAGATTAGATGTAATTAGTTTAAATATCTGATAATTTCTTTAATTGTAGTGTAAGGTTAGGTGTTAGTGTAACTTAGGTTAGGTTTTATTTTACAGGTAAATTTGTATTTATTTTAGCTAGGTAGTTAGTAAATAGTTAACTATTTAGTAACTATTCTACAAAGTTAAAATAAATACAAACTTGCCTGTGAAATAAAAATAAAACCTAAGATAGCTACAATGTAACTATTAGTTATATTGTAGCTATCTTACGGCTAGATTTGGAGTTTTGTCGGTAACGACCCGAAAAACTAACGCCGGCTTTTTTCTGGCCGCACCATAAAAACAACTCTGGTATTGAGAGTCCACATAAAGGCTGCGTTAGGCTCCAAAAAAGGAGCGCAGAGCATTTTTAACGCAGCTTCAACTCTCAATACCAGAGTTGCTTACGCAAGCGGCCAGCCTCAAAAATGTGCTCGTGCACGATTCTCCCATAGGAAACAATGGGGCTGTTTGAGCTGAAAAAAAAAACTAATACCTGCAAAAAAGCCGCGTTCAGCTCTTAACGCAGCCCCATTGTTTGCTATGCGGAAACACTTCCTACGTCTGCACCTAACACCCTAACATGTACCCCGAGTTTAAACACCCCTAACCTTACACTTATTAACCCCTAATCTGCCGCCCCCGCTATCGCTGACCCCTGCATATTATTATTAACCCCTAATCTGCCGCTCCGTAAACCGCCACTACTTACATTATCCCTATGTACCCCTAATCTGCTGCCCTAACATCGCCGACCCCTATATTATATTTATTAACCCCTAATCTGCCCCCCACAACGTCGCCTCTACCTACCTACACTTATTAACCCCTAATCTGCTGACCGGACCTGAGCGCTGCTATCATAAAGTTATTAACCCCTAATCCGCCTCACTAATCCTATAATAAATAGTATTAATCCCTAATCTGCCCTCCCTAACATCGCCGACACCTAACTTCAATTATTAACCCCTAATCTGCTGACTGGAGCTCACCGCTATTCTAATAAATGTATTAATCCCTAAAGCTAAGTCTAACCCTAACACCCCCCTAAATTAAATATAATTTACATCTAACGAAATTAATTATCTCTTATTAAATAAATTATTCCTATTTAAAGCTAAATACTTACCTGTAAAATAAATCCTAATATAGCTACAATATAAATTATAATTATATTATAGCTATTTTAGGATTAATATTTATTTTACAGGCAACTTTGTAATTATTTTAACCAGGTACAATAGCTATTAAATAGTTAAGAACTATTTAATAGCTACCTAGTTAAAATAATTACAAAATTACCTGTAAAATAAATCCTAACCTAAGTTACAATTAAACCTAACACTATACTATCATTAAATTAATTAAATACAATACCTACAATTACCTACAATTAAACCTAACACTACACTATCAATAAATAAATTAAATACAATTCCTACAAATAACTACAATGAAATAAACTAACTAAAGTACAAAAAATAAAAAAGAACTAAGTTACAAAAAATAAAAAAATATTTACAAACATAAGAAAAATATTACAACAATTTTAAACTAATTACACCTACTCTAAGCCCCCTAATAAAATAACAAAGACCCCCAAAATAAAAAATGCCCTACCCTATTCTAAATTACTACAGTTCAAAGCTCTTTTACCTTACCAGCCCTGAACAGGGCCCTTTGCGGGGCATGCCTCAAAGAATTCAGCTCTTTTGCCTGTAAAAAAATAAACATACAATACCCCCCCCCCAACATTACAACCCACCACCCACATACCCCTAATCTAACCCAAACCCCCCTTAAATAAACCTAACACTAAGCCCCTGAAGATCTTCCTACCTTATCTTCACCATACCAGGTTCACCGATCCGTCCTGAAGAGCTCCTCCGATGTCCTGATCCAAGCCCAAGCGGGGGGCTGATGAGGTCCATGATCCGGCTGAAGTCTTCATCCAAGCGGGAGCTGAAGAGGTCCATGATCCGGATGAAGTCTTCATCCAAGCGGGAGCTGAAGAGGTCCATGATCCGGATGAAGTCTTCTATCAACGGCATCTTCAATCTTCTTTCTTCCGGATCCGACGCGGAACATCCTCTTCTCCCGACGCCTACTAGCCTAATGACGGTTCCTTTAAGGGATGTAATCCAAGATGGCGTCCCTCGAATTCCGATTGGCTGATAGGATTCTATCAGCCAATCGGAATTAAGGTAGGAATATTCTGATTGGCTGATGAAATCAGCCAATCAGAATCAAGTTCAATCCGATTGGCTGATCCAATCAGCCAATCAGATTGAGCTTGCATTCTATTGGCTGATCGGAAAAGCCAATAGAATGCGAGCTCAATCTGATTGGAATATTCTGATTGGCTGATGGAATCAGCCAATCAGAATCAAGTTCAATCCGATTGGCTGATCCAATCAGCCAATCAGATTGAGCTCGCATTCTATTGGCTGTTCCGATCAGCCAATAGAATGCGAGCTCAATCTGATTGGCTGATTGGATCAGCCAATCGGATTGAACTTGATTCTGATTGGCTGATTCCATCAGCCAATCAGAATATTCCTACCTTAATTCCGATTGGTTGATAGAATCCTATCAGCCAATCGGAATTCGAGGGACGCCATCTTGGATGACGTCCCTTAAAGGAACCGTCATTCGGCTAGTAGGCGTTGGGAGAAGAGGATGTTCCGCGTCGGAGGTCTGCAAGATGGATCCGGAAGAAAGAAGATTGAAGATGCCTTTGATAGAAGACTTCATCCGGATCATGGACCTCTTCAGCTCCCGCTTGGATGAAGACTTCATCCGGATCATGGACCTCTTCAGCTCCCACTTGGATGAAGACTTCAGCCGGATCATGGACCTCTTCAGCCCCCCGCTTGGGCTGAGATCAGGACATCGGAGGAGCTCTTCTGGACGGATCGGTGTGATACCCGGTGAGGTGAAGACAAGGTAGGATGATCTTCAGGGGCTTAGTGTTAGGTTTATTTAAGGGGGGTTCGGGTTAGATTTAGGGGTATGTGGGTGGTGGGTTGTAATGTTGGGGGGCTTGGGTATTGTATGTTTTTTTTTTACAGGCAAAAGAGCTGAACTTCTTGGGGCATGCCCCGCAAAGGGCCCTGTTCAGGGCTGGTAAGGTAAAAGAGCTTTGAACTTTAGTAATTTAGAATAGGGTAGGGCATTTTTTTATTTTGGGGGGCTTTGTTATTTTATTAGGGGGCTTAGAGTAGGTGTAATTAGTTTAAAATTGTTGTAATATTTTTCTTATGTTTGTAAATATTTTTTTATTTTTTGTAACTTAGTTATTTTTTATTTTTTGTACTTTAGCTAGTTTATTTAATTGTATTTATTTGTAGGAATTGTATTTAATTAATTTATTGATAGTGTAGTGTTAGGTTAATTGTAGGTAATTTTAGGTAGTTTATTTAATTAATTTATTGATAGTGTACTGTTAGGTTTAATTATAACTTAGGTTATGATTTATTTTACAGGTAATTTTGTAATTATTTTAACTATTTTAGCTATTAAATAGTTCTTAACTATTTAATAGCTATTGTACCTGGTTAAAATAAATACAAAGTTACCTGTAAAATAAATATTAATCCTAAAATAGCTATAATATAATTATAATTTATATTGTAGCTATATTAGGATTTATTTTACAGGTAAGTATTTAGCTTTAAATAGGAATAATTTATTTAATAAGAGTTAATTAATTTCGTTAGATTAAATTATATTTAACTTAGGGGGGTGTTAGTATTAGGGTTAGACTTAGCTTTAGGGGTTTATACATTTATTAGAATAGCGGTGAGCTCCAGTCGGCAGATTAGGGGTTAATGTTTGAAGTTAGGTGTCGGCGATGTTAGGGAGGGCAGATTAGGGGTTAATACTATTTATTATAGGGTTAGTGAGGCGGATTAGGGGTTAATAACTTTATAATAATAGGGGTGCGGTCCGCTTGGCAGATTAGGGGTTAATAAGTGTAGGCGACATTGAGGGGGGCAGATTAGGGGTTAATAAATATAATATAGGGGTCGGCGGTGTTAGGGGCAGCAGATTAGGGGTACATAAATATAACGTAGGTGGTGGCGCTTTGCGGTCGGCAGATTAGGGGTTAATTATTGTAGGTAGCTGGTGGCGACGTTGTGGGGGGCAGGTTAGGGGTTAATAAATATAATATAGGGGTCGGCGGTGTTAGGGGCAGCAGATTAGGGGTACATAAGTATAACGTAGGTGGCGGTCGGCAGATTAGGGGTTAAAAAAATTTAATCGAGTGGTGGCGATGTGGGGGGACCTCGGTTTAGGGGTACATAGGTAGTTTATGGGTGTTAGTGTACTTTAGAGCACAGTAGTTAAGAGCTTTATAAACCGGCGTTAGCCCAGAAAGCTCTTAACTACTGACTTTTTTCCTGCGGCTGGAGTTTTGTCGTTAGATGTCTAACACTCACTTCAGACACAACTCTAAATCGCGGCTGAAAAGTGAGCGTTAGACCCTATTTTGAGTGACTCCAAATACCGGAAGTAGCCTAAAACCAGCGTTAGGAGCCTCTAACGCTGGTTTTCACGGCTAACGCCAAACTCCAAATCTAGGCCTTAGGGTTTATTTTATAGGTAAGTATTTAGTTTTAAATAGGAATTATTTAGTTATTAATAGTAGGTTTTATTTAGATTTATTTTAATTACATTAAAGTTAGGGGGTGTTAGGGTTAAGGGTTAATTACTTTAGTATAGTGGCGGCGACATTGGGGGCTGCAGATTATGGGTTAATAAGTGTAGATAGGTGGCGGCAACATTGGGGGAGGCAGATTAAGGGTTAATGAGTGTAGGTAGGTGGCGGCGACATTGGGGGCGGCAGATTAGGGGTTAATAAGTGTAATGTAGGTGGCAGCAACATTGGGGGCGGAAGATTAGGGGTTAATAATTGTAATGTAGGTGTCGGCGATGTCGGGGGCGGCAGATTAAAGGTTAATAAGTGTAATGTAGGTTGACGGCGACATTGGGGCGGCATATTAGGGGTTAATAACTGTAATGTAGGTGGCGTGGTGGGGGGGGCGGCAGATTAGGGGTTAATAAGTGTAATGTAGGTGTCGGCAATGTCGGGGGCAGCAGATTAGGGGTGTTTAGACTTGGGGTTTATGTTAGGTTGTTAGGTGTACACATAAATTTAGTTTCCCCATAGGAATCAATGGGGCTGCGTTACGGAGCTTTACGTTGCTTTATTGCAGGTGTTAGGCTTTTTTCAGCCGTCTCTCCCCATTGATGTCTATGGGGAAATTGTGCACGAGCACGTAAAACCAGCTTACCGCAGCTCACCGCAGCACTGGTATTGGAGTGTGGTATGGAGATCAATTTTGCTTTACTCTCACATATTGCCTGATAACACTAGGTTTTTGCAATTCTGTAACACCAGCGCTGTAGGTAAGTGAGCGCTGACAATAAATTGCAAGTTAGCACAGCGCCGCTCATAACGCAAAACTCGTAATCTAGCCGTATTATACTTAAACAGACAATCTTACTTTAACAGAGAATCAATGCAGCAAACCCTTAAAGAGCCCTCTTAAATAATTTTACTTAGTTTGGCATCACTTCTGAGTATGGGTAAACAGTTTCATACAATACCACATATAATCTTAATCCTTGCTATAACTTGTAACAAAGATTGGTCTATTAATATTTCTCTCTCTCTGTTGTTTTTCATTTTTGTTTTTGAGTAATAAATCCTCTCTGTTTAGTTTGTCTACTTGTCTAGTTTTGGTGTCTTTTAAGAGTTTACTGTCATAACCTTGGGCCTCAAACCTCTGACTGGTATGTAATGCATGCAATTGATATTTGTGTTCCATTGTATAATTGCGTTTGGTTCTAATCATTTGACCATATGGTATGGAATCAATTGTATGCCTGGGGTGACATGACAATGAGTGTAAAATAGTGTTCCCTGCTGTGCTTTTCCTATTAAGTTAAATTTCCAAAGAGTGTGTGTCCAAGTGCGTTGTAAGTGTGACATCAAAAAAATTCCAAATTAAAATTGTTGCTGTTGGCATAGTTAAGAAACAGGCAAACAGATTGTCCGTCTCTATTCCACACCAGCAGCAAGTCATCAATATATCCACCGAAGTAAGCAATATTGTCACGAAAGGGATTAGTATCTCCAAAAACATGGCACAGCTCCCAGAATCCCATATAAAGATTTGCATTGAACGGTGCAAATTTTGCACCCATGGTGGTGCTGCGTTTTTGGAGATAGTACTTGCCCTCAAACATAAAAAATGATGTGTAAGCAGATATTTAACTGCAGAGTGTAACAATTGGATGGGGAAAATCATAAGTGATAAGGTTAGTCAAAAAAACAGTAAAGCTTCCAATCCCAAACAATGGGGGATGGAAGTGTAAAGTGACATCACATCCATTGTGACTAATCTGTAAGTGTCACACCAAGTCATGTGTTCAAATTGTTCAATGAGAGCTGTGGTGTCTCTTAAATAACCAAATACATTTGCAATAACCAGCTGCAAAAAAACATTAAATAAATCAGATAATCTCTCATTAACACCTAGATTACGAGTTTTGCGTTGCGGCTTTTAATGCTGAAAAAATGGCAATTTCAGCGTAAAAGCAGTAACGGACTATTGGGAGTCATGTCGGTATAGCTATACCGCAAGCATTTTAGCCTGTAACATAACGTCAATCCTGCACTCAAAAAAATGACGTTTTTGCATGGGATTTTCATAGCGCCGGTATTACAGGTTGTGAGGCTAAAATGCTTACATTACAGTCTATACCAACACAATCCATACCGCCATCTGAGACCAGTAGTTATGGATTTTGTGTAGCAAAAATGTTTCACAAAACTCACAACTAAAATAATGTTACAAAGTACACTAACACCCATAAACTACCTATTAACCCCTAAACCGCCACCCTCCACATCGCAAACACTATATTAAAGTTATTAACCCCTAATCTTCTGCCCACCCACATTGTGACTATTCAATAAAGTTATTAACCCCTAATCTCCCGCCCACCCACATCGCCAACACTATTTAAATATATTAACTTCTATTCCACTGCACCACATCGCTGCCACTATAATAAACCTATTAACCCCTAAACAGCCGGCCCCCCACATTGCAAAACACTAAATAAACTATTAACCCCTAAACCTAACACCCCCTAACTTTAAATTAAAATTACAATATAACTCTATTTAGATAAATACAAACTTACCTGTGAAATAAATATAAACCTAGCATTAAAGTATAAATTAACTTAACATAACTATTTTAATAAAATAAAAAAATATTACCAATTAAAAAATCTAAATGACAAATTCAGAAAAAAATAACACTACGAAAAGAAATAAAAAATCTAAACTACAACTAAAAAAAACATCCTACGAAAATTTACAAAAATCTAAGTTTTCCAAAAATAATTAACACTACGCCCGCTGGTATTACGAGTCTTGAAGGTTTAGGGTGACCGCACACTTCTTTGGCCTTACCGCAAAACGACTTACGTAAACTTTGTAAAGTCTTTTTTCTATGGGACTTCCATAGCGCAGGTATTACGAGTCTGTCCTGGGAGGCCAAAAAGTGAGCGGTACACCCTACACTGTCAAGAGCCCTAACGCATTTAAAAGTCAGTAGTTAAGAGTTTTATGGTACAACGCTGTAGCATAAAACTCATAACTAAAGTACTAAAAAGTATACAAACACCCATAAACTACCTAGTAACCCCTAAACCGAGGCCCTCCCGCATCGCAAACACTACAATAAAAATTTTAACCCCTAATCTGCCGCTCCGGACACCGCCGCCACCTACATTATATTTATGAACCCCTAATCTGCTGCCCCCAACATCGCCGACACCTACATACTATTTATTAACCCCTAATCTGCTGCCCCCAATGTCGCCAACACCTACATTATACTTATTAACCCGTAATATGCCGCCCCCATCGTCGCCGCCACTATATTAAAGTTATTAACCCCTAAACCTAAGTCTAACCCTAAAACTAACACCCACTAACTCAAATATAATTTAAATAAATCTAAATAAATAGTATTATCATTAACTAAATTATTCCTATTTAAAACTAAATACTTACCTATAAAATAAACCCTAAGCTAGCTACAATATAACTAATAGTTACATTGTAGCTAGCTTAGGGTTTATTTTTATTTTACAGGCAAGTTTGTATTTATTTTAACTAGGTAGAATAGTTATTAAATAGTTATTAACTATTTAATAACTGCCTAGCTAAAATAAATAAAAAAGTACCTGTAAAATAAAACATAACCTAAGTTACAATAGCACCTAACACTACACTATAATTAAATAAATTTACTAAATTAACTAAAATTAAATAAATTACAATTAGCTAAATTAAATTAAATTAGCTAAAGTACAAAAAAACAAACACTAAATTACAGAAAATAATAAACAAATTACAGATATTTAAACTAATTACACCTAATCTAATAGCCCTATTAAAATAAAAAAGCACCCCCAAAATAAAAAAAAACCCTAGCCTAAACTAAACTACCAATAGCCCTTAAAAGGGCCTTTTGCAGGGCATTGCCCCAAAGTAATCAGCTCTTTAACCTGTAAAAAAAAATACAAACAACCCCCCCAACAGTAAAACCCACCACCCACACAGCCAACCCCCCAAATAAAATACTATCTAAAAAAAAATAAGCTCCCATTGCCCAAAGTCCCTAACTTAAAAATAAAACCCACCCAATACACCCTTAAAAAACCTAACAATAACCCCCTGAAGATCGACTAACCAGGAGACATCTTCATCCAAGCCGGGCCGAAGTCCTCAACGAAGCCGGGAGAAGTCTTCATCCAAGCCGGGCGAAGCGATCCACCAGACGGGCAGAAGTCTTCATCCAGACGGCATCTTCTATCTTCATCCATCCGGCGCGGAGCGGGTCCATCTTCAAGACATCCGATGCGGAGCATCCTCTTCTGCCGATGGACTAACAACAAATGAAGGCACCTTTGAGTGACGTCATCCAAGATGGCGTCCCTTAGTTTCCGATTGGCTGATAGAATTCTATCAGCCAATCGGAATAGAGGTAGAAAAAATCCTTTTGGCTGATGCCAATAGGATTGAGCTCGCATTTGATTTACTGATTGAAACATCCAATAGAATTCCAGCTCAATCCTATTGGCTGATTGCATCAGCCAATAGTATTTTTTCTACCTTAATTCCAATTGGCTGATAGAATTATATCCGCCAATCAGAATCTAAGGGACGCCATCTTGGATGACGTCACTTAAAGGTACCTTCATTCGTCGTTAGTCCGTCGGCAGAAGAGGATGCTCCACGTCGGATGTCTTGAAGATGGACCCACTCCGCGCCGGATGGATGAAGATTGAAGATGCTGTCTGGATGAAGACTTCTGCCTGTCTGGAGGACCACTTCGCCCAGCTTGGATAAAGACTTCTCCCGGCTTCGTTGAGGACTTCGGCCCGGCTTGGATGAAGACGTCTCCCAGTAAGTCGATCTTCAGGGGGTTAGTGTTAGTTTTTTTTAAGGGTGTATTGGATGGGTTTTATTTCTAGTTGTTGAATGTGAGAAGATGGTTAGCGCTAGGAAAAGAGATATTAAACACCTCTCTAATAGACAATATCCCTAGGTATTGTCTGGATAGAAAAAATACAAAGTAAAAACTGAGATATAGAGAGGGCGCCAGAGGCTAAAAATATCAACACTTCCAAAGGTTAATAATATAACAAATATTTAATTTAAAATACAACAAATAAAAATATATATTGAGGGACGTCTCCATAAAAACACATAAATTGGATATTCAATCAATCTGAAAAAACTGACTCACGTGGTACTCGTCTGACAAGCGACTCCGTGTAGGAGTGGAAGCGTCTCATCGAAAGACCGGGTGATACACCCGCCACAAGAGAAGGGTAAAGTACCTACTTATAAGTAGTGATGTCGCGAATTGTTCGCCGGCGAATAGTTCTCGGCGAACATAGCTTGTTCGCGTTCGCAACGGCGGGCGAACACATGCAATGTTCGATCTGCCCCCTATACGTCATCATTGAGTAAACTTTGACCCTGTATCTCACAGTCTGCAGACACATTCCAGCTGCAGACACTCCCTCCCAGACCCTCCCAGCTCCTGGACAGCAGCCATTTTAGATTCATTTGGAAGCTGCATTGTTAGTGAGAGGAGGGACAGTGTAGCTGCTGGTGATTTTATAGGGAAATTGATAGCTAGGCTAGTGTATTCAGTGTCCAGTACAGTCCTGAAGGACTCATCTGATCTCTGCTATAAGGACAGTACCCCAAAAAGCCCTTTTTAGGGCTAGAACATCATTTTTTTTATTTTTTTTCCTGTGTAATCTAATTGCAGTTGCTTGCCTGCCAAGCCACTTGCCCAGTGCCACCACTCATATCTGGTGTAACAGTAGTGTACATTTAAAAAAAAAAAAAACTTTTTTGACTGTGAAACATCAGTATGCTAGTGTAATCTATTTGCAGTTGCCTGCCTGCCAGCGTGTGTGCCAGGCTCACAGCGTATACTGTGCCCACTTGCCCAGCGCCACCACCCATATCTGTTGTAACAGTAGTGTAAATTAAAAAAAAAAAAATTTGACTGTGAAACATCAGTCTGCTAGTGTAATCTAATTGCAGTTGCCTGCCAGCGTGTGTAACAGTAGTGTAACTTAAAAAAAACAAACGTTTTTGAATGTGAAACATCAGTCTGCTTGTGTAATCTAATTGCAGTTGCTTGCCTGCCAGCGTGTGTGCCAGGCCCATTTGCCCAGTGCCACCACTCATATCTGTTGCAACAATAGTGTAAATTTAAAAAAAAAAAACTTTTTTGACTGTGAAACATCAGTCTGCTTGTGTAATCTAATTGCAGTTGCCTGCCTGCCAGCATGTGTGCCAGGCCCACTTACCCAGTGCCACCACTCATATCTGGTGTAACAGTAGTGTAAATTTAAAAAAACAAAACTTTTTTGACTGTGAAACATCAGTCTGCTAGTGTTATCTAATTGCAGTTGCCTGCCTGCCAGCATGTGTGCCAGGCTCACGTTGTATACTGTGCCCACTTGCCCAGTGCCACCACTCATATCTGGTGTAACAGTAGTGTAAATTTAAAAAAAACTAACTTTTTTGACTGTGAAACATCAGTCTGCTTTTTTGTATCAGGCTCAGAGCGTATACTGTGCCCACTTGCACAGTGCCACCACTCATATCTTGTTTAATAGTAGTGTAAGTGTACATTTAAAAACAAAAAAAACTTTTTGGACTGTGAAACATCAGTCTGCTTTTTTGTGTCAAGCTCACAGCTTATACTGGGCCCACTTGCCCAGTGGCACCACTCATATCTTGTTTAATAGTAGTGTAAGTGTACATTTAAAAAAATATAAAAATTTTGGACTGTGAAACATCAGTCTGCTTTTTTTGTGTCAGGCTCACAGCGTATACTGTGCCTACTTGTCCAGTGCCACCACTCATATCTTGTTTAATAGTAGTGTAAGTGTACATTTAAAAACCAAAAAAACTTTTTGGACTGTGAAACATCAGTCTGCTTTTTTGTGTCAAGCTCACAGCTTATACTGGGCCCACTTGCCCAGTGCCACCACTCATATCTTGTTTAATAGTATTGTAAGTGTACATTTAAAAAAAAAAAAAAACTTTTTGGACTGTGAAACATCAGTCTGCTTTTTTGTGTCAGACTCACAGCGTATACTGTGCCCATGTGCCCAGCGCCACCACTCATATCTTGTTTAATAGTAGTGTAAGTGTACATTTAAAAACAAAAAAAACTTTTGGACTGTGAAACATCAGTCTGCTTTTTTGTGTCAGGCTCACAGTGTATACTGTGCCCACTTGCCCAGTGCCACCACTCATATCTTGTTTAATAGTAGTGTAAGTGTTCATTTAAAAACAAAAAAACTTTTTGGACTGTGAAACATAAGTCTGCTTTTTTGTGTCAGGCTCACAGCTCATACTGGGCCCACTTGCCCAGTGGCACCACTCATATCTTGTTTAATAGTAGTGTAAGTGTACATTTAAAAAAATAAAAACTTTTTGGACTGTGAAACATCAGTCTGCTTTTTTGTGTCAGACTCACAGCGTATACTGTGCCCACTTGTCCAGTGCCACCACTCATATCTTGTTTAATAGTAGTGTAAGTGTACATTTAAAAACCAAAAAAACTTTTTGGACTGTGAAACATCAGTCTGCTTTTTTGTGTCAGGCTCACAGCTTATACTGGGCCCACTTGCCCAGTGCCACCACTCATATCTTGTTTAATAGTAGTGTAAGTGAACATTTAAAAAAAATAAAAACTTTTTGGACTGTGAAACATCAGTCTGCTTTTTGTGTCAGGCTCACAGCGTATACTGTGCCCACATGGCCAGTGCCACCACTCATATCTTGTTTAATAGTAGTGTAAGTGTACATTTAAAAACAAAAAAAAATTTTTGGACTGTGAAACATCAGTCTGCTTTTTTGTGTCAGGCTCACAGTGTATACTGTGCCCACTTGCCCAGTGCCACCACTCATATCTTGTTTAATAGTAGTGTAAGTGTACATTTAAAAACCAAACAAACTTTTTGGACTGTGAAACATCAGTCTGCTTTTTTGTGTCAGGCTCACAGCTTATACTGGGCCCACTTGCCCAGTGCCACCACTCATATCTTGTTTAATAGTAGTGTAAGTGTACATTTAAAAAAATAAAAAATTTTGGACTGTAAAACATCAGTCTGCTTTTTTGTGTCAGGCTCACAGTGTATACTGTGCCCACTTGCCCAGTGCCACCACTCATATCTTGTTTAATAGTAGTGTAAGTGTACATTTAAAAACCAAACAAACTTTTTGGACTGTGAAACATCAGTCTGCTTTTTTGTGTCAGGCTCACAGCGTATACTGTGCCAACTTGCCCAGTGCCACCACTCATATCTTGTTTAATAGTAGTGTATGTGTACATTTAAAAAAATAAAAACTTTTTGGACTGTGAAACATCAGTCTGCTTTTTTGTGTCAGGCTCACTGCATATACTGTGCCCACTTGCCCAGTGCCACCACTCATATCTTGTTTAATAGTAGTGTAAGTGTACATTTAAAAAAAAATGACAGGCAGAGGCAGGTCACCCCATAGGTGCCGTAGTGGTCGTGGTGCTGTGATTCCCTTTGGCCATAGAATAATGCCCAGTGTTCAGAGGCCACGTACCATGAACTCGAAAAGTTCTGAGGAGGACATAGTTGACTTTTTAACACAGGACACCCAATCTTCTATAGCTTCCGCTCCAAACCTTGATGCACCATCCTCCTCCAGCTTATCTTCGGGCACCTCTCAAGTTACCAATCGCCCGCCTGCCGCCACCACAAACACTAGCACCACAGCCGCTTCACTTGATCTGTCAAAAGAGTTATTTTTTTTTTTTTTAATAAATTTTTTTATTGAGGATTTAAGTGACTTTTAACAAAAACATATGGACATATCTTTAAAAGTTACAATAAGACTATGTAGAAAGTCACAGAGCAAATATACAACGATAGTGCAAGATGTTTCATCAACACATTAAAGTAACAGTACCATATCAAAATAAGGTATTGCAGTGACAGCAAGATGGAATCCTCTTATCTTTTTTTTTTTTGTACAATATGATATCATATGAAACTGACTAATTAGAGGCTAAGGATTTAGGACAAATATTCTAGAATAAAAATATATAGCCAGTAGCTAGCTAGGCAGCTCGTTGTTAGCTTCAAAGGAGTATAAATACATAAGTATTGAAAAAGGAAGGGAGGGTATCACAGACTAGTCAACAACAATCAGCGGGTAAGCACCACTTAAAATGTGAGTTGTTGAACTACGCTGTGTATGTTAGTGCAAAATCTTAAGGATATTATGAATGAACACTGATCATCAATGGCGGGAGCTTAGTATGAAAAGGTTAGTAAGTTACTAGGAAAATATGGCTTGAGAAAGGTAGCGTCTAGTGGTCCTGACATTTTAGCATGAACAAATATGGGGGTATATAAGATAGTAGGGGGTTGTGTAGCGTGAGATAATTAATGGTCAAAAATTAAACCTTTAGCTGTTTAAACTACATGCTAGCCAGGTATGAAATATAGGAAGGTGGTAACTACAAATAACCAAAGGGACAAAGACAGAGTATTTAATGGAATTAGGCTATAAATTTGAGTTGTTAAAAGAAGTGAGTGGAGTCTTCAGGGAATAGTGCTATATGAGTTCACAGACAGCCTATATGTTATGTGACCAGAATGTTAAATATGTTAATAGCTTTGTACATATAATTTATACTGGGAGATAGTAATCATATCAGAAACATCTACACATGCTTAAGTGCCTAAAAGAGTTCCATATGCATACAACATAACATAAAATACATACATAAATTATCCTTCCAGATAAGTTAGGTTACGATATATATAAGTACCTAGTTAAGAGTTAGTTTGAGAGAAATGCAAGCATATCTAATACATAGAGAACATTGAAAGGTATGCAGCATAAACAATTGACAGCCTAGACCTGTTCATAAAATACATACATAAATTATCCTTCCAGATAAGTTAGGTTACGGTATATATAAGTACCTAGTTAAGAGTTAGTTTGAGAGTAATGCAAGCGTATCTAATACATAGAGAACATTGAAAGGTATGCAACATAAGCAATTGACAGCCTAGACCTGGTTCCTTATTATAGCAAGAAAAATGCATTGAGACCAAAACATTCTTTTATGTGAAAGGCATAAAACACATTGCATTTACTGTAGCGCTAGTGATGAGAAAAAGGAAGGGACAAAAAGAAAAAAATAAACGGTTCTGTATGACAGGATTCTGGAATTGGGGGTCTGTGCGAATCCAAGCATTTTACCCATTTTTAGCCCCTAGATTAGTGGTGAACTATAATATACCAACGTACAAACCCAACTATGTGAAATACAACTTATGCATAGATAACCTGGGAGAGAGAAAAAACAAGCAAACGAATATTAAAGAGCCTGGAACATGCGTTAGCACTCAGATATAGCTTTAAGGGTAAAGGCAGATAGCAAAAGAGTTATTTACAAAGCAGTTGGAAGAAATGAGTGATGCGCAACCATCATTGACAGAGGATGTAGATAACAGTGATATGTCTCAGTCAGCATTACAGACATGAACGTCTGATGATGATGATGATGATGATGTTGTGCCTGCTGCTGCTTCCTTTGTTGATTTGTCAGATACAAGTGAAGCGGTTGATGATGACGATGCGTTCGTGGATGTCAAGTGGGTGACCGCTAGAAGAGAAGAAGAACAGGGGGAAAGTTCAGAGGGGGAGACAGAGAGGAGGAGACAAGTTGGAAGCAGGAGGAGGTAGTTGCAAGGAGCTAGTGGCACAGTCAGACAACATGCATCGGCACCCGGAGTCAGCCAGACAGCATGCCAATCAACGCATGCTGTTGCCACCACCAGAATGCCGTCATCGCAGAGCTCAGCAGTGTGGAATTTTTTTGTGTGTCTGCCTCTGACAACAGCGATGCCATTTGCAACCTGTGCCAAAATAAACTGAGTCGTGGCAAGTCCAACACACACCTAGGTACAACTGCTTTGCGAAGGCACATGATTGCACATCACAAATGCCTATGGGATCAACACATGAGTAGAAGCAGCACACAAACTCAAAGCCGCCATCCTCCTCCTGGTCCAGCATCTTCAGCCACGTAAACCTGCTGACGGCTGCCAAGTATGGAATCCGTGGCTCTGCAGAGGAGTTGGTGACACCGCCATTACTTGCAGGCAGGCCGGCTGCCACCTCCTCTACTCCTCCTACTCCATCCTCTTCCATAACCTCCTCGGCTGAGTCCTCTTCTGCTGCAGCATCTTGCTCCACATCAACGGCACCCCCCAGCTCCCCAGGTACTATTCCACATCCCGGATACGGCAGTGTCACGCCGTCTTGGGGTTGACTTGCCTGAAAGCAGAGAGTCACACCGGACCAGCACTCCTGTCCATCCTGAACGCACAGGTGGTCAGTGGCTGACTCTGCACTAAGTGGAGATCGGCAAAGTGGTTTCTGACAACGGAAGTAATTTGGTGGCGGCATTGAAATTGGGCAAGTTGACACATGTGCCGTGCATGGCACATGTGTGTAATCTGATCGTACAATGCTTTGTACATAAGTACCCAAGCTTACAGGACGTCCTGAAGCAGGCCAGGAAGGTGTGTGGCCATTTCAGGCGTTCCTACATGTCCATGGCGCACTTTTCAGATATCCAGTGGTGAAACAACATGCCAGTGAGGTGCTTGATTTGCGACAGCCTGACACGTTGGAATTCAACACTCCTAATGTTCGACCGCCTGCTCCAACAAGTAAAAGCCGTTAACGAGTATTTGTATGACCGGGGTGCTAGGACATCCTCTGCGGAGCTGGGAATTTTTTTGCCACGTTACTGGGCGCTCATGCGCAATGCTTGTAGGCTCATGCGTCCTTTTGAGGAGGTGACAAACCTAGTCAGTCGCACCAAAGGCACCATCCGCGACATCATACCATTTGTTCTTCCTGGAGCGTGCCCTGCGAAGAGTGCTGGATCAGGCCTTTAGATCAGCGTGAAGAGGAAGAGGAAGAGTTGTGGTCACCATCACCACCAGAAACAGCCTTATCAGCATCGCTTGCTGGACCAGCGGCAACGCTGGAAGAGGATTGTGAGGAAGAGGAGTCAGAGGAGGAATGTGGCTTTGAGGATTAGGAGGAAGACCAACCACAACAGGCATACCAGGGTGCTCGTTGTTGTCACCTATCTGGTACCCGTGGTGTTGTACATGGCTGGGGGGAAGAAGATACCTTCAGTGACATCACTGAGGACGAGGAACGGGACATGAGTAGCTCAGCATCCAACCTTGTGCAAATGGGGTCTTTCATGCTGTCGTGCCTGTTGAGGGACCCTTGTATAAAAAAGCTGAAGGAGAACGACCTGTACTGGGTGTCCACGCTACTAGACCCCCTGTATAAGCATAAAGTGCCTGAAATGTTACTGAATTACCGCAAGTCAGAAAGGATGCAGCAGTTCCAAAATAAATTAAAAAGTATGCTTTACACAGCGTATAAGGGTGATGTCACAGCACAACGGGAATCTAACAGGTGAAGAGGTGAAAGTAATCCTCTAACTCCCATGACCATGCCGGCAAGGACAGGATGCTTTACAGACGTGTTGTTGATGGAGGACATGTGGAGCTTTTGCAGTCCTATGCATCGCCACAGCCCTTCGGGGTCCACCCTCAGAGAATGACTCGACCGACAGGTAGCAGACTACCTTGCCTTGACTGCAAATCTCGACACTCTGAGGAGCGATGAACCCCTTGACTACTGGGTGTGCAGGCTTTACCTGTGGCCTGAGCTATCCCAATTTGCGATAGAACTTATGGCCTGCCCCGCTTCAAGTGTCCTGTCAGAAAGGACCTTCAGTGCAGCAGGAGGTATTGTCACTGAGAAGAGAAGTCGCCTAGGTCAAAAAAGTCTAGATTACCTCACCTTTATTAAGATGAATGAGGGATGGATCCCAAAGGGACTGACATTGGGCGATACATTCAACTAAAAAAGGCCTGATGAGATGAGCTGCTTTGGGCTAAAAATGGTCCACACGCTGCTGTATTTTATCTTTGAATGCCGGATGACTTGCGTGACTTATTAGCCACCAAATAGGGTTCAAGCCGCAATGTTTTAGGGCACTTTCTGCCTTGGAAATAAACATCAATTTTTCTGGCCGCTGCTACAGCAGCGGCTGCAACAATACCTAATTTTTCCGGCATGTGTACATGCCAAATTTTTCTGGCCTCTGGTGCTGCACTGTGGCTTCAAAAACCACACCACTCATATCTGGTGGCACAATAGATTGCATGCGCAGTGCCCCAAATTTGAAGTAGGAGGAGCGACCAAGTATCTTTTTCCATCTCCCGGTTCCTAAAATCCATGCCATATACACGTCCCCTGATAGGGGGCGTAACAGGTATTAAACTGATCAGAATAGTACTACTGAACACACCACTCATATCTGGTGGCACAGTAGATTGCATGCGCAGTGCCCCAAATTTGAAGTAGGAGGACCGACCAAGCATCTTTTTCCATCTCCCGCTTCCTAAAATCCATGCCATATACACGTCCCCTGGTGCCGCAACTGCCTCTGGGAACCTTACCATGGGTCCCAGACCGCACGTCTTGTAATTCTCTGTCTGGGAAATTATGTATCTATCAAATCTATCTATTTATCTATCAAATCTATCTATCTATCTATCTATCTATCTATCTATCTATATCTATCTATCTATCGTATCTATCAAATGTATATTGCATCTATTGATCTATCTATCTAATCTATGTATCTATCTATCAAATCTATCTATCTCGTGGCCGGACTGTTTTGTGACAGCCACTTGTGTTTCGGCCAAATGTCCATCGGCCAAATGTCCGTCGGCCAAATGTCCGTCAGCTAAAAGTCCGGCCACGATTGCACGCACAACTAGGGTTCAAGCCGCAATGTTTTAGGGCACTTTCTGCCTGGGAAATAAACATCAATTTTTCTGGCCGCTGCTACATCAGCGGCTGCAAAAATACCTAATTTTTCAGAATAGTACTACTGAACACACCACTCATATCTGGTGGCACAATAGATTGCACGCGCAGTGCCCCAAATTTGAAGTAGGTGGACCGACCAAGCATCTTTTTCCATCTCCCGGTTCCTAAAATCCATGCCATATACACGTCCCCTGGCGCCGCAACTGCCACGGGAACCTTACCATGGGTCCCAGATTGCACGTCTTGTAATTCTCTGTCTGGGAAATCATCTATCTATCAAATCTATCTATTTATCTATCAAATCTATCTAACTATCGTATCTATCAAATGTATATTGCATCTATTGATCTATCTATCTATCTAATCTATGTATCTATCTATCAAATATATTTATCTATTGGCCGGACTGTTTTGTGACAGCCACTTGTGTTTCGGCCAAATGTCCGTTGGCCAAATGGCCGTCGGCTAAAAGTCCGGCCACGATTGCACGCGCAGTGCCCCAAATTTGAAGTAGGAGGACCAAACAAGCATCTTTTTCCATCTCCCGGTTCCTAAAATCCATGCCATATACACGTCCCCTGATAGGGGGCATAACAGGTATTAAACTGATTAGAATAGTACTACTGAACACACCACTCATATCTGGTGGCACAGTAGATTGCACGCGCAGTGCCCCAAATTTGAAGTAGGAGGACCGACCAAGCATCTTTTTCCATCTCCCGGTTGCTAAAATCCATGCCATATACGCGTCCCCTGGTGCCGCAACTGCCTCTGTGAACCTTACCATGGGTCCCAGCCCGCACGTCTTGTAATTCTCTGTCTGGGAAATTATCTATCTATCTATCAAATGTATCTATTTATCAATCAAATCTATCTATCTATTGTATCTATCAAATGTATTTTGCATCTATTGATCTATCTATCTAATCTATGTATCTATCTATCAAATCTATCTATCTCGTGGCCGGACTGTTTTGTGACAGCCACTTGTGTTTCAGCCAAATGTCTGTCGGCCAAATGTCCGTCGGCTAAAAATTCGGCAATGATTGCACGCGCAGTGCCCCAAATTTGAAGTAGGAGGAGCGACCAAGCATCTTTTTCCATCTCCCGGTTCCTAAAATCCATGCCATATACAAGTCCCCTGATAAGGGGCATAACAGGTATTAAACTGATCAGAATAGTACTACTTAACACACCACTCATATCTGGTGGCACAGTAGATTGCACGCGCAGTTCCCCAAATTGAAGTAGGAGGACCGACCAAGCATCTTTTTCCATCTCCCGGTTCCTAAAATCCATGCCATATACACGTCCCCTGATAGGGGGCGTAACAGGTATTAAACGGATCAGAATAGTACTACTGAACACACCACTCATATCTGGTGGCACAATAGATTGCACGCGCAGTGCCCCAAATTTAAAGTAGGTGGACCGACCAAGCATCTTTTTCCATCTCCCGGTTCCCAGACCGCACGTCTTGTAATTCTCTGTCTGGGAAATTATATATCTATCAAATCTATCTATTTATCTATCAAATCTATCTATCTATCTATCTATCATCTATCTATCTATCTATCTATCGTATCTATCAAATGTATATTGCATCTATTGATCTATCTATCTAATCTATGTATCTATCTATCTATCTATCTATCTATCTGTTTGCGGTTGTTTGCGTTGCGTTAAACGGGGAGTTTGGTCTGTCACTGTGAAGCGGGCGTAACCCTTACACTACCTGATCGATACAACATCATACCTGATGTTTTAAAGCACGTTATTCCAAACAATTTAGGAATGTTAGTTGATTTATGCCCTTTATGGATTAAAACCAGACTCTGCATCAACTATGTAATTTTACGTGGGAGTTTTGCCATGGATCCCCCTCCAGCATGCCACAGTCCAGGTGTTAGTCCCCTTGAAACAACTTTTCCATCACTATTGTGGCCAGAAAGAGTCCCTGTGGGTTTTAAAATTCGCCTGCCTTTTGAAGTCAATGGCGGCTCTCCCGGTTCGCGAACTTTTGCGGACGTTCGCGTTTGCTGTTCGTGAACGGAAAATTTTCAGTTCGCGACATCACTACTTATAAGTTGGAAACACTCACAGAGTCACAGGTACTATTTCTCTCCTTTATTTATGAACGGCAATGGGCTTCAACTAAGAGCACCTATTGTTTTTAAATTTACCATCAATTGTCTGAGTAAAACCAAGTCCGTATTCAATATTCCTTCAATTGGAGTAATATTTGCAACAAACTTTCTAATCTGTGTCATATGTTTACTATTCAAATTGGAGTGACATTGGTAACAAACTATCAGCTAGATTTAGAGTTCTGTGGCCAAAGGAGTGCGTTAGCTACGCGTGCTTTTTTTCCCCTGCACCTTTTAAATACCGCTGGTATTTAGAGTTCACAGAATGGCTGCGTTTTCAGTGCGTTAGGCTCCAAAAAGGGAGCGTAGAGCATAATTTAACGCAACTGCAACTCTAAATTCCAGCGGTGCTTACGGACGCGGCCAGCTTCAAAAACGTGCTCGTGCACGATTCCCCCATAGAAAACAATGGGGCCATTTGAGCTGAAAAAAAACCTAACACCTGCAAAAAAGCAGCGTTCAGCTCCTAACGCAGCCCCATTGTTTTCTATGGGGAAACACTTCCTACGTCTGCACCTAACACTCTAACATGTACCCCGAGTCTAAACACCCCTAACCTTACACTTATTAACCCCTATTCTGCCGCTATTCCCCCGCTATCACTGACACCTGCATATTTTTTTAACCCCTAATATGCCGCTATGTAAACCGCCGCTACCTACATTATCCCTATGTACCCCTAATCTGCTGCCCCTAACACCGCCGACCCCTATATTATATTTATTAACCCCTAATCTGCCCCCCACAACGTCGCCTCCACCTACCTACAATAATTAACCCCTAATCTGCCGATCGAACCGCACCGCTACTATAATAAATGTATTAACCCCTAATCCGCCTCACTCCCGCCTCAATAACCCTATAATAAATAGTATTAACCCCTAATCTGCCCTCCCTAACATCGCCGACACCTAACTTCAAACATTAAACCCTAATCTGCCGACCGGAGCTCACCGCTATTCTAATAAATTTTTTAACCCCTAAAGCTAAGTCTAACCCTAACCCTAACACCCCCCTAAGTTAAATATAATTTAAATCTAACGAAATAAATTAACTATTATTAAATAACTTATTCCTATTTAAAGCTAAATACTTACCTGTAAAATAAACCCTAATATAGCTACAATATAAATTATAATTATATTGTAGCTATTTTAGGATTAATATTTATTTTACAGGCAACTTTGTAATTATATTAACCAGGTACAATAGCTATTAAATAGTTAATAACTATTTAATAGTTACCTAGTTAAAATAATTACAAAATTACCTGGAAAATAAATCCTAACCTAAGTTACAATTAAACCTAACACTACACTATCAATAAATTAATTAAATAAAATACCTACAATTATCTACAATTAAACCTAACACTACACTATCAATAAATTAATTAAATACAATACCTACAAATAACTACAATTAAATAAACTAACTAAAGTACAAAAAATAAAAAAGAACTAAGTTACAAAAAATAAAAAATTATTTACAAACATTAGAAAAATATTACAACAATTTTAAACTAATTACACCTACTCTAAGCCCCCTAATAAAATAACAAAGACCCCCAAAATAAAAAAATGCCCTACCCTATTCTATTCTAAATTAAAAAAGTTCAAAGCTCTTTTACCTTACCAGCCCTTAAAAGGACCTTTTGTGGGGCATGCCCCAAATAATTTAGCTCTTTTGCCTGTAAAAAAAAACATACAATACCCCCCCCCCAACATTACAACCCACCACCCACATACCCCTAATCTAACCCAAACCCCCCTTAAATAAACCTAACACTAAGCCCCTGAAGATCTCCCTACCTTGTCTTCACCTCACCGGGTTCAGCGATCGGTCCAGAAGAGGGTCCGAAGTCTTGATCCAAGCGGCGGCTGAAGAACTCCATCATCGGGTTGAAGTCGGAAGTCCATCATCGGGATGAAGTCTTCTATCAAGTGGCATCTTCAATCTTCTTTCTTCTTTCTTTCAATCAGCCAATCAGATTGAGCTCGCATTCTATTGGCTGATTGGAACAGCCAATAGAATGCGAGCTTAATCTGATTGGCTGATTGGATCAGACAATCGGATAGAACTTGAATCTGATTGGCTGATTCCATCAGCCAATCAGAATATTCCTACCTTAATTCCGATTGGCTGATAGAATCCTATCAGCCAATCAGAATTCGAGGGACGCCATCTTGGATGACGTCATTTAAAGGAGCCGTCATTCGGCGAGTAGGCGTCGCTTGAAGAGATTGGATCTGCGTCGGCTGGGAAGAAGATGGCTCCGCTCCGGAAGAAAGAAGATTGAAGATGCGGCTTGATAGAAGACTTCATCCCGATGATGGACTTCCGACTTCAGCCCGATGATGGAGTTCTTCAGCTGCCGCTTGGATCAAGACTTTGGACCCTCTTCTGGACCGATTGCTGAACCCGGTGAGGTGAAGACAAGGTAGGGAGATCTTCAGGGGCTTAGTGTTTATTTAAGGGGGGTTTGGGTTAGATTAGGGGTATGTGGGTGGTGGGTTGTAATGTTGGGGGGGTATTGTATGTTTTTTTTTTACAGGCAAAAGAGCTGAATTCTTTTGGGCATGCCCCGCAAAGGGCCCTTTTCAGGGCTGGTAAGGTAAAAGAGCTTTGAACTTTTTTAATTTAGAATAGGGTAGGGCATTTTTTTATTTTGGGGGGCTTTGTTATTTTATTAGGGGGCTTAGAGTAGGTGTAATTAGTTTAAAATTGTTGTAATATTTTTCTAATGTTTGTAAATATTTTTTTATTTTTTGTAACTTAGTTCTTTTTTATTTTTTGTACTTTAGTTAGCTTATTTAATTGTATTTATTTGTAGGTATTGTATTTAATTAATTCATTGATAGTGTAGTGTTAGGTTTAATTGTAGATAATTGTAGGTATTTTATTTAATTAATTTATTGATAGTGTAGTGTTAGGTTTAATTGTAGATAATTGTAGGTATTGTATTTAATTAATGTATTGATAGTGTAGTGTTAGGTTTAATTGTAACTTAGGTTAGGATTTATTTTCCAGGTAATTTTGTAATTATTTTAACTAGGTAACTATTAAATAGTTATTAACTATTTAATAGCTATTGTACCTGGTTAATATAATTACAAAGTTGCCTGTAAAATAAATATTAATCCTAAAATAGCTACAATATAATTATAATTTATATTGTAGCTATATTAGGGTTTATTTTACAGGTAAGTATTTAGCTTTAAATAGGAATAATTTATTTAATAAGAGTTAATTTATTTAGTTAGATTTAAATTATATTTAACTTAGGGGGGTGTTAGTGTTAGGGTTAGACTTAGCTTTAGGGGTTAAAAAATTTATTATAGTAGCGGTGAGCTCCGGTCGGCAGATTAGGGGTTAATGCTTGAAGTTAGGTGTCGGTGATGTTAGGGAGGGCAGATTAGGGGTTAATACTATTTATTATAGTGTTATTGAGGCGGGAGTGAGGCGGATTAGGGGTTAATAACTTTATTATAGTAGCGGTGAGGTCGGCAGATTAGGGGTTAATAAGTGTAGGTAGGTGGCGGCGACGTTGGGGGGGGCAGATTAGGGGTTAATAAATATAATATAGGTGTCGGCGGTATTACGGGCAGCAGATTAGGGGTACATATGGATAATTTAGCTGGCGGCGGTGTACGGAGCGGCAGATTAGGGGTTAAAAATTTTTATAGAGTGGCGGCGATGTGGGGGGACCTCGGTTTAGGGGTACATAGGTAGTTTATGGGTGTTAGTGTACTTTAGAGCACAGTAGTTAAGAGCTTTATAAACCGGCGTTAGCCCAGAAAGCTCTTAACTCCTGTTTTTTTTCTGCGTTTGGAGATTTGTCGTTAGATTTCTAACGCTCACTTCAGCCATGACTCTAAATACCGGCGTTAGAAAGACCCCATTGAAAAGATAGGATATGCAATTGACGTAAGGGGATCTACAGTATGGAAAAGTCGCGGCTGCAAAGTAAGCGTTAGACCCTTTCCTGACTGACTCCAAATACCAGAGGGCGGTAAAAACCAGCGTTAGGAGCCTCTAACGCTGGTTTTCACTGCTACCGCCCAACTCTAAATCTATCCGTTTCTGATTTAATCACTGTGACATTCGTCTACAAGCTATATTTCTATCTATACATAGTATAGGTTCCGCATTAACGGACAATATCAAGTAAAGTTTTGCATTACACCTAATATTAGATTTTTGTACACTCTGGGATTTTAATTTTTTTCAGATTGATTGAATATCCAAATTATGTTTTTTAGGGAGACGTCCCTCAATATATATTTTTATTTGTTGTATTTTAAATTAAATATTTGTTATATTATTATTATTATATTATTATATTATATTATATTATATTATATATTATTACTTTGGAAGTGTTGATATTTTTAGCCTCTGACGCCCTCTCTATACCTCAGTTTTTACTTTGGGTTTTATTTTTAGGTTAGGGACTTTGGGCAGCAAAAGAGCTAACTGCCCTTTTAAGGGAAATGCCCATCCAAATGCCCTTTTCAGGGCAGCGGGGAGCTTAGGTTTTTTTAGATAGTATTTTATTTGGGGGGTTGGTTGTGTGGGTGGTGGGTTTTACTGTTGGGGGGGTTGTTTGTATTTTTTTTTTACAGGTAAAAGAGCTGATTACTTTGGGGCAATGTCCCGCAAAAGGCTCTTTTAAGGGTTATTGGTAGTTTAGTTTAGGCTAGGGTTTTTTATTTTTTATTTTGGGGGGGCTGTTTTATTTTAATAGGGCTATTAGATTAGGTGTAATTAGTTTAAATATCTGTAATTTGTTTATTATTTTCAGTAATTTAGTGTTTGTTATTTTTTGTACTTTAGCTAATTTAATTTAATTTATCTAATTGTATGTAATTTATTTAATTGTATTTAATTTAGTAAATTTATTTAATTATATTGTAGTGTTAGGTGTTATTGTAACTTAGGTTAGGTTTTATTTTATAGGTACTTTTGTATTTATTTTAGCTAGGTAGTTATGAAATAGTTAATAACTATTTAATAACTATTCTACCTAGTTAAAACAAATACAAACTTACCTGTAAAATAAAAATAAGCCCTAAGCTAGCTACAATGTAACTATTAGTTATATTGTAGCTAGCTTAGGGTTTGTTTTATAGGTAAGTATTTAGTTTTAAATAGGAATAATTTAGTTAATGATAGGAATATTTATTTAGATTTATTTAAATTATATTTAAGATAGTGGGTGTTAAGTTTAGGGTTAGACTTAGGTTTAAGGGTTAATAACTTTAATATAGTGTGGCGACGTCGGGGGCGGCAGATTAGGGGTTAATAAATATAATGTAGGTGTCGGCGACATTGGGGACGGCAGATTAGGGGTTAATAAATATAATGTAGGTGTCGGCGATGTTGGGGGCAGCAGATTAGGGTTTAATAAGTGTAAGATTAGGGGTGTTTAGACTCGGGGTTCATGTTAGGGTGTTAGGTGTAGATATAACTTTTATTTCCCAATAGGAAACAATGGGGCTGCGTTAATGAGTTTTACACTGCTTTTTGGCAGGTATTAGACTTTTTTTCAGCCGTCTCTCCCCGTTGATTCCTATGGTGAAATTGTGCATGAGCACGTTACACCAGCTCACCGCTGACTTAAGCAGAGCTGGTATTGGAGTGCGGTAATGAACAAAATTTTGCTCAACACTCACTTCTTGTCTTTTAATGATGGGTTTCTGAAAACTCGTAATACCAGCGCTGCAGGTAAGTGAGCGGTGAGACAAAACTGCACAGCCTCTAATGCAAAACTCGTAATCTAGGTGTAAGATTACAAAAAAAAATTAAATTATCAAGAATTAAAACCATTACACCTAATCTAATAGCCCTATAAAAAGAAAAAAAGCCCCCCCCCCCCACCAAATAAAATCACCCCCTAGCCTACAATAAACTACCAATAGTCCTTAAAAGGGCCTTTTGTAGGGTATTGCCCTAAAGAAATCAGCTCTTTTACCTGTAAAAATACAAAGTCCCCCCAACAGTAAAAGCCACCACCCAACCAACCCCCCAAAATCAAAAACCCTAACTCTAAAAAAAACCTAAGCTACCCATTGCCCCTAAAGGGGCATTTGTATGGGCATTGCCCTTAAAAGGGCATTTAGCTCTTTTGCATTTAGATGAGAGCTACTGAAATTCTATTGGCTGATTTGAACAGCCAATAGGATTTCAGAAGCTCACATCTTATTGGCTGATTTGAATTTGAAGAATCAAATCAGCCAATAGGAATGCAAATTACGCCATTTTGAAACGGCTACCTTGCATTCAATTTTAGTGTATGGCGGCGACCGAATGAAAAGGACGCTCTGCGCAGGATGTCATTAGGGCTTTGGGCTTTGAAAAAGAGCTAAATGCCCTTTTAAGAGCAATGCAAAAGAGCTAAATGCCCTTTTAAGGGCAATGCCCATACAAATGACCCTTTAGGGGCAATGGGTAGTTTAGTGGGGTTTTTTTAGAGTTAGGTTTTTTAGTTTGGAGGGTTTTGATTTTTTTCACAGGTAAAAGAGCTGCTTTATTTAGGGCAAAGGCCATTTTAAGGGCTATTGGTAGTTTATTGTAGGCTAGTAGATGTTTTTATTTTGGGGGCTTTTTATTTTTATAGGGCTATTAGATTAGGTGTAATTGTTTTAATGTTTGATAATTTCATTTTTTTGTAATCTTAGTGTTTTTTATTTTTCGTGATTTTATTGTTAATTATTTTCGGTAAACTTAGATTTTTTAAATTTTTTGTAGCATTTGTTTTTTTTTTTAGTTGTAATTTAGATTATTATTTTTTTTCGTAGTTAAGTTTTTTTAAATTTGTAATTTAGATTTAGATTTTAATTGGTAGTAATTTTATTTTATTACAATAGTAAGGTTAGGTTAATTTATAGTTTAATGTTAGGTTTATATTTATTTCACAGGTAAGTTTTTATTTATTTAAATATAGTTATATTGTAATTTTTATTTAAAGTTAGGGGGTGTTTGGTTTCGGGGTTAATAGTTTAATTTATTGTTTTTCGATCTGGGGGGATGGTGGTTTAGGGGTTAATAGGTTTATTTAGTGGTGGAGATGTGGGAGGCCGGAGGTTTAGGGGTGAATAACTTTATTATAGTGGCAGGGATGTCGGGGAGCGCTAGAATAGGGGTTAATAACTTTTATCAGTGTCGGCAATGTCGGGAGCGGCAGATTAGGGGTTAATATCTTTATTTAGGTTGCGGCTATGTTGGGGGCAGCAGATTAGGGGTGTTTAGACTTGGGGTTTATGTTAAGGTGTTAGGTTTAAACGTCACTTTTTTCCCCCCATAGACATCAATGGGGTTGCGTTACTGAAATTTTTCATGCCGTGCTTCAAGGGACACTGAACCCAAATTTTTTCTTTCGGGATTCAGATAGAGCATGCAATTTTAAACTACTTTCTAATTTACTCCTATTATCAATTTTTCTTCGTTCTCTTGCTTTCTTAATTTGAAAAAGAAGGCATCTAAGCTATTTTTTTGGTTTAGAACCATGGAAAGCACTTGTTAATTGGAAGGTGAATTTACCCACCAATCAGCAAGAACAACACAGTGTGTTTACCAAAAATGGGCCGGCATCTAAACTTACATTCTTGCATTTCAAATAAAGATACCAAGAGAATAAAAATAATTTGATAATAGGAGTAAATTAGAAAGTTGATTAAAATCGCATGCTCTATCTGAATCATAATAGAAAAAAATTGGGTTCAATGTCCCTTTCAGTTTTTTTTTTTTTTATAACACTCTCTCCCCATTGATGTCTATGAAGGAAAGCATGCAGAAGCATGTCAAAGCAGCCCTTGGCTTTTGTGCGGTATGAAGCTTTACACCACCATATTGCATGCACAAGGAGGCTTTTCAGTAACTTTTAATGGCAGCGCTATAATGGGTGAAATAACGCAACTTTTTTTACATTCGTTTTGCACCTGTTTAGCGCAAAACTTGTAATCTAGGTGTAAGTGAGACAATACCGGCCACAATAGGACGTCCTGGAGGGTTATTTGGGCCCTTGTGAAGTTTGGGAATGCACACTCACAGGAACGAACAACCGGCTCAATACCATTATTAGCCTGTTCTATGATGATTTACCCTCTGGGTGCAGCTTCTTTTAACCCAGTAATGCTTTTCACAGAGTAGAACTTTCCTGTAGCATATCAGTCTGATCCCGCCTATTACAGTCAGTCCAGCACTGAAACACTGAACAAGAAACACAGCAACCCCAGACGTTGACTCCTTGCTCAGTTGTTCGTTCCTGTGAGTGTGCTTCTCTCTGTGTGTATTTAGTCTCCCTATGGGAAAAAGGGGCAACCAGATGTCGACTCCTTGCTTAGTGTACTTAGAGGAATATGGCTACGCCTCACTGACGAGGCCCAATGAAGGCCAAAATGATCATCTGGGGTTGCTCTGTTCCTTGTTCAGAGAGGTACTGCCAGGTATTTTTGTGCTGGACAAACCGTAATAGGCGGGATCAGACTGATATGCTACAGGAAAGTTCTACTCTGTGAAAAGTATTACTGGACTAAAAGAGGCTGTACCCAGGTGGTAAATCACCATAGAACAGGCTAACAATGGTATTGAGCCGGTTGTTTGTTCCTGTGAGTGTGCTTTTCTCTGTGTGTATTTAGTCTTTCTATAGGAAAAAGGGACAACCAGACGTGGACTCCTTACTCAGTGTGCTTAGAGAAATATGGCTACACCTCACTGACGAGGCCCAATGATAGCCGAAAAAATTGTCTGGGGTTGCTATGTTCCTTGTTCAGAGAGGAATTGCCTGGTATTTCGGCGCTGAACTGATCGTAATAGGCGGGATCAGACTGATATGCTACAGGAAAGTTCTACTCTTTGAAAAGCAGTACTGGGCTAACAGAAGCTGCACCCAGGTGGTAAATCATTATAGAACAGGCTAACAATGGTATTGAGCTGGTTGTTTGTTCCTGTGAGTGTGCTTCTCTTTGTGTGCATATATATATATATCAACAAGTAGGGACTGCACTCGCTGGATTCAGTTCAAATAATACCTTATTTATTCAATGGTGACATTTCGGGGTAGAACAGGCTAACAATGGTATTGAGCTGGTTGTTCATTCCTGTGAGTGTGCTTTTCTCTGTGTGTATTTAGTCTTTCTATGGGAAAAAGGGGCAACCAGACGTGGACTCCTTGCTCAGTGTGCTTAGAGAAATATGGCTACACCTTACTGACAAGGCCCAATGAAGGCCGAAACGATTGTCTGGGGTTGCTATGTTCCTTGTTCAGAGAGGAATTGCCTGGTATTTTGGTGCTGGACTGATCGTAATAGGCGGGATCCGACTGATATACTACAGGAAAGTTCTACTCTTTGAAAAGCAGTACTGGGCTAACAGAAGCTGCACCCAGGTGGTAAATCATTATAGAACAGGCTAACAATGGTATTGAGCTGGTTGTTTGTTCCTGCTTGTTCAGAGAGGAATTGCCTGGTATTTCGGCGCTGAACTGATCGTAATAGGCGGGATCAGACTGATATGCTACAGGAAAGTTCTACTCTTTGAAAAGCAGTACTGGGCTAACAGAAGCTGCACCCAGGTGGTAAATCATTATAGAACAGGCTAACAATGGTATTGAGCTGGTTGTTTGTTCCTGTGAGTGTGCTTCTCTTTGTGTGCATATATATATATATCAACAAGTAGGGACTGCACTCGCTGGAGAGAGGAATTGCCTGGTATTTCGGCGCTGAACTGATCGTAATAGGCGGGATCCGACTGATATACTACAGGAAAGTTCTACTCTTTGAAAAGCAGTACTGGGCTAACAGAAGCTGCACCCAGGTGGTAAATCATTATAGAACAGGCTAACAATGGTATTGAGCTGGTTGTTTGTTCCTGTGAGTGTGCTTCTCTTTGTGTGCATATATATATATATATCAACAAGTAGGGACTGCACTCGCTGGATTCAGTTCAAATAATACCTTATTTATTCAATGGTGACATTTCGGGGTACGCAAACCCCTTCCTCAGACCAAAAACATTTTTGGTCTGAGGAAGGGGTTTGCGTACCCCAAAACATCACCATTGAATAAATAAGGTATTATTTGAACTGAATCCAGCGAGTGCAGTCCCTACTTGTGGATACTTATTGAAATTTTGACTCAGCACCCTGGTTGCTGACTATCTTTGAATTGCAAGTGCAGATACACAGTGGAGATATATATATATATATATATATATATATATATATATATATAATTCTATTGAATGTGTATGTATATTTATGTAAGTATTCATATGCATACATACATATGTGCACACATACACGCACATTCACACACACACACACACACTGTCATGAACAATCCCCCTAGAAGAGAGGAGTGTGTAAACTTCTGTGTATGGTCCTCAGCAGCGGATTCATAACAAAAACTAATGCCCAGGATGTTTGCTAGATTCCCTGGTAACAGAGGAGGAATTAACAGGGTATTCTCAGTTCGTTCAAGGAATCAACCAGTTTGTTATTTGGCAAAGGCTAACAGACTCACAATATCGTGTTAAGAACCAGGAGTGCTTAACTGTAAGAATGTTTTGCCTAATACATTTCAATTAGTTACTGGGAATAACAGGTAAGTGAGGTAGTTCAATTTAAGTCACAAGATATGCTAAAGGTAAAAACTGAGGTGGTATTAAGTGTTCTGCAGTCTGGAGATCTATAGTGAAATTGCTAGTCAGAGCAATACGTAAGTGTTTTGGGAAAACAACTGATAAAATGTAACATTATCCAGAGATGAAACAGTTCAGAATATACCGTGCAATATATGGCAGGTTATTACAGATGATGGAAATTAACTTACTATGGTTTTAGGAGAAACTTGAGAGTGGTAGTCACGATGCAGCTCTAGCTGTTGAAGTGAGCTGAGAAGGAAACTGGAATGGCGTGTGACGTCACCCGCTAACGGCTGAGAAGCCGGATAGTCAGAGATCAGCTGATCTGTCAGGTTTGAATCCATTACCTGATGAGCGCTGGAAAGAAATGGTTGGCTACTTCCTGTAGGTGGAGAATTACCAAGCAAAGTTAAAAGGTGTTGTGAGCCTTTATGCGAAAGATTAGGGGCGTCTCAGCTGATAATATGTATAATCGAAAAGCAGAAGCCAGTGTTATAAGATGGAATTAGCGTCAGATATGACACACACACACACACACACATATATATATATATATATTACTGATTATGATTCACACTCCTCCAATTTTTTATATCACTGACTCATTAAATTGATCTGATTTTAAAAGTTGATATCAGATCAAAATGTGCTCGGGGGGATACAAGATAGATATGAAAACCTTTGAGCCATTTCCAGTCAAACACCTTGGCATATACCATACCCCTTTCTTCATAAAAATAAGCTTAAACCATTTGGCGAAATGTTCTTCCATTTTGCTGTAATTTACCTGTGTGCTATGTATCTATCAATATAGATATATAAAGATAAATTTAAAAAGTACATTTATGCTTACCTGATAAATTAATTTCTTCTATGGTACAACGAGTACACGGATTCATCCTTTACTTGTGGGATATTATCCTCCTGCTAACAGGAAGTGGCAAAGAGCACCACAGCAGAGCTGTCTATATAGCTCCTCCCTTAGCTCCACCCCCCAGTCATTCGACCAAAGGTACAGGAAGAAAAAGGAGAAACTAAAAGGTGCAGAGGTGACTGAAGTTTAAAATAAAAAAATATAATCTGTCTTAAAATGACAGGGCGGGCCGTCGTACCATAGAAGAAATTAATTTATCAGGTAAGCATAAATTTACTTTTCTTCTATAAGGTACAACGAGTCCACGGATTCATCCTTTACTTGTGGGATACAATACCAAAGCTACAGGACACGGATGAACGGGAGGGACAAGACAGATTGTTAAACAGAAGGCACCACTGCTTGAAGAACCTTTCTCCCAAAAATAGCCTCAGAAGAAGCAAAAGTATCAAATTTGTAAAATTTGGAAAAGGTATGAAGCAAAAACCAAGTTGCGGCCTTACACATCTGTTCAACAGAAGCATCATTTTTAAAAGCCCATGTGAAAGCCACCGCTCTAGTAGAGTGAGCTGTAATCCTTTCAGGAGGCTGCTGTCCAGCAGTCTCGTATGCCAAACGGATGATGCTTTTCAGCCAAAAAGAAAGAGAGGTAGCCGTAGCTTTTTGACCTCTACGTTTTTCATAATAGACAACAAACCAAGAAGATGTTTGACGGAAATCTTTGGTTGCTTGCAAGTAAAACTTCAAAGCACGAACCACGTCCAAGTTGTGCAACAGACGCTCCTTCTTAGAGGAAGGATTAGGACACAGAGAAGGAGCAACAATTTCCTGATTGATATTCCTATTAGTAACAACCTTAGGAAGGAATCCAGGTTTGGTACGCAAAACCACCTTATCAGCATGGAAAACATGATAAGGCGAGTCGCATTGCAATGCAGATAGTTCAGAAACTCTTTGAGCCGAAGATATAGCAACTAAAAACAGAACTTTCCAAGATAGAAGCTTAATATCTATGGAATGCATAGGTTCAAATGAAACCCCTTGGAGAACTTTAAGAACTAAATTCAAACTCCATGGCAGAGCAACAGGTTTAAACACAGGCTTGATTCTAACTAAAGCCTGACAGAACGACTGAATGTCTGGAACATCTGCCAGACGCTTGTGCAGTAGAATTGATAAAGCAGATATCTGTCCCTTTAAGGAACTAGCTGATAGCCCCTTCTCCAATCCTTCTTGGAGAAAGGACAAAATCCTAGGAATCCTGATCTTACTCCATGAGTAGCCTTTGGATTTGCACCAATAAAGATATTTACGCCATATCTTATGATAAATTTTCCTAGTGACAGGCTTTCAAGCCTGAATCAAGGTATCTATGACCGACTCAGAGAAACCCCGCTTGGATAAAATCAAGCGTTCAATCTCCAAGCAGTCAGCCGCAGAGAAACTAGATTTGGGTGCTGGAACGGACCTTGAATCAGAAGGTCCTGTTTCAGTGGCAGAGTCCATGGTGGAAGAGATGATATGTCCACCAGGTCTGCATACCAAGTCCTGTGTGGCCACACAGGTGCTATCAAAATCACTGAAGCTCTCTCCTGTTTGATTCTGGCAATCAAACAAGGAAGGAGAGGAAATGGTGGAAACACGTAAGCCAGGTTGAACGACCAGGGTACTGCTAGAGCATCTATCAGTACTGCCTGAGGATCCCTTGACCTGGACCCGTAACAAGGAAGTTCGGCGTTCTGACCAGACTCCATCAGATCCAATTCTGGTGTGTCCCATTGCTGAATCAATTGTGCAAACACCTCCGGATGGAGTTCCCACTCCCCCGGATGAAAAGTCTGATGACTTAGAAAATCCGCTTGACAGTTCTCTACTCCTGGGATATAGATTGCTGATAGATGTCAAGAGTGAGTCTCTGCCCATCAAATTATTTTGGTTGATCAAGGTAATTTCCAGATTAGAGCCACTCGACAGTAAAATCCCCCTCCTGGGGAAATGCCTCCTATTGGCCAAGTCGGAAAAAGGGTAGGGTGTATGACCTACAGGCACCAGGTACCTGCAGGAAAGGAAGGAGGGGACTAGCTGAGGATATCAGATGTCAAACCTTGTAGTAGGACCAGACGTAGTGAACTGGAGTGTGTAGGTGATTTGCTTGGTTGAGCAATAAAGCTCACTCAGTAGTCAACTTAATGAGTAGCACTAAATCTTAGAGTAAAGAAAACCTCTACTGAGGATAGAGGGCGCATCCAGTGTAGCTGTGAGTCGGACAGAAAGAAGACCACAAAGTAACAGACAATATAAAATTAGATTGTGCTCTATATAGGTGAGGTGATGTAAGTAATGTCTGTGAACCCAAACAGTCACTAAGCAATAGAACACTTTCTCCTTTTCTTTTCCTCCTCTATTTTTCTCTTTTCCTTTCCCCCCCCTCCTCCTTCCTTCTTTCCTCTGTTTTCTTCTTTCTTTTCCTTTCCTTTCCCTTTTCTTTTATCCCCTCTTTTTTCCTTCTTTTCTCTTTATTTGTTTCCTCTTTTTCCCCTTCCTCTTTTCCCTGAGGTTATGGTGATAGTTATAAGGGTAAAAAAGTTCCAGATGTAAGTGTAGGGCAAGTTATGCTTTATGTTGCAGAGTCACTTTCAGTTAGCCCAGGGTCTCACGGCTTAAGTGTATCTGCTCCCCGGTTTGAAAGGAGCTGCTGTGACAGTTATACTATTGGGGTGCTGCACCCTATTATGTGTGTTCAGTATATGCGTTTGTAGTGTATCATACACTTACTTTATTTATCCAGAAGTTCCCCCAGAGGCATCCGTGGTTGTATTCAGGAGAATTACAGGGCTACTTGACTTTGCCCCTGTAATCTGATGTCTTGCGGCAAACACAGTAACATCCGTCACTGTGATCAGTCCCTGTATGATCAGTGGAGCCGTAGGTCACCTAGGGGATCGATAGTAGCCGGTGTAGTAATCTTCAATCCCAGGGCTACTTGTCACATGTAGTACACTGTGGTAAATGCAGTATCGCAACTGCCGAACAGCGAGTACTTCACCTCTTCCTCGGGTAATTGCAGCGGTCCGCCTAAGATGGCGGCTTTTCGCTGGCTTTCTTCACTGGCCTGAATTAATCATGTAACTGCCGCTGGTGAGGAGAGAAACAATTCTGCCATCGCTCTGGGTCCAAAGACTGGTTATATAAAGGCTGTTAGAAGGGGATATTCCGCCCGGTCAGTTGCTCGGGACTTCTCCTGTGTTGCGGTAATGAGCAGTGGGGGAATCATATACCGTCTGAGTGTCCAGTTTTATTTCAGAGGATTAGTTAGTGAGATGGGCTAAATAAAAAGAGTTCAGAGACCATTGTGTATCGAAGTGATAAAAAAAACAAGGAAAAAAAGGGGGATAATACGGTATAAATTACTATTTAAATGTTAGGGATATGGGAGCTTCATTTTTGTGCTGCCACCACGCTCTGTAGCAAGCTCTGCCTCCCATCTTGCATTTATTTTATTATTTTCTGTAATTTAATGGGGGGTTTTTTTGTACTTTAAATATTTTTTTTTTTAAATTGTAATTAATTATATTTAGTTTAGGTAATTTATTTAATTATAGTGTAGTGTTAGGTGTAATTGTAACTTAGGTTAGGTTTTATTTTACAGGTAAATTTGTCTTTATTTTAACTAGGAAGTTATTAAATAGTTAATGAATATTTAATAACTATTGTACCTAGTTAAAATAAATACAAAGTTGCCTGTAAAATAAAAATAATCCCTAAGATAGCTACAATGTAACTGTTAGTTATATTGTATCTAGCTTAGGGTTTATTTTATAGGTAAGTATTTACATTTAAATAGGAATAATTTAGTGAATTGTAGTAATTTAAATGATATTTAAGTTAGGGGGGGGTAGGGTTAGGGTTAGACTTAGGTTTAGGGGTTAATAACTTTATTATAGTGGTGGCGACGTTGGGGCGGCAGATTAGGGGTTAATAAATGTAGGTAGGTGTCGGCGATGTTAGGGCTGGCAGATTAGGGGTTAATAATATTGAAATAGTGTTTGCGATGCGGGAGTGCGGTGGTTTAGGGGTTAATATGTTTATTATAGTGGCAGCGATGTCCGGTTCGGCAGATTAGGGGTTAAAAATTATTTTAGTGTTTGCGATGTGGGAGGGCCTCGGTTTAGGGGTTAATAGGTAGTTTATGGGTGTTAGTGGACTTTTTAGCACTTTAGTTAAGAGTTTTATGCTACGGCGTTGTAGTGTAAAACTCTTAACTACTGACTTTAAAATGCGGTACCAGTCTTGACAGGAGAGGGTGTACCGCTCACTTTTGGTCAGACTCGTAATACCGGCGCTATGCAAGTCCCATTGAAAATATAGGATAAGCAATTGTAAGTGGATTTGCGGTATTTCCAAGTCTGGCCAAAAAAGTGAGCGGTACACCTGTAACTTCAAGACTCGTAATACCAGCGGGCGTTTAAAAGCAGCATTAGGAGGCCCTTTTAACGCACAACTCGTAATCTAGCCGTTTGTTTCTTACAGTAACATATATTCATAACCTCCTTATTCAGAATAAACTTTAGATAAAAGGGTTTAGTTCTAGTTGGGCATTAAGTCAATTTGTTTTCATAATCACCCACCCACCTCTCCAATCCTTCTAAACCTTGTTTAACCCCCAATATAACAGACCCTGAGTGTTTTGACTGTGTGTGTCCTTGAAATATTTATACAATAAATTTCCTTTCAAAACATTTTTAATATTTATTAAATGGTCTCTAATGCAGTCTCTAAGGGTTCTTTGGGTTTGTCATAAATATTGTTTTTATATGGGCATTGTATAACTTAAATTATTGCTTTATTTGTACAGGAAGAAAAAATATCAGTACCTTTTATAACAAACTTTTATTCTCAACATAGATTCATTACATTAATATTAAATACACACTGAAATTTGATTAGAACAAATTATATTTATGGGATTGTGTTAAGAAATATCCAAAAATATTTTTTAAAAAAAGAATACATTTAAAAAGTCCCAGTGAATTTAAACAAAAAAAAAATCAAACTTTGAAAAATGTAGATGTGTTGGGCAAGACTCTAAAATGTTATTTTTCCATTCTATAGTTGTGTAGGGTGTAATCACAGTAACAAACCAATGGATAATATGTACAAATAAAGAAATAATTTAGCTTCTGCAATTTAAAAAAACAATTCTGTACTTTCTTTATCAGGGAACATTTTTTTAAAAAAATATATAAAATTACCTAAGTTTCATGTATAAACTGTATTATGACAATATTGCGTAAATGAAATACGATATCGATGTTTACACTTGGTCCCTCTCCAAATTGTCTAATTTTACAGATGATGTCGGCAACACTGCGTTATATCTGCATGTCTCCTAAACCTTGAAAAGAAAATATCACTTCTCCACCAAGCTATAATACTCAGGTGCTGAACCAAAAATGGGCCGGCTCCTAAGCTTCCATTTTTGCTTTTTCACATAAAGATACCAAGAAAAGGAATAAAAAATGATAATAGGAATAAATTAGAAAGTTGCTTAAAATTGCATACTCTATATGAATCATGAAAGCTTAATTTTGACTAGACATTCCCCTTTAAGGACAGATTACAAGTGGAGCACTAAATATCATTTTCTTAAAAAGTGATATTAGCACTGTGCTGAGTAATACCAACGCACGCTAATGCGAACTTGTGTTTGCATTGCTGGGAAGCATTGCATTTACAAGAGTGCACTTCCATAGGCTCAAATGGGAGCCTTGTTCCCACAGCTCAAGGGGTACGCAACACAGCGATGGCAGCAAACTGTAAATATATATGTATATGCGCTTATGTACATATATATGTATGTGTTAATATTTGTATATACACATATTAACAGATACATTTATATGAATATAAGCATATACATATATATTTACTGGGAACACACAGTTCCCATAGACCGCAATGTAAAGGCACTATTCAGTGCTGTTTTTATTTTCTAAAACCCCACACCTGCCAACTTTAAAGCCCCAAAACTGCCTAGTGCAGTTTTTTTTAATTTAAAAAAAAAGTCTACATTTTTTTAATAAAAAATGAGACTGAATTTCTGGTTAATTTTCGGAGCGCTAATTGCTACCATGAGCTTGCGGTAGCAATAACCAGCCACTTGTAATTGCTGGTTATTTATTGCGCACCCGCAAACGGGCAAATTTGCCCATTTGCGGTTGCACGATAATTTAGTACTCCACTTGTAATCTAAATCTTAAATTAATCCCTGAATAAACATAGTTTTTCCTCCTATTAGGGTACAAAAAACAGCCGCTCAAGTTAGTTGTAATTGTTTTACTTGCTATATACTGTATATAGTAATATATTTGCTCTTGTTGTTGCTATAAAAGTCACTAGAATGAAAATGCAACGAGACCTTGTATCTAGTTTTTTACAACAGACAGATGTCTATGTTTTTGCCTGTTAAACTCTTTTAAAGACAAAAATGACCTTTACAGTGTTATTTGTTACATCAACAAAGGAACCAAAACAAGTACTGAACATTTATTGATAGCAAAGATGAACATTTTCATATTTTTGTTAGGATTAACATATTCACTGTCATAAGTATGGAAATTAATTTGTCATATGTAACATGTTTTTTTACTCTACTTATCTTTGTATTTACTTACCTCTCTTTATATATACAATCTAAACAAAAAAATAATAATTTAATAATTTTCTATTTTATAAGTTGACATGAAAGTACCTATTTAATAAATTCAAATGTATTTTATATTGAGCTCCCTCTAATTGTATCTCTTGAATTTATTTTGGAATTACTAAATGTGACTGATAACATCATTTAATGACATAGCGTTATGATATCATATGACATTAAACCACAAAATCAATAATATTCCTAATAAAATGACATGGTTTCATCAATTAAATGATTCCCCTGTATTGTATCATTATGCATGAAACTGCACTAAACATTTCTTATTAAACAGTTTTATAATCCCCCCCCACATAGACTTCCTCATGGTATTGGGGTTGTTAACACTCCCCCACCCCTTCCCTTAATAAATATTACTTTGGTATGTAAATAAAGAATTGAAAGCATTAAGGGGCAAATGTAAATACTGGTGATGTGTGCGCTGGCATTAAAAAAAAAAAAAAAAAAAGGTTACAAAAAGATTGTACGGTGCGGCATTTCAAATTGAATAAATGATCATACTTCCAAAAATGCTTTATTTAAAAAGTTTTTTAGCTTCAATATTAAAGTTTTTGGGCTAGATTAAACATGGCACCCTATTTAGCACTTTTGCTTGAGCGTAAACTTTGCAATATGTATTATTTTTATGCACTTCGGTTAGCGTGTCTATTACAAGTTGAAAGTAAAACGTTTGCACGCGAGCAAAGCCAGATTCACACTAACCAAAGGACTTTGTGATATTGCAACCGCATTAATGTATTCTCCCTATAGAAGTCCATGGAGAGCATATAGGAATAAACCTTACACCATCTCGCTATCTGAAAAGGAGTTATGAATATTTCACATTCCAATGTTCTTTACTTATCGGATACATATAGAAATACATATTATATATATATATATATATATATATATATTCCAAAAAAATGGTCGCACTCTCAGGTCTTTTAGTGAAAAAATCGTAGTTAATTTTAATGAAACGTTTTCGGGGTAATACCCCGAAAACGTTTCATTAAAATTAACTACGATTTTTTCACTAAAAGACCTGAGAGTGCGACCATTTTTTTGGAATATTAATTACATGTTGGCACCCGGGCAGATGACCATTGGAGGGTAACACTGTACAATTGATGGGATTTTATATATATATATATATATATATATATATATATATATATATATATATATATATATATATGATAATGTTAAATGGAATAGATAATTTAGGTATGGATATATACAGATTTGTATAGACAGATGAATTTACAATACAAATTACATTATCCTGTATATGAAGAGCATTGCAATATGAAATATGCACAGTAAATATGCAGTAAAACACATAAATATATATGTACACACATATATACATATATATATATATATATATATATATATATATATTTATATTTATACACACATATTTAGACATGTATATGTGTGTATGTAAATATACAATATAACCCTTTACTGTCAAATACCATATACCTTTTAGCCTTCATAACTTTTTTAATATAACTATATGAATCATTTTTATCAGATAGTGTTTATATGAGTGTAAACATAATTTACAATGTATTTATGTTGTATTTAGTGCAACTTTTTTTAACGCACTACCCTTTACGCGAGGGTTTTGGTTAAACTAACCCTATAAGCTTAAAATGCGATTGTGCTCTTGCGGTCACATTTACACGGTAGCAATAACCAACCACTTGTTGGTTATTTATCTAACACCAACAAAAGGGGAATTTTACCATTTGCGGGTGCAATAAATTAGAGTTCCACTTGTAATCTAGCCCTAAGTGTATATTTCAATATTATTATATTATTAATTATTGTGGAGATAATAATATTAGCATTATTGTACTCTAACATAGCTCACATTAAATCAATAGAGCTTTTATTTTTGCAAGTTTATAGTAATGTATTTGTGCAGAACACATGTCTATGGTGTGCTATCATAATCATGTTGTATAGCACGGGTGCGTTACATTTCTCAAGAAATAGACTTCTATGGGAGTGCACTGAAACTCATGTCGGCTATCGCTTGAGCACTAAGCCGAAGGTGTTCTAAGCCAAAGGTCAAATAGCGGAGTTCTTAACTAATATTTAAACTATGATTGTGTAATGAAATATAAGTTTATAACACTGCACACATTCATACATCCACATCCACACATCTACACATACATAAACATGTATACATACATAACTATACACAGACACACACACATATATATATATATATATATATATATATATATATATATATATATATATATATACTGTATATATATATATATATATATATATATGTATATATATATATATATATATATATATATATATATAAGTCCTTCCCAGTCCAGCACCTTGTCATGTGCCTGTAATTCCCTTTTTTGCCAATAAAGCATAATATAGTATTTAATATGTATAAATGAGTGAAATATGTTATTTTAATATTTTATATATGTGTGATCTATGCCTATATTCAAGCATTATTGCTTTACTTAAGGTCTCTAAAATAGTTACATCTTCCAGAGATATTTTGTGCCGTGCTTGAGAACAACACAATAGCACAGCCTTTATATGGTAAAAGTAACTCTTATAAGAAACAGTTGAAAAAAAATATGACTTTACAAATCAACCAAAGTTATTCCCTGAACTTGTCTTTTTTATAAGTAACATTTGTCTATGACCATCTCTATGTCCCCTGTTAACTTTTATTTTATCCTGTTAACAAACATGACCTTTATCATGCAATTGAGTACAAAAATAAGGCTACAAGATATCTTGAAGAAAATAAGAACTGCACATTTATTGACACTAGAGATTAATGTCTTCTTATTTTTGTAGCTTTAACCACTTTACTTTTAGTCCGGTCTCAAAGGGCATTTTTTTACTGCCAAGTTATTCTCACTTGTGCAGTTCACTATTGCGGCAATCCTTTGATAGTACTTTTTGTTTTGCAGGGATTTTTTTTTTATTTTATTTGTTGAAGCAGCTTTATATAATATATAACAAAACATTTTTTCCTTCATGATTTTTCATATATTAATTTAATATTATAGTATTATTATATAAGTATAAAAAATACACAACCCACTTTGATTTAAAGGGATACTAAACCCAGTTTTGTTTATTTAATGATTCAGATAGAGCATGCAATTTTAAGCAACTTTTTAAATTACTCCTACTATCAATTTTTCTTCGTTCTCTTGCTATCTTGATTTAAAAAAGCAGGAATGTAAAGCTTATGAGCCAACCCATTTTAGGTTCAGCACCCTGGATAGCGCTTGCTTATTGGTGGCTATATTTATATTGCAAAGAAGATTATCTGATAATATTCTTTGCAATATAAATATAAGTCGATATTATTGTGAGATGTCTATTGCCAATCTTATTTGAAGAATGCAAGTATATTTAGCAAATAGAAGTATATATTTAGATATGCTATAAATATGTGGACTCTAGTGGTAGGATGTGCACCTACACTTTCTTGTTTTGTAATTTTAATAATTGTTGGTCACCTTGGTAGCACTCCCACAATGTGTGTGCTAAGTTCAAACAGTCTTTTTGTTGTGTGCTTGACCAAAAAAAAAAAACCTTGTTGTATCTTTTTGAATAGGGAGTTGACCAAATCCCTTCTTTGGTTAATGCACACCACCCAGCTCAGGTGTGTTCCAGTTTACATAATTGTGGTATATATATATATATATATATATATATATATATATATATATATATAAAGCTGAGGAATTCTGTGTAGACATGATTTGCTGCAGTGTGGACTCTGATTAGTGTTAGGACAAGTCTATTATGGGACACCTTGTAAGTGGTGACTGGCTTAGCAGAATGTGATCATATTGTGTGACTAAGATCCCGTTTTTATTTAAAAGCATATTTATCTGATAATATTCTTTGCAATATAAATATATGTCGATATTATTGTGAGATGTCTATTCACAATCTTATTTGAACAATGCAAGTATATTTAGCAAATAGAAGTATATATTTAGATATGCTATAAATATGTGGACTCTAGTGGTAGGATGTGCACCTACACTTTCTTGTTTTGTAATTTTAATAATTGTTGGTAACTTTGGTGGCACTCCCACAATGTGTGTGCTAAGTTCAAACAGTCTTTTTGTGGAGTGCTTGACCAAAAAAAATTTGTTGTGTGTATATATATATATATATATATATATATATATATATATATATATACTTAATAATACAAATCTTATTTTTTACTATGTGAAGAACATAGGAACGTTACATATGCGTAACGTTATTTGTGTTTTGCACTTAAGGTGTAGGCAGTGTCGGGTTAGCACACATGAAGAATTACTAATCTTATGTTCATTATTGAAATATTAAGTAAAAAAGGTTAAAAAATATTTATAATAATTATTAAAAACTATTATACATACTGAGAAAAAAATATATATATTTGGATTAATTAGATTTTTTTACAGTATCTCTAATAATTATTAAGATTCAAAGTAAAAAATTTGCATGCAATTGTAAACCTGACACTTGCAAGAACAATGCAAAAGGAAGAACTCAAAAAGGAGCATTTATAGGCAGTGGTAAAAACAGTAGGAAGGTATATATAGATGATAAAATATCAATAGGCATTTATTTTAACAATGTATAAAATTAATCCATAATTCAAACAATAAATAATAGGAAAAGATAAAATGTTCATAAAACAATTAAAAATAATTTAAAAATAAACGACCAATGTATCTATTTCCTGATGGAAACGGAAGGTATCAGTATGGAAAAAACCTTGAGAATAATTTGGGCGAATAATAGGTCAAAGTATGTCCAAAGTATGTAAAAAAGTTTATTTAGTTTAATTATGTATAAAAAAATAAAATTGAAAAATAAAAATTATAATTAAAAAATAAAAAATGAAAAAAGATAATGAAAATTAGGTTGAAAACTGTGATAGAGACAATAAAAGAAAAAATAAATAAATAAGAAAATAAATCAAATCTCCAGTGTAAGTTTAAATGATTAAATCTTAAATGCTGATAAAAATCCATGTGTACCTTTTGGAAATATAACATATATAGTGCAATACAGTAAAAAAAATGTATAGCTCAAAGTGTCTGCTAAAGTGGAGGCTTACCATAAACAAGTCATCTCTGTCATTGTGTTTTGTCCAAAAGTTAGGTCTTTATAAAGACTACATAGTCTATGTGAAAAACATATCAATTTAAAATATGCATTTTGCGCATCATATTTCACATAATTTATTTAAAAAAAAATATATACAAAATTATTAAACATACAGTAATATATTCTTTTATTATTGAGGTAATAATCAAAATAACAATCAAGAACATGAAAATACAATATCACATTGTACATTATCATTGAGATAGAGAAAGTGATAAACATTGTGTATCTGAGGACAATGGCTCATATGAACCGAAAAAATGGGGAAAAGGGGGAGAGTGAAGGGGATGAATGGAGAGGGGGAAGAGAGCAATTCAAACTTCTTATTGAGTGGGGGTCAAACGATTGGGTGTTGAGTATACCAAACTGTATTAAGTGCAAAGGTGATGTGCAGATGTAACTATAGGGCTAAAAGTATAATGTAAATAGGGTAAGTCAGCGGTCTAAAGCCGCTTTAGTTTAGGGAAGGGGTTGACAGACAGAATAATTGTATTAGCATGATCTCTAAAGAGGCTATGTATAGTAATATTGGTACGGAGTGGCTGGAACAAACAGAGCAAGTGAACAAGATGCAATGGTTAAGTTTTGTGTGTAGAGTATAAGAGGATGGGGGGGGGTACCGGAGAGGGGTTATACCCCAGTTATATAATGATCTAGAATTAGGTAAAGGAGGTTAAATGGGTGGGATCTCTTAGAAAATGAGGTAGGGTAGGCAGGTAGTTAAAGGGACACTGTACCCAAAAATTTTCTTTCGTGATTCAGATTGAGCATGAAATTTTAAGCAACTTTCTAATTTACTCCTATTATCAAAATTTCTTCATTCTCTTGGTATCTTTATTTGAAATGCAAGAATGTAAGTTTAGATGCCGGCCCATTTTTGGTGAACAACCTGGGTTGTCCTTGCTGATTGGTGGATAAATTCATCCACCAATAAAAAAGTGCTGTCCAGAGTACTGAAACCAAAAAAAAGCTTAGATGCCTTCTTTTTCAAATAATGATAGCAAAAGAACGAAGACAAATTGATAATAGGAGTAAATTAGAAAGTTGCTTAAAATTGCATGCTCTTTCTTAATTACAAAAGAAAAAATTTGGGTACAGTGTTCCTTTAAGACATAACATATATCCTCTTGGGAAGAGACAAACAAGGACTGTAATGTATTAAATATGAAACCAAATAGCGATCTTATAAACTTATACCTAAGACCTAGTGATTGTCAAAGTATATGACCAGATAAACAAAACCAACATATGAACATTTGTGTGATGTGTGATTTATCATAGACTAAATAAAGATTAATATTAGGCATTAAGCCCAAGTAAATATCGAAGCTCAGGTTAGGCGTGTATTTATGTAAAGATATCAATTGGTAAAATCATATATACAGGAATATTTATACACAGGGTTGAGTGATGTTAGACTAAAGCTGTCCCTGAATAAAGAGAAGATCTCAGAGAGGTCTGGGATTCTAGACTACATTTGTGTCTAAGGGTGACTTACAATAGTAATATATCAGGACCTGTGAGTCTTAGAACCCACACTTTATCCATAGTTATAATGGGTATAATAATAGTTAAATGTAGGTTGTTATCTCAAACCTAAAAAAGGACATATGGTACTTGTACCTAGGGATCTAAGTGATCTTGCAGCTAGAGATGCTAAAGCAACTACATGAACAATAGGTGATATAGGAACTAAGTAAGTGTCTTTACCTGCATGGAACTGAAACAACATAGAACTGAGGTAATAAATAGTGAAACAGTATGTTATGAATAACAATAAAGATAAAAGTTAAGAGGTAGTCAAAAGGGGGACATGTACCCATACATAAACTACCTGAACTAAATTAAAAGTACCTAAATCAGAAAAGTAGATTTAAACATAAGGATAAATAAGAGCTGTGATATAGTTAGAGGGTAAGATATGTACCCATATGGAAGCTCAAGTTATACCTAAGTAGCGATCATCTTCTGTTGTTGAGAGGGGTGTATTGGGATTTGAAGTAGGATGTATATGAGCTATTAGGTAGTTAAAGGGCAAGATATGTACCTGTACGTGAGCTCATTTTGGACCAAAATGTTGGTCAAGTTCTGCTGGGGAGACAGATATATTGGTACTTAGGGAAGGTCCTTTGTGTGAGTCAAATCTTTTCTTTTAGGTTGCTGGGTTAGTCTCCTAGGGAGCAGCCTCCACTCAGGAGCAGAGGTGTTTAGTGGCTTGGGGTTCTCTGATGTCTTGACACTGGGATCTGAATACTGGGGTAGTCCAAGTGATTGTAGAAGTTTAATTCCTTGATCTGGTAAAGAGATCATGTAAGAGTGGTCTCCATATTGGAAGAAGATCTTTATGGGGAATCCACATCTATATTTCACGTTATGAAGTCTTAGAATTTGGGTGAATTGTTGAAATGTTCTCCTCTTTGCAAGGGTATGTTGGGAAAGATCTGGGAAAATTTGAATATTATGGTATGGTTCTTTTCAAAGTCTTGTTGGCGAAGGATGCTCTGAGTATTTTTTCCTTAAAAATATAGTAGTGTAATCTAATAATGACATCCCTTAGAGAATCTCAAGCTGAGTTTCGGGGGTGAAGGGCTCTGTCAATAAGTAGTTCCTGATCCTGCAGGGTTCCAAGCAACTCTTTAAATAGGCAAGTAAGATATTCAGGTAGATCTTTGGTGTTAATATCTTCAGGTATGCCTCGTATCCTTAAATTGTTACGGCGTGATCTGTCTTCCAGATACGCCAGTTTAGTTTCAAGTTTCTGAGAATAGGAAAGAAGATTGGTATGGTCAATGTTGAGATCTTCATGTTTTCTTTACAGAGTCTCTGTGCGTTCTCCTAGAGAGGAGATATCCCGTTTAAGTTTGCTTACTGATTGCCTGAGATCTTAAGGGAAGGGTAGTGAGAGTCCATTTTGTCAGATAAGGCTTTAATGGAATCCAGAAAAGTTGATTGTGACAGAGCTGAATGGTCTTTGAGAGGGTGATCAGGTTTGGAAGCTTTTCTAAGAAAGGCAGTGGAATCTCTAGAATCATCATCTGATATATCTTGATCAGATAGGTTTTTATTACTGAAATGATCTGTTAGAGTTCTCTTATGGTTCTCTTAATGTTTTTGCTTCTTCTTAATGGTGTGGGCCATCTTAATGGCTTGTAGATTCCCCTACTTCTTCCCTGAGCCATGAAGTATAGAGAGAAACTTGTGGCTATAGCTTCCTTGATGAGAATGGAAACTGAGGGGAGTCCGTCCGGTACCCCAAAGGTCAAGCAATTAGCACTGCATGGCTGGTCTCACTAGTTTAGTAGTGAAAATGGGCTAGTTTTACCAGCTTGGTTTTAATTTTTTGATGTGCTAAATATGAGGTTAAAGTGGCTAAGGAGTTTTATCCCAATGATGAAGTGAGGATTTTTCAAAATATAGACCCCCTCCTGGGGAGGTGCCCCCTATGGGCGAAGTCGGTAAAATGAGTGAGGGTATGACCCGCAGGCATTGAGGACCTGCAGAAAAGAGGAGAAGGGGGGCAAAGTAAGATGCTGGTAGGTGGTCAGAGGATAAGTGCTTATGAGGGATTATCCAGGTGTTAACAGTGTCCAGGGGCTTACCAAGCAAAACCAACAAAGTATTAGCCCTAAAACTGACTTTGCAGCAGGAGAGTGCATGCTCAGATGTCAGAGGTTTGAAACATACCCAGGATAATTAGACAATAATTAAGAGAGAGGCAGTATTTAATTGCAGAGCTAGAATGTTAAGACTCTAGGGTTGCTTTTGTTATCTGAGCTGTTGCAAGCTGCGCACTGTAGTCGCAGAAGTTATGTTTGTGAATTGGGTCAGTTATTAAAAGAAAAAGCCAACAATTTGGTCTGTATTAGGGAGTTCAAACTAGGCCTTAAGGGGGAGTGGTAACTCCTTGTGGTTATTTGGTTTCAGAAGGATATACTGCGGGAGTGAAGTGTTATGAGACCCGTAGGTTCCAGTCCTGGATATATAGGGGGTAGATCGTCTCTCCTCGGATATTTGATGTCTAGGGCTGCTTAACATTCAAGCCTGGCACTACTATATATTCAATAGCTGTGAGTCCGGTGTCGTTGGTGATATAGTATATGAGCTTTTGGGAATATAAAAGGTAGAGTCGTCTGTGTGCTTACAGCTATAATAACTTAATGATCCATGGAACCTCTGTGCAGGTCTTTTGCACGTTCATAATCAGGAAGCTGAGATCCAGATGCGGAACTAAGCTCTGAGTACCAAGGAGACTGCGGAGGAAAGATGGGGCCTTTTCACAGACTTTTAACGATTCTCCAGTGAGGAGTCGCAAAGCGGGCGCATGAAGTGAAGAGTTACTCCGTGAGGTAATCTCAGGTCTCCGGACAGGCAGGAGAGTCGATTGATGATAATGTGGGTAGCATTGTCCCCTTGAAGCACTCGTCTTCAGCTGTCGCTATGTCTCAGACTCCAGGTGCGAGACGCTGCTTTTGATGTGATAAGCCTCAGTCCGTAGTTAGGTCGCTAGCTGGGGACAATAAAAGTAGTGCTTTTCAGCAGTTTTGGAATATTGGTGGTGTTTGTACATGGCGATTTCCCCTAGATATTGGAGGAGCTCTGTTGTGTTGTGTCCAGCCGGCTCTGTAGTTAGCTCCGCCCCCACAGTAATATATTCTAAATAATCAATAGAATATATCTATATGTTTACAGTATGTTCAATCATTTTTAATATTTTTTCTTATTTTATATGTAATATTTTAATAATGCGCTCTAAGAATACTAACGGCTAAATTATGAGTCGTGCGTTAGCCTTAAAAACAGCATTGAGAGGTCCCAAAGCTGCTTTTTAACGCCCGCTGGTATTATGAGTCTGGCAGGAGAGGGTCTACCGCTCACTTTTCTTCCACGACTCGAGCTTACCGCAAATCCCCTTACGTAAATTGCGTATACTATCTTTTCAATGAGACTTGCATAACGCCGGTATTATGAGTCTTGGAATAAGTGAGCGGTAGACCCTCTCCTGTCAAGACTCCTACCGCATTTAAAAGTCAGTAGTTAAGAGTTTTATGGGCTAACGCCGTAACATAAAACTCTTAACTAAAGTGCTACAAAGTACACTAACACCCATAAACTATCTATTAACCCCTAAACTGACCCCCCCCCACATCGGAAACACTTAAATTAAAATTTTAACCCCTAATCTGCCGACCGGACATCGCCGCCACTTTAATAAATATATTAGCCTCTAAACCGCCGCACTCCCGCCTCACAAACACTAGTTAAATTTTATTAACCCCTAATCTGCCATCCCTAACATTGCCGACACCTACCTACATTTATTAACCCCTAATCTGCCACCCCCAACAACGCCGCTACTATATTAAAGGTATTAACCCCTAAACCTAAGTCTAAACCTAACCCTACCCCCCCTAATTTAAATATAATTTAAAATAATCTAAATAAAATTACTACAATTAAATAAATTAATCCTATTTAAAAATAAATACTTACCTGTAAAATAAACCATAAGATAGCTACACTATAACTCAAAGTTACATTGTAGCTATCTTAGGGTTTATATTTATTTTACAGGCATTTTTGTATTTATTTTAACTAGGTACAATAGTGATTAAATAGTTATTAACTATTTAATAACTTCCTAGTTAAAATAAAGACAAATTTACCTGTACAATAAATCCTAACCTAAATTACAATTACACCTAACACTACACTATCATTAAATTAATTACCTAAACTACCTACGATTAATTACAATTAAATTAAATAAACTAAAGTACGAAAAACAACAAACACTAAATTACAGAAAATAAAAAAATAATTACAATTTTTTAAAACTAATTACACCTACTCTAATCACTCTAATAAAATAAAAAAGCCCCCCAAAATAAAAAAATATCCCTACCCTATACTAAATTACAAATAGCCCTTAAGAAAAAATACAATACCCCCCAACATTAAAACCCATCACCCACACACCCAACCCTACTCTAAAACCCACCCAATCCCCCCTTAAAAAAACCTAACACTAGCCCCTTGACGATCACCCTACCTTGAGACGTCTTCACCCAGCCAGGCAAAATTGGACCTTCAGAGGGGCAGAAGTCTTCGTCCGATCAGGCCAGAAGAGGTCCTCCAAGCGGCAGAAGTCTTCATCCAGACAATATCTTCTATCTTCATCCATCCAGAGTGGAGCGGGTCCATCTTCAATCCAGCCAACGCGGAGCATCCTCTGCAAACGAAGTCCAAGCGAAGAATGAAGGTTCCTTTAAATGACGTCATCCAAGATGGCGTCCCTTGAATTCCGATTGGCTGATAGGATTCTATAATCCAATCAGAATTGAGGTAGAAAAAATCCTATTGGCTGATGCAATCATCCAATAGGATTGAGCTCGCATTCTATTGGCTGTTCCAATCAGCCAATAGAATGCAATCTCAATCCTATTGGCTAATTGAATCAGCCAATAGGATTTTTCCTACCTTAATTCCGATTGGCTGATAGAATCCTATCAGCCAATCGGAATTCAAGGGACACCATCTTGGATGACGTCATTTAAAGGAACCTTCATTCTTCGCTTGTACTTCGTTTGAAGAGGATGCTCCGCATCGGCTGGATTGAAGATGGACCCGCTCCGGATGGATGAAGATAGAAGATGCCGTCTGGATGAAGACTTCTGCCGCTTGGAGGACCTCTTCTGCCCAGATCGGATGAAGACTTCTGCCCCTCTGGAGGTCCACTTGTGCCCGGCTGGGTGAAGACGTCTCAAGGTAGGGTGATCTTCAAGGGGTTAGTGTTAGGTTTTTTAAGGGGGGATTGGGTGGGTTTTAGAGTAGGGTTGGGTGTGTGGGTGGTAGGTTTTAATGTTGGGGGTATTGTATTTTTTACAGGTAAAAGAGCTGATTACTTTGGGGCAATGCCCCACAAAAGGCCATTTTAAGGGCTATTTGTAATTTAGTATAGGGTAGGGATTTTTTTATTTTGGGGGGCTTTTTATTTTATTAGGGGGATTAGATTAGGTGTAATTAGTTTAAAAATCTTGTAATTATTATTTTTTTCTGTAATTTAGTGTTTGTTGTTTTTCATACTTTAGTTTATTTAATTTAATTGTAATTAATTGTAGTTAATTTAGTTAATTTATTTAATTATAGTGTAGTGTTAGGTGTAATTGTAACTTAGGTTAGGGTTTATTTTACAGTTAAATTTGTACCTATTTTAACTAGGACGTTATTAAATAGTTAATAACTATTTAATAACTATTCTACCTAGTTAAAATAAATACAAAGTTGCCTGTAAAATAAAAATAAATCCTAAGCTAGCTACAATGTAACTATTAGTTTATTGTATAGGTGAGTATTTAGTTTTAAATAGGAATAATTTATTTAATTGTAGTTATTTTATTTAGAATTATTTAAATTATATTTAAATTAGGGGGGTGTTAGGGTTAGACTTAGGTTTAGGGGTTAATAACTTTATTATAGTGGTGGCGACGTTGATAGCGGCAGATTAGGGGTTAACAAATGTAGGTAGGTTGCGGCAACGTTGGGGGGGGGGGAGATTAGGGGTTAATAAATATTATGTAGGGTTCGGCGATGTTGGGGACAGCAGATTAGGGGTTCATAGGGATAATGTAGGTGGCGGCGGTGTCCGGAGCGGCAGAGTAGGGGTTAATAATTATAATGTAGGTGGCAAATATGTTGTGGACCGCAGCTTAGGGGTTAATAAGTGTAAGATTAGGGGTGTTTAGACTCGGGGTTCATGTTAGGGTGTTAGGTGTAGACACAGGACTCTAGTTATGAAAGTCTGGTGGACCTGATCCGCCAGTGCAGATCAGGTCCGCCAGACCTCGCTGAATACGGCGAGCAATACGCTCGCCGTATTCATCATTGCACCAGCAGCTCACAAGAGCTGCTGGTGCAATGCTGTCCCCTGCAGACTCGCAGCCAATAGGCCACCAGCAGGGGGGTGTCAATCAACTCGATCGTACACGATCGCGTTGTATTGTTGCGATGTCTGTCCGACTGCTCAGAGCAGGCAGACAGGTTATGGAGCAGCGGTCTTTGTGACCGCTGCTTCATAACTGCTGTTTCTGGCGAGTCTGATGACTTGCCAGAAACACGGGGCATCAAGCTCCTTTCGGAGCTTGATACATATGCCCAATACAATTAATTTCCCCATAGGAATCAATGGGGCTGCGTTAGGAGCTGAACGCTGCTTTTTTGCAGGTGTTAGGTTTTTTTTTCAGCCGGCTCAGCCCCATTGTTTCCTATGGGGAAATCGTGCACAAGGACATTTAGCCAGCTTACCGCTACCATAAGCAATGTTGGTATTGAGGTGAGATGTGGAGCTAAATGTTGCTCTACGCTCACCTTTTTGCGGCTAACGCCGGGTTTAAAAAAACCTGTAATACCAGCGTTGCTTAAGGGAGTGTTAAAAAAAAGGCTCGTTAGCAACGCACCCCTGTTACCGCAAAACTCGTAATCTCGGTGTATATTTTCATGTGCGCTAACCAGACCTTGTTAAAATCGATATTGTGAAAGGATGCTCAAAACACTTAGGCCTAGATTTGGAGTTCGGCGGTAGCCGTCAAAACCAGCGTTAGAGGCTCCTAACGCTGGTTTTGGCCGCCCGCTGGTATTTGGAGTCAGTGATTAAAGGGTCTAACGCTCACTTTTCAGCCGCGACTTTTCCATACCGCAGATCCCCCTACGCCATTTGCGTAGCCTATATTTTCAATGGGATCTTTCTAACGCTGGTATTTAGAGTCGTTTCTGAAGTGAGCGTTAGAGCTCTAACGACAAGATTCCAGCCGCCTGAAAATAGCAGGAGTTAAGAGCTTTCTGGCTAACGCCGGTTTATAAAGCTCTTAACTACTGTACCCTAAAGTACACTAACACCCATAAACTACCTATGTACCCCTAAACCGAGGTCCCCCCACACCGCCGCCACTCGATTAAAATTTTTAACCCCTAATCTGCCGACCGCCACCTACGTTATACTTATGTACCCCTAATCTGCTGCCCCTAACCCCGCCGACCCCTGTATTACATTTATTAACCCCTAACTTGCCCCCCACAACGTCGCCGCCAGCTACTTAAAATAATTAACCCCTAATCTTCCGACCGCAAATCGCCGCCACCTACGTTATCCCTATGTACCCCTAATCTGCTGCCCTAACATCGCCGACCCCTATATTATATTTATTAACCCCTAATCTGCCCCCCTCAACGTCGCCGACACCTGCCTACACTTATTAACCCCTAATCTGCCGAGCGGACCTGAGCGCTACTATAATAAATGTATTAACCCCTAATCCGCCTCACTAACCCTATCATAAATAGTATTAACCCCTAATCTGCCCTCCAAGATGGCGTCCCTCGAATTCCGATTGGCTGATAGGATTCTATCAGCCAATCGGAATTAAGGTAGGAATTTTCTGATTGGCTGATGGAATCAGCCAATCAGAATCTAGTTCAATCCGATTGGCCGATCCAATCAGCCAATCAGATTGAGCTCGCATTCTATTGGCTGATCGGAACAGCCAATAGAATGCGAGCTCAATCTGATTGGCTGATTGGATCAGCCAATCGGATTGAACTTGATTCTGATTGGCTGATTCCATCAGCCAATCAGAAAATTCCTACCTTAATTCCGATTGGCTGATAGAATCCTATCAGCCAATCGGAATTCGAGGGACGCCATCTTGTATGACGTCCCTTAAAGGAACAGTCATTCGTCGTTCAGTCGTCGGTCCGGATGGATGTTCCACGCTGGAGGTCTTCAGGATCCTGCCGCTTCGCTCCGGATGGAAGAAGATCGAAGATGCCGCTTGGAGAAGATGTTTGCCGGTCCGGATGTCCTCTTCTTGCCGGATAGGAGGAAGACTTTGGAGCCTCTTCTGGACCGGATTATGGATCGCCAACCCCCGCTTGGGTTGGATGAAGATCTTGGAGCCAGGACGGATCGGTGATACCTGGATGGTGAAGACAAGGTAGGAAGATCTTCAGGGGCTTAGTGTTAGGTTTCTTTAAGGGGGGTTTGGGTTAGATTAGGGGTATGTGGGTGGTGGGTTGTAATGTTGGGGGGGGGGTATTGTATGTGTTTTTTTTACAGGCAAAAGAGCTGAAATCCTTGGGGCATGCCCCGCAAAGGGCCCTGTTCAGGGCTGGTAAGGTAAAAGAGCTTGTAACTTTTTTAATTTAGAATAGGGTAGGGAATTTTTTATTTTGGGGGGCTTTGTTATTTTATTAGGGGGCTTAGAGTAGGTGTAATTAGTTTAAAATTGTTGTAATATTTTTCTTATGTTTGTAAATATTTTTTTATTTTCTGTAACTTAGTTCTTTTTTATTTTTTGTACTTTAGCTAGTTTATTTAATTGTATTTATTTGTAGGAATTGTGTTTAATTAATTTATTGATAGTGTAGTGTTAGGTTAATTGTAGGTAATTGTAGGTAGTTTATTTAATTATTTTATTGATAGGGTAGTGTTAGGTTTAATTATAACTTAGGTTAGGATTTATTTTACAGGTAAATTTGTTATTATTTTAACTAGGTAACTATTAAATAGTTATTAACTATTTAATAGCTATTTTACCTGGTTAAAATAATAACAAAGTTGCCTGTAAAATAAATATTAATCCTAAAATAGCTATAATATAATTATAATTTATATTGTAGCTATATTAGGATTTATTTTACAGGTAAGTATTTAGCTTTAAATAGGAATAAGTTATATAATAAGAGTTAATTTATTTTGTTAGATAAATATTATATTTAACTTAGGGGGGTGTTAGTGTTAGGGTTAGACTTAGCTTTAGGGGTTAATCCATTTATTAGAATAGCGGTGAGCTCCGATCGGAAGATTAGGGGTTAATAATTGAAGTTAGGTGTCGGCGATGTTAGGTAGGGCAGATTAGGGTTTAATACTATTTATGATAGGGTTAGTGAGGCGGATTAGGGGTTAATAACTTTATTATAGTAGCGCTCAGGTCCGCTCGGCAGATTAGGGGTTAATAAGTGTAGGCAGGTGTCGGCGACGTTGTGGGGGGCAGGTTAGGGGTTAATAAATATAATATAGGGGTCGGCGGTGTTAGGGGTAGCAGATTAGGGGTACATAGGGATAACGTAGGTGGCGGCGGTTTACGGAGCGGCAGATTAGGGGTTTAAAAAAATATGCAGGGGTCAGCGATAGCGGGGGCGGCAGATTAGGGGTTAATAAGTGTAAGGCTAGGGGTGTTTAGACTCGGGGTACATGTTAGAGTGTTAGGTGCAGACGTAGGAAGTGTTTCCCCATAGGAAACAATGGGGCTGCGTTAGGAGCTGAACGCTGCTTTTTTGCAGGTGTTAGGTTTTTTTTCAGCTCAAACAGCCCCATTGTTTCCTATGGGGGAATCGTGCACGAGCACGTTTTTGAGGCCGGCCGCGTCCGTAAGCAACTCTGGTATCGAGAGTTGCTTTTGCGGTAAAAATGCTCTACGCTCCTTTTTTGGAGCCTAACGCAGCATTTGTTTGAACTCTCGATACCAGAGTTAATTTTATGGTGCGGCCAGAAAAAAGCCCGCGGAGCGTTAACAGCCCTTTTACCGCCGAACTCCAAATCTAGGCCTTATTTTATATTGCTATGTTCTTCACATAGAAAATTATTTACTTTATATTATTAAATGAAAAATACACATCTATACCTATATTTCTATAGAAATAGATATATAGGTATAGGTATATGCAGATATATATAGAAATATGTATTTTGCAATAAAAAAGACATTATCCTGTAAGTGAACATTGGAATGTGAAATATGTACAGTGAATGTACAGTAAAAATCATAAATATTTAAATATATATGTACACACATAGGGGCCGATTTATCATAGCCCGAATGGGGTCGAATTCCCCTGTTTCCACTTGAGCCTTTAGGATCACCGTAAACAGGAGTTAAGAAGCAGTGGTCTTAAGACTGCTGCTCCTTAACTCGCCTGCCGCCTCTGAGGCTGTGGACATCAATCCGCCAGATTGCATACAATCACATTGACCCACCCTGCTAGCGGCCAATTGGCTGAGAAACCTACAAAAAATATTTATAATTCATAAACATATTTTCTGCATAAAATATAATAAATTAATATTGTATTTATGTTGCAACTACCAAATATATCCCAGTGCAAACCACCATTCATTTTTAGTTGAAATAATTTTTATTGGTTTTACAGGATATAAAACAGAGAAGAAAAAAAATAAGAAAAAACATATGCAAACAACATAACAAATTGTACTGGTGCAATAATATCACATATTCCAAGTACAGATCTTACTAGTACATCATTGCCAAGATACAATTGCTGTAATTGTCAGTGGTCTCACAACAAAATCCCCCTGCCCTGTACTCAAACTTTATAACAGACCACTCAGTACCTCCATTCCCTGCCTAACTAACATCCCCCCCCAGGTGGTGCTAAACACTTCAAATTAGAGGTGAGTATCTATTTGTTTATGTGGTATCTTAAGTGTACCGCTAATTCCGTTTGTATGGTTGTATCAACATCAAGTTACTTTATCCTCCTCCTGGCTGGATGACCTCGACTTCACCGGCTCATTCTTCCTACTCAGTACCTCAACCCTCTTTCCTAGAATCCAATAGAACCAAACTTTCTGAAACTGTTCCGGATGTCCCTGTGACCAAGCCGCTAATTCTGACATGGCATACGTATCTGAGATTTTATCTACTACCTCCTGCCATGATGTTGTCCCTACTTTCCAATGCCTAGCCACACAAATCCATAAGCATGTGCAGAGAATTTTAATAAACTTGTTGATTACCATGTTAAATGGCCTCACCTTTTCATGTAATAATGCTTGTGACATTGTAAGAGTTAAATTCTCATCTAGCAGATTCCCTATTAGGTCTGATAGTCTTCTCCAGAGTACCTGGACCCCTGGGCAATCCCACCACATGTGTTTATATGTCCCCTTTTCCTGGCAGCCTCTATAGCATTTTCCCTGATGTGGTGGCATATAATGTGCCCTCATTTCAGGTGTCAGATACCATCTAAAAGTAACCTTGATAAAATTTTCCCTCATGTCCGCACTGATCAATCCTGTACTAGAGTTTAACAACAAGTCATCCCACTCGCATTTCTCCTGTACCTCCAATGTATCACTCTCCCATCTCTCTAATAAGGGAGACTTAGTATTATATTTGGCTGCTTGAATTAACAGGTAGATTTGAGAGATCAACCATTTGCCCCTAAAAGGGGTCCCTATCATTCTTTCAAGTTCAGTTAGTGGTTGGGTGTGTCTATGTATCGTGTACCTAGAGATCACCGAGGAGATCTGCAAATACAAATACCAATTTAATTGTTCTGGATCAATTTTCTCCCTAACCTGAGCAAACATGAGCATTCCTGAGCTTTGTACGAAATCTGCCACTCTATATAAGCCCTTATTTTCCCATTTACCCACTAACTTTCTCAATTCTCTGGGCAACAAGAATTTAACTGGCAACGATTCTGGTCTGCAGAGCCCTAGCTCCCTCGTGATCTTGCTCCACAAGCGTACTGTTTCCGCTGTTACTGGGGATCTGTATTCCCACAATTTTTTATGCATCTCCAGGTCCCATAAAATATCTGCTGAGCTTAGTAGTTCTTCCTGCAGGGCCTTTAGTTCTGGGATAGGTATTCTAATTGGTAGAGCTCTAAAAAGCTACATTAATCTTGGAAGGACATTCATTTTAATGGACACGAGTCTCCCATACCATGAGAAGTTACCTCTTTTCCACTTTCCCAAATCTTTCCTGATAGTTTTAAAGGTAGGAATGTAGTTTAATTTGTACAAATCCAATATTTTATCGTTTAGTTTGACCCCTAGGTATGTTATGCTCGTTTTCACTCATGAGAATTCAAAATTCAACTCAATTAACTTCTTAGTTTGAGGGGGAAGGCAGACCGGCAATGCCTCACATTTTTCTATATTGATCTTATACCCTGAGATCTCTGAAAACTCCTCAAAAACTTTATATAAATTAGGCAATGAAATCAATGGCCTAGTCAGTGTTAACAAAACGTCATCAGCAAACAGTGTTAGTTAATATTAAGAGGATGTTACCTGCACCCCTGAAATATCCTTTGCCTTATACATGATGCCAGTGGCGCTATACAAATAGCAAACAGCAGCGGCGACAGCGAGCATCCCTGTCGGGTCCCATTCAAGACATCAATTTGTCTTGAATGGGATATCTTGCCGCTCCCACCACCGCCGTCGGTCTTGAATAAATACATTTATGTGCTTGTGTAAAGGCCCCCCCGAAATCCCATGGCCGTTAATACCCTTTACATGAAATTCCAGTCTACCCTGTCGAACGCTTTTTCCGTGTCTAATGACAGGAATAGAGCTGGTTTCTCAGTCACTACCAGGTAATCCATCAGAGTCACAATTCTCCTGACATTATCTGGAGCCTCCCTGTCCTTGACGAACCCCACCTGATCCTGGTGGATCAGTGAAGGCAAGATCAATTTTAGCCTATTCGCCATAATTTTCGCGAAAATTTTAATATCGTGGTTTATCAGAGATATCGGCCTGTAATTCTTGCAATATTTTGCGTTCTTACCACTCTTTGGTATCACTATAATCTTTGACTGTAACATCTCCTGGGGTAACTCCCACCCTTCCATAATACTTTTACAAAAATTGACCAGATGAGGCAACAATTCTTTCTTAAAGAGTTTGTAATACTGGCCGGTCAGGCCATTAGGTCCCGCCGCCTTGCCTACCTTGAGATCCTTGATTACCCCTAAAACCTCTGAACTCGTAATTTTTGAATTAAGGCTCTCTAGATCACTTTCTTCAATTGCATTTAAACGTACCTTATCTAAAAATCTGGTTATCTGAGGAGCTATGTTTCCTGAGGACACCTTTTTCCCGTCATAAAGATTTTCGTAATACTGCGCAAAACTGTCTGAGAGCCCCATTGCTCGTATATAATTTAGGTATAGAAAATAATTTGTTGCTTTCCCTCAATTTATGCGCTAGGTATCTGTCTGGTTTGTTTGCAAAAACAAAATAGTTGGCTTTCAGCCTCAAGGCCGCTCTTATAGAGGCGTCATTTAGTATTCTGGCTAGTTCCCTTCGTTTGGTAACCAATGTCTTATATGTTCTATCAGACAATGTATGCTGGTGTTCCCGTTCCAGTTGCTCAACCTCCCTCTGTAATGTATTAACTAATTTAGTCGAATTCCTGTCACCATTCATTTTTAGATAGATCTATATCCTAATTCTTAATTATGCTTTGTAATAATCATTATGGTCTCTCTTTTGCAGTACATTAAATTGTGCAATTTTTAGGGCTAGATTACAAGTGGAGCTCTTAATTTGTCCGTTTGCGGGAGTGCAATAATTATCCAGCCATTACAAGTTACTGGTTATTGCTACCACAAGCTTGCAGTAGCAATTAGCGCTTATAAAATCTCAGATCTCTGATTAATTTTATAAATGTTCCCCAAATCCCCCCCAAAATACAGTGTAATGTATTTTATTAAAAAATAAAGATAGCAGCTTCTTTATTTTTTAATAAAAAAAGATCTAGGCAGTATTTTTGGGGTAAAGTTGGCAAGAGTTGGATGTTAGAAAAAAAAAAGGCACTGAAAAGTGCCTTTACATTGTGGTCTATGGGAACCAGTGGCGTAGCGTGGGGGGGGCCAGAGGGGCTGTTGCCCCGGGCGCATAATTATGGGGGGCGCAAAAGTCTCACTCTCAGTCATTAGTCAACGCAAGTGTGAACTTCTTTAATTGTTTGTCAGTGTGTCGTCTGTCTGACTCGTCATGGTCTGGTCGCCTCCTGTAATCCCTAAATCTACTTATCCAACTCTCTCTGAACGTTACCCCTGCTGTGCTGCTGTCTGTTTACAGTTTATGCCACTAGCACAGCACGCCGGGTCCTGACTCCTCCCACTCCCAGCGCGCGCAGTTCAAGAGGGACCGAGAGTGCAAGAAGTGGAGGGGAAGAGCTGCTGCCTGCATGAGGACTGTTTCTAGCGTGTTGTGCCTGCCCTGCTGCCCGTGACTTTATTAAGCCTGGTGGTAAGTAATTTTGGGAGGAGAGGAAAGGGATGTCTGTGGCAGCAGCTTATACTGGGTGTTAATTGGTGAATGGGGTCCGGGGATGAGATCACCTGGCTGCAGACCATAGCCTGGCTGGGTACAAATATGAAGGAAGACACCTCTGTACCTCAGCACTGTGACTTGTGGGGCACAAACAGCTCGGCAGAGGTAAATAAACCCCCCAGTAGGAGCTTGTTGTGCTTTATAGCTGGTAATGTGTGCTGTTCCCTGTGGGTCTTAACACTTTAACTGCTTAAGGGGTCAGAGTAGCCCTTATTGTTCACTAAGGGGTTAAATGTTTTTGTTTGAGGGTATCACTTGGTGTTTAGATCTATATGTGTAGACTGTCTGGTCTCGTTTTTACAAGATGCACTGCGGGTGGGTGTCTAAATAATAGCCTATTCATATGTGTGGGTTTAGGGTCGGTGTGGAACTTAAGTAAAAGTTGACATTTTTTTAGACTTCTTCATATTAGAATGCATAGCCAACTTGCATTACATAACATTAATAAACATGCTTATTATATGGGTTTTGTGCATGGCTAAGGCTGTTAGTGGAAAAAGCTGTTCTTGTGGCTTTGAAAGCTGCACATTTGTTGCATGGTTTAGCATTGAGGCTCAAGGAAGTTGTTAATCTATTGCTGGTTAATTATTTACAAGTTTCCTGCTTTGCAATTGCTTGTTACATGCATTAGCTCAGTCAGTGCTAATGGGTTAGGGGGGCGCAATTCTTACCTTGCCCTGGGCGCTGACAACCCACGCTACGCCACTGATGGGAACTGTGTATTCCCTGTAAATATATATGTATATGTTCATATACATTTATATTTATGGGTTAATATTTGTATATACACATATTAACACCTAAATATATATCAGTAATAATACCACGTGACAGCACTACCTTATGTATAAAAAAACAACCTAGCATATAATGTGCTCATGCACGGGATAGAGTCTGGTCCATTACTCTAATAAATATCAATTCAATAAATCCCAGCAAACGAGTCTTAGATATCTTAAATTCATTTTTTCATTTTATATTCTCCAGAAAAAAAACAAATTCATCATCTGAAAAGGTTAAAAAATGTACATCTATTCTCATTCACACAAACCCCAACCACCATGCAAATCTGCTCAATTGAGCTAAGAAAACTATTCACACTACATCAGATAGCAAAAAGTATATATTCGCACTTCATCTATTCAAATCATATAACAGAAAATAAATATACACATTTCATCTATTCACACTACATAATACAAAATTTTACACCCCCCATGCGTCCCAAGTGGGTGATGACTGGCACCACCTACACCAAAAATAGAAAAAACAAAAAGAAGTGAAAAAAATGTCTCTCAGCCTTAGTGGTGAAAATCTTCCAAAGTTTTTAAACAATGCAACTCATAAAATGTGACAGTCTTTATATCCGTCAATACAGATTATATACTTGTTTCAAGCTTGTGTAATTCACAAAATACACTGTGTATCTTTGTATGACAAGTTGCAACAGTTGTTGTACTTTCACATTTCACACATGTGCTGTCTGTATACATATGCACCAATCATTCGTCTGTTATATCTTGACTTTTCAGCCTTAACAGTGCAAATGTTCTTCGGATTTAAATAAACCCTTCAAGTAAAGAACTCATATAATGGAACAGTCCTTTTACCAGTGTATATATGGTGTATTGGTTATTTATGCTTGCGTGATTCACAGAATACACTGTATATATATGATAGTCCTTTATATATATATGGATATAAGTTGCAATCATTTTTGTACTTTCACCCTTCACATATGTGTTATATGTATACATATGCACCAAACTTAGGCTGCTGTGTCTTAGTACTGATATCAAAAAGCTCATATAAACCTCGATCGGCTATGCCAGAAAAAATCTTAGTCCAGTGATAATACAACCTCACACCATAAAACTTCACTCACAGTACACATAAACAGCTTTCTATACTCAGATATCGTGGTCTAGAACTCGACCCGTGCCTTAGATATTGGCAATCTTGTATATCACTTATTCCAGCCGTTAAACATGGCATCCAATATGTAACAATGTTACAACAAGTGTCACTGTGAGACTTATGATTGTTCAGTGCCTGAAGATTTCCATTTCCACACCGAACGATCATAAGTCTCACAGTTTTTATTTTTATTTTACTTGATTTAACCACGGCAGCCATCTTTGTGTCATGGAGCTAAACAGGTTTTGGTTTGTTTATGGAAACCTCAATATGTCAGCTCAGGATCGTCCTAGATCATAATATATATATATATATATATATATATATATATATATATATATATATATATATATATATATATATATCATTACAAAATACATGTATATTTGTTTAAAAATTTTGCACATTATTGATCCTTAGACTTAGCGCTATATTCATAATGTAATGATGAAAATTGCTGAAAATTCTACTTTTAGGGTCAGTTTATAATGGGAAGGGTTTAGGTCTAATTCCTAATTGTTTTAGGGGGTATCTAGGTAAATATAGTGTTCATGCAGAACATTTCAGATTTGAGAATTCCCTTTTTTTATGGGGGTTCAAAGGACCAGATAGGAACCTCTATAGTAGCATTCTGTTGTTAAAATTTTGAGCTTTAGATTTCACTGATTACAGTACTAGGGCTAGTAGAAATCTGGGGAAAAATCTAGTTTATTCATTTGTTTTGAGAAATTATTAGATGTAATATAAGCATAAAAAATAATAAAAATGAACAGAATTTTACACAAATTATGTTTATGATTGACATACAATAGCTTAATCTTTTCAGTGAGCTCTTAAATGTTACTACATGTAATATTGGCATGTCCAAACCTGCAAGTAAATGGATACAGCTTGTCATTGTGTTGGCTGCATTCTTGTGAGTTAGATTCAAGGATTGTTTGCTGAGACAATTCCATCTCATTATAACAAAACTCTGTCAACAGAAGAATATGACAGACTACTTGAGGCTCTTAAAGAAAAGTGTGCCATGGTTAACAAAGAAGACAATGTTACAATTCTCAGTCTATTACCAAGCTCATGGTTCAAGAACAAAATCAACTAAGAATTCAGTATCTCAGAATGATTGGTGAAACTTAGCAGAACACTTGTGAAGAAAGAGGGAAACTTTCCTGAGAGAGGAAAAATTAACTATTTGTCTAATGAATCTGCAAGCCAAAATAAAAACTAGAAGAATTTCAGCAATCTGTTTAACCAATGAATTTGGTATAAAAGCCAAATGGAATATTTTCACATCTCATAACAAAAATGCATGTGATGGGGTTGGAGGAACAACTAAGCAGGAAATAACAAAAAAAAAAAAAAATCCTTATAACTAAAGATATGTTCCTCTTTTGCAATTAGAAAATTAGGGGGTTTACATACATCTATGTCAAAAGCGAAGTAGTAACTGAACTTTATGAACTAAAACTCAAGGACAAGTTTTATAAGAGTGAGAGAATTCCAGGTACAAGAACATTTCCCAGTTTTGAGGCAGTATCAGAGAGTACTATCAGACTGCATCACAAGAATTTGAAAAACATGCAGTGATAAAAGTCCTACGAAATAATAATTGTCACTTGTCTCTATGATGACTAGTGGTGCTTTATTGAGGACATCAGTGAAGAAAACTGTGATGTTTTTTGAAAAAACGAAACCAAGAATTTCATTCAAGATATCTACTATGGACAAAGCATGGGATCCCAAAAAAAACTTTTCTCAGAAAACTGACACCTGCTAAGTTGACTATTGCCCCCATAAGCTCCCACAACATTTCTGAGAGACTGAGTGAGGGAGTCTCAGAGCTTCTAATCAAACATATAGCTTGAAATTGTGGTGTGTCATTCATAAACATAATTAGTGTAAAATACAGTTAATTTCTATTATTTGTTATGTTTATAGTAAATCTTGAAATAAAGTAGGCTTTTTCCACATTTCTCCTAGCCCTAGCTCTGTAACCAGCAACATCTCAATTTCATTTTTACAACAGAATAGAGGATTTATATAAGAAAGGCTTTCAGGTTCATATCAAGTCCCCCACCTGAGAAAATCAACCTGAAAGATAAGGGAAATGTTAAAAAACTCTCTCACCCCACTCCACAAAAAATAAATTAGAGAATCCTCAAAACTGAAATGTTTTGCATGCACACTACACTTATCTAGGTACCCCAAGAAAATAAAAACTGAAACTCAAACCTTTCCCATAATAAATTGACCCTAAATGTTGAACCTTCTATGCTTTTCGTCAAATTAATAGGACTTAAAAGGACACTAAACCCAAAAATTGTCTTTCATGATTCGGGTAGAGAATACAATTTTAAAAAACATTTCAATTTACTTCTGATATCTAATTTGGTTCATTCTTTAGATACCCTTTGTGGAAGAAATATCAATGCACATGGGTGAGCCAATCACAAGACACATCTATTTGCAGCCACCAATCAGCAGCTACTTAGCCTATCTAGATATGCTTTTCAACAAAGGATATCAAAATAATAAAGCAAATTATATAATAGAAGTAAATTAGAAAGTTGTTTAAAATTGAATGCTCTTTTTAAATCATGCGGTGGGGCCGAATGATCAAGCTGCAAATGCAGCAGTTTCCACACGAGCAGTCAGGCTCACTGGAAACACAAGTTAAGAAGCAGTGGTCTTAAGACCGCTGCTCCTTAACTTATCTGCCACCTCTGAGGTGGCGGAAAGCAATCATCCTGATCAGATACGATTGGGATGATTGACACCCCCTGCTAGCGGCCGATTGATCGAATCTGCAGGGGGCGGGATTACACAAGCATTTCACTAGAAATGCTTGTGCAATCTTAAATGCCAACAGGATATGCTTCACATTGATTGACATATAAAGCTTTTATAATAATCAAAAAAGATTGTTATGTATACAACTGTGTGCTTTGCACACTTCTGATAAATATGTTAGTAAATATGTTAGTAATCATAAAAATAATATTTGCCCTTTTCAATCCATTTGAAGCCTATTTAATCTCTTATTAGTTTTTTTTGCACTTATTTTAAGTAACCTCAATTTCAGATTTTTTTTCTTCTAATTTACCTGCACAAAAATCATAATCATTTTAAATTAACCAAACTGTTTTTGAAAGTAAGAAATTGCAGAAATAAATCAATAAGAAAAAAACAACAAAACAAAATAGGTTTATGTAATTTTTTATAGAGTCATAAAATATGAGGATAATAGTTATGTTTATTTCAAATATTCTCTTTTATGATACAGTATTTAGGTGCCGATTTATCAAGGGCCGAATGATGCCCTTGTTACCGCACGAGCCATCAGGCTCGCCAGAAACAGCAGTTATGAAGTAGTGGTCTTAACTGGTCCGCCGCCTCTGAGGCTGCGCACATCAATTCGCCCAATCATATATGATTGAGTTGATTGACACCCCCTGCTAGTGGCCGCAAATCTGCAGGGGCAGCATTGCACAAGCAGTTCACTTGAACATCTTGTGCAATGTTAAATGCCGACAGCATATACTGTCGGCATTCAGTGGTGTGGCAGACATTATAAGTTACAGGCCCCTATGTATCAGATGGTTTTCTTGTATTTACAACAAAAGAAAAAACATATTCTACATCTATGTTTTACAAAAAAAACAATTAGTCAAAATAATAAAATAAATGTTATTGTTTTTGTCACTTTATACCATCTATACACACAAATGTCATTACAGTTGTAGTTCATTTACATATGTATAGATGATTTTGTATTGTATTCAAAGTGAAGTAAGACCTACTAATCACAGACATTTAAACAATTACTAATTTCATACATTTGGGCTAAAGTGACTTAAGACTCTTTCAAGATGTAGTGGAACAACTTTTAAAATTACATTAGGTTCATAGAGAATGACTCAGAAGAACAAAAGACAGGGGTGCCAGATAGCGTGAATCAGTATGGGGTACATAAATATATACTCACACCTTGACTCACAATATATATATATATATATATATATATATATATATCATCAGTAAACAATTGCCCCAGAGGCATGAAACACATATGATGTCACAGGAGGGTAATGTTCCCCCTGCTTCCTTTTTCTATGTGTAATTTTACCGTTGCTGCTGTATGTGGAGCTATGTTTTTAAGTGAGGCTAACTAATAAAGGAAATTTTATTGTATCCTGACCTTGGAGTGCCGAAGAGTTCTTTGTTTTCCTATATATATCTATATATAACCCAAAAATAGAAGTAGTCTCAGCACTGCTTTAATCAAAGCGCTGCGGAATCTGTTGGCGCTCTACAAATAACCGATAATAAAAAGTGAATCCTTTAATTGAGGTGTAGAGGATAAAACACCCTGAGCTGTGTTTTATCCTCTACACCTCAATAAAGGATTCACTTTGATTAAAGCAGTGCTGATACTACTTCTATTTTTTTTCGATTGATTAAAGAATTGGGTTATCAGGAAAAAGGAAAAATGTTTTTGGAAATATAGTGCTGTACCTCATCTTGTGTGTGTATATATATATATATATATATATATACAGGTAGCCCTCAGTTTACGCCGGGGTTAGGTTCCAGAAGGAATGGTTGTAAATCAAAACCGTTGTAAATGGAAACCCAGTTTATAATGTAAGTCAATGGGAAGTGAGGGAGATAGGTTCCAGGCCCCTCTCAAAATTGTCATAAGTAATACCTCATACATTATTTTTAAAGCTTTGAAATGAAGACTTTACATGCTAAACAGCATTATAAACCTAATAAAATAATCACACAACACAGAATATATAATTAAACTAAGTTAAATGAACAAAAACATTTGCTAAACAGCATTATAAATCTAATAAAATAATCACACAACACAGACTTCACTTGCATTTTTCTGCAAACAGTTCTTTCTTATGCATTCCAATCCGGACTGATTTATAGACAGGAAGATCTTGTTCCTTTGAAATCTGCTCGATAGCTCAGGTCTGGTTAAACTGATTAATTTCAGCTTGCTTGGCTTTGCTGCAACACAAGCGGACAGCTCCACCTACTGGCTATTTTAATAAATGCACTGCTTCTCAATGCTTTTCAATAGCAGTCACATGACTGGAAAAAAAGGTTGTTATTCTGAAACGGTGTAAATCGAACCGTTGTAAAACGATGGCCACCTGTATATATATATATATATATATATATATATATATATATATATATATATATATATATACATACACAGTGTTACTGCTCTGCTCACAAGAATTAAGCACCTCCAGGTGCCATATAAGCATGCAGGGACCTCTTAGTCTAATGCTGACTGTCAACCAGTAACTGGAACCAACCCTGATGTGAGTCTCTCACCAAAAGCCTGTTGACCCATGTGGTAATTCACATATGGCAGGCAGGTCCCAACATCTTAGATCCTGTTGCACTTTAACAAAACCACAATATCCAAATTAGGCTCCAAACATGGAACATGAGCCAGGACTTTATACCACTGCACTAATTCCAGGAGGGTGGCCAAAGCATATAACTACAATAATTATATTTTTAAATCAGTATTGGCAAACAGAAACTAAATAAAACTAATTTTATTAAAAACAATCATGAAATGATCCACATGTTTCTCAGCTGTAACAGACTCTATGAGCATTAAAAAACTGCGGTTACAGCTGAGAAACATGGAGCTTTTTATGATTGTTTTAAATAAAAGTGCATTTGCATTGTCTATTTATTATGCATTTCTTGATTATACAATTCCACTACATTTAATGGTCCTTTTTTTTCTAAGAATAGGCTTCACAATTATTATGAGTTCTATAGAATCATTTTTTAATAGTAGCTTAAAGGGACACTGTAACCAAAAATTTTCTTTCGGGATTCAGATTGAGCATGAAATTTTAAGCAACTTTCTAATTTACTCCTATTATCAAATTTTCTTCATTCTCTTGGTATCTTTATTTGAAATGCAAGAATGTAAGTTTAGATGCCAGCCCATTTTTGGTGAACAACCTGGGTTGTCCTTGCTGATTGGTAGATAAATTCATCCACCAATAAAAAAGTGCTGTCCAGAGTACTGAAACCAAAAAAAAGCTTAGATGCCTTCTTTTTCAAATAATGATAGCAAGAGAACGAAGAAAAATTGAAAATAGAAGTAAATTAGAAAGTTGCTTAAAATTGCATGCTCTTTCTGAATTACAAAAGAAAAAATTTGGGTTCAGTGTCCCTTTAAAGAAGAGTAAACTTTCATATTCAGACTGATTACTTTTCATCTTACTTTTCAAGGTTCATAATGGTTATAAATAATAATTGAAGTTATATAAAAATAAGAAAATGGTGCATCAGAATAATATTTTTATGTACTTTGTTGGTTGTGGTTTTGGTTAATTGCATGGGACTAGGTCAGTATTACTTGGCATAACAATCAGCCAGATTACGAGTTTTGCGTTATGAGTGGCTCGGTAATAACTTGCAAGTTATTTCCACTGCTCACTCTTAATAGCGCTGCTATTACATGTTTACCAAAAAACCTGCTTTTGCGGGCAATATGGCAGCGTTGAGCTCCATACCGCACACAAATACCAGCGCTGCTTTGAGCTGGTTTTACCTGTTCATGCACGATTTCCCCATAGACATCAATGGGGAGAGCCGGCTAAAAAAAAGCCTAACACCTGCAATAACGGAGCATAAAGCTCCGTAACGCAGCCCCATTGATTCCTATGGGGAAAGAAAATTTATGTTTAAACCTAACACCGGAACATAAACCCCCGAGTCTAAACACCCCTAATCTGCCGCCCCTGACATCGCCACCACCTACCTACACTTATTAACCCCTAATCTGCCGCCCCAAACGTAGCCGCCACCACTATACTAAAGTTATTAACCCCTAAACCTCTAGCCTCACACATCACTAACACTAAATAAATATATTACCCCCTAAACCTAACCCTAAGTCTAACCCTAACCCTAATACCCCTAACTTTAATATAATTAAAAATAAATCTAAATACAAATTACTATTATTACCTAAATAATACCTATTTAAGACTAAATACTTACCTGTAAAATAAACCCTAATCTAGCTACAATATAACTAATAGTTACATTGTAGCTATCTTAGGTTTTATTTTTATTTTACAGGTAAGTTTGTATTTATTTTAACTAGGTAGACTAGTAAGTAAATAGTTATTAACTATTTACTAGCTACCTAGTTAAAATAAATACAAAGTTATCTGTAAAATAAAAATAAAACCTAAGATAGCTACAATGTAACTATTAGTTATATTGTAGCTAGCTTAGGGTTTATTTTACAGGTAAGTATTTAGTCTTAAATAGGTAATATTACACTAAAATTAAATAAATTAAATTAACAAAATGCATTTACCTAAATTACAAAAAATAATAAACACTAAATTACACAAAATAAAAAAGAAATATTTAAACTAATTACACCTAATCTAATAGCCCTATCAAAATAACCCCCCCCAAAATAAAAAAACACCTAGCCTACACTAAACTTGCAATGGCCCTTAAAAGGGCTTTTTGCGGGGCATTACCCCAAATAAATCAGCTCTCTTACCTGTAAAAAAAAATAATACAAACAACCCCCCAACAGTAAAACCCACCACCCACACAACCAACCCCCCCAAAAAAAACTAACTAAAAAACCTAAGTTCCCCATTGCCCTGAAAAGGGCATTTGGATGGGCATTGCCCTTAAAAGGGCATTTAGCTCTTTTACATTGCCCAAAGTCCCTAATTTAAAAATAAAACCCACCCAATAAACCCTTAAAAAAACCTAACACTAACCCCCGATGATCCACTTACAGTTTTTGAAGACCGGACATCCATCCTCCTCCAGAAGTCTTCATCCAAGCGGCGAGAAGTCTTCATCCAATCGGCAAGAAGTCGTCCTCCAGGCTGGCAGAAGTCTTAATCCAGACGGCATCTTCTATCTTCATCCTTCCGACACGGAGCAGCTCCATCTTCAACACATCTGGCATGGAGAATCCTCTTCTTTCGATGGCTCTTGAAAAATGAAGTTTCTCTTTAAATGACGTCATCCAAGATGTCGTCCCTTGAATTCTGATTGGTTGATAGAATTCTATCAGCCAATCAGAATTAAAGGGTAAAAAATCCTATTGGCTGATACAATCAGCCAATAGGATTGAGCTTCAATCCTATTGGCTGATACAATCAGCCAATAGTATTGAGCTTCATTCTATTGGCTGATTGGAACAGCCAATAGAATGTGAGCTCAATCCTATTGGTTAGGTTAGGGTTAGACTTAGGGTTAGGTTTATGGGTTAATAATTTTACTATAGTGGCGGCGACATTGGGGGCAACAGATTAGGCAGCAGATTAGGGATTAATAGTGTAGTTAGGTGGCAACGATTTTGTAGGTTGCGGCGATGTTAGGGACAGCAGATTAGGGGTTAATAAGTGTATGTAGGTGGCGACGACATTGGGGCAGCAGATTAGTGTTAGCGCACAAACGAAAATATTTTACTTTCAACCTGTAAATGTGTGGTATCCAAAGTGTGCAATATGCTTACTTCTAGCTGAGTTAATGCTTGAGCGGGAGTGATAAAGATAAATAGTGCTCCACTTGTAATCCGTCCCGATGATGGTGTGGAAAGTCACATGACAAGTTAAAATGCTGGTGGAGCTATGGTATTCAACAACTTCTTATTCTTCTTGAGCGTTGTTTAAGGGTATATTTGGGGACTGTGTATGTAGAGAACTCCTGTTGATGTGCTTCACAGCTTATTAAAATATGGAGATAGAATAAAAAAAAAAAATTTGTATAAAATCCATTAAGGAGTTTGATCCTAATAGCCGTTCAGCAGAGGATTTGCTTACTAAGACAGTGAAAGTCATTAGCATTAGTGACACTTTCAAGCATATGGAGAATGTATTGATTAAAGAATACAAGACATGGTGGGATAAGAAGTAGTTGGAAAAGCACTTAACCCTTGATATGATAGAGGGTTGCGTTTAAAAAAAGTTTCCTACATTTATTGTACATGATCAAGATTTCAAGATTTCATTAATGAGTGGAACGGTATATTGGCAGAGTATTCCAAAAGGTTGATGGGGCTTATTTCTTATTTCTTTAAAGAGAAACAACTTTATACATTGCTGAGTGAAATTGTTGCTATTCAAAAATTACTGAGTGAAATTGTTGCTATTCAAAAGGAACTGAATATGTTTTTACTGCATACTGATTATGATAGACTGGACCATGTTCTGCATGAGACTGATTCATCTGAAAAAAATGAGATTGGTTTATATTTGGCTATCAGAAAGTAGACATCTGTCTGCATTGAGATCTAGGTCTAGGTCAATTAAAAATGTTTAATTTTCAGATATTGAGGCTGAGTCAGGAGGCGGAGGGTCTTTTACAGTAGCCATTGAGGCATAAAGTACTATTTAAAACCCTAGTATTTAATTGAAATAATTTGATTTGATTATATCAGTATAAACAGGTATTCCTGTACAGAATCAGGGACAGAAGAATAGGGATCAACAGTATAGGATTAAATAACACTCAAGTGTCCCTGTTCATACTGTCTCAAGTCATTTGAAAGTTCAGTCTAGTTCCTTACGAAGGGCTTTTCAGTTAACACAGAGAAACAAAGGAGGAAGAGGCCTCATAAAAGAGGGGGAAGGCAAAGATAGAGTTGGTACATGTTAAGGAGAAAGCTACAGAAGTTCAAGTAGAAGATTTAGCAGTAATTCATCTCTTCCATGTATAACTATCTGAGGTTGAATATATGGTTTTGATTTACTGTTTAGGCTTTGTACCAGCTACTAATTTAAACTTTAATGATACTATAGTTGATTTGAATTGTTTTGTCAGGGATTCTTAAGAAACACTTTATAGAGATGCAAGATTCAAATTCTATAATTGCCCCATAGCACATTGTGAATCAAACTTTGACAAAGCAATGGACTATTTAACATATTTAGGGTGGAACTTGAATACAATAAACCTATAACTATTGATGATAAGTTTAGACCTGTTATTTACCTTGTGAAATCTAGAGAGGATTATTTAGACATTTTTCATAGAAAAGTTGAGGAGGCACTTGCTCAACTATATGAAAGCTTAAAAGGGAGGAAGGATAATTTAACTAAACATGAAAGAGAAGCTATTTAGAAGTTTCAAAATGATCATAATCGGGTTATTAGAAAAAGTGATAAGGGGGAAGTATAGTAGTTATGGATACATCTACCTATATTTCCTAAGCCTTTAGGCAATTGCATTATACCAAAGTACCAGTTGAGCTTTGATCCAACCTTACTTTTTCAAGACAGATACTAGATGATGGTATGGAATTAGGTATTTTTTAAAGTGTCACTGACACCTTCTTAGATGTTCAGTATCCTAGGGTCCCTATTTTCCATCACCTGCCCAAGGTTCACAAGGATATCAAAAATGTGAAAGGGAGGCCTATTGTCTCCAGTACTGAGTCCTTATTAAAGACACTTGGGCAGTGAATGGAGAATAGTTTGAGTCTATTTGTTTCATTGCTTCCTTCCTTTCTTGGAGATAATAAACAGTATTTATCTTTTACGGAACAGATTAAGTGGAAACATACAGTAGGTATAAATGGCTTACTGTGGATGCTGTTAGTCTTTATTCTAGTATTCTCCATCATAAGGGAACTAGAGCAATAATGTATATTCAGTATCATCTCACAGGCTTTTTTCACTACCAAAAGAGTTTGTTTGAGAACTGACCCACAATAATTTTCATTTAATGGAGAATACTATCTTCAAAAATGTGGGACAGCTATGGTGGCAGGTTTTTCTCCCACATACAAAACCTGTTTTTGGGTTGTTGGGAGCTGTCCTGCAATTTTGGACATGGTAATCCCCTATTAGATAAGATAATTTTGTACAAAATATATATTAATTATGTGATTTTATCTGTGCTGCTACTGAAGAAGAATGTGCTAATTTCTTCCAGTATTTTAATGATAGTGATCATGGGTTGAGCTTCACTTTTTTAAACTGAGCCATAAGTATATGTATTATTTGGATCGAATGTTGATTGGTGAAGGTTCAATCTAGCCTTTATAGGAAACCTATAGCAGGAAATATTATTCTGCATTCTAACGCCTAGATTACGAGTTTGGCGTTAGCCTTAAAAAGCAGCGTTGAGAGGTCCCAACACTGCTATTTAATGCCCACTGGTATTACGAGTCAGGCAGGAAAGGGTCTACCGCTCACTTTTCTTCCGCGACTCGAGGCTACCGCAAATCGTCTTACGTAAATTGCGTATCCTATCTTTTTAATGGGATTTGCCTAACGCAGGTATTAGGAGTCTTGGAAGAAGTGAGCGGTAGACCCTCTCCTGTCAAGACTCCTACCGCATTTAAAAGTCAGTAGTTAAGAGTTTTATGGGCTAACGCCAGAACATAAAACTCTTGACTAAAGTGCTAAAAGTACACTAATACCCATAAACTACCTATTAACCCCTAAACCGAGCCCCTCCCCCACATCGGAAACACTTTAATAATATTAACCCCTAATCTGCCGATCGGACATCGCTGCCACTTTAATAAATATATTAACCCCTAAACTGCCGCACTCCTGCCTCGCAAACACTAGTTAAATCTTATTAACACCTAATCTGCCATCCCTAATATCGCCGACACCTACTTACATTTATTAACCCCTATTCTGCCACCCCCAACGTCCCTGCTACTATATTAAAGGTATTAACCCCTAAACCTAAGTCTAACCCTAACCCCCCCAACTTAAATATAATTTAAATTAAACGAAATAAATTTAACATAATTAAATAAATTAATCCTATTTAAAACTAAATATTTACCTGTAAAATAAACCCTAAGCTACATTGTAGCTATCTTAGCATTTATATTTATTTTACAGAAAACTTTGTATTTATTTTAACTAGGTACAATAGTTATTAAATAGTTATTAGCTATTTAATAACTACCTAGCTAAAATAATTACAAAATTACCTGTAAAATAAATCCTAACCTAAGTTACAATTACACCTAACACTACACTATCATTAAATAAATTACCTAAACTACCTACAATTAATTACAATTAAATTAAATAAACTAAATTACGGAAAAAAAAACAAATACTAAATTACAAAAAAAAAAAGAATTACAAGAATTTTAAACTAATTACACCTAATCTAATCCCCCTAATAAAATAAAAAAGCCCCCCAAAATAATAAAATTACCTACCCTATACTAAATTACAAATAGCCCTTAAAAGGGCCTTTTGCGGGGCATTGCCACAAAGTAATAAGCTCTTTCACCTGTAAAAAAAATACAATACCCCCCCAACATTAAAACCCACCACCCGGGGGCAGAGCCAGCCTGGGATCTGAATGGTCGCACTATAATACAGCTCTGCTGTAACAGCTTACAATTTAACCCTCTAGACCGTTCAGCCCAACTTTAATCCACACTTCAGTTATGCCTGAGCTTAAAGAGAAGACCAGGAATCATTGAGACACTGGGTAGCAGCTACATGAAAGAATGGACAGCTATTTCACGGGCAGACTGATACACAGGACGTCTGGGAGCAGCCATTTTCCCTGCCACGTGGGAGTCCTATGCTGCAGATAATGTCCTAGAGACTGTCTCTCCCATATAGATCTAGACTTGACATACTAGACCCCAGACTCCCACCTGATTCCCACCTTTGAGGAGTACGCTAGATCTGGTAACCAGCTAAGAAAATGGCACACCAAATTGTAAGAGCACTTACAGCTCTGGAGCGGCGTATGGATGCCCAGTTTCACTCACTCATCCAGTGCCTTACTCACAATGGGGATGACCTGCCTGACATCACGGGAGAAACTCAGGACACAGATGCTTGCCCACCAGGCGACGAAAGTGTCCCGCAACATCTTAGCCCCCACAGCTTGGAAGCGGGCGAGAGCAACGGCGCTCTATCTACTCCACTCCTGCAGGCTAACAAGATAGTCCCCCAGCTTACAGCGCTCCTGGGGAGCAGCCAAGACAGTTGTATCCAGAGCGCAACTACTCACTGGATTCTCACCCCGAGGCGATCAGCCGAAGCAGAGCTGGAGAGAGTCAGACTCTCCTTTCTGAAATGGACACACTCTTACACCCCTCAAACCTCAAACCTAGGTGAGAATATGCCGGCCCCTCTGATAAACACACCAGCAGCAGACAGATTGGGGATCGGATAGTATCAGACCAGCGGTACACTTGCTATCTCCCCTGGCTTACTATAGGACAATGCGATGGGCATATATTAGCAGCTCACAATGGCACAGAACTTTTACCTAGAAAACAAAGACATACACTCTTAGAATGTACCTCGCCTAAGCTCGCATTCAAATGGACACACTTGTTATTGCTATCCTGCAGCCTCATAAATATATATTTTGCGTAAAGTAGTTAGCCTACAGTATATACCTTTACACATTTTCTCACAACACATCTGTCTACTCCTGTAATATAAGCACTTGTTGTGATGAAATGGTGTTTATTGAGGTAAAGCATATCTGATAATATAATGTGGACCATTGGAGCTATAACTGATAAAGTATATTGTCTCATAGATATATTAAGCCAGTGTAAGTGTAATAAAAGAATTGGGAGCTCTACCATATTTTTATTTTATCATTTTTGTAGTTAGAAATAATACCCCCATACTGTGCTAGTTTCTATACGTGTGTTCCCAGTCGCTCACTCCCTTTTCAGATACTGCACTCATTACTTACAAGAGAGATCAACAGCATGACAACTGCAAGTTAGAAATCTTATCTGTTGCTCTATGTTTACATATGCTCCGCTAGAAATCCGCCCTGCCCTCACACTTTCTGCTTTAGATATAGATCAACCTACTGGTTTATATTGGGCAGTCTTATCTCCTCTCTATGAGGCTAACTTTCTGACAAGCCTGTCATAAGAAATCAGAACATTTTTCAGTCAGAGGTGCATAGGATATATCCTCTCATGAGATGCTGAACATGTTGGTATACGTTTTAACCCCTTTCAGCAATCATACTACAACAAAGACACCCTGGCATGCTGTGTAGTTGGTGTCATATACCCTGTTCCTGTTCTCACTGTCCCCAGTTTAGAGATAATCTCATAGTTAGTTAGCATTAGTTTATAGATCGGTATACCCTCACCCCCTTGCCGTGGGTTACAGATTTAGTTTTGAAAGACACCAGTGTACATAGCAATAACCCACCATCATAGGGTATTTGTATGTTATAAACTCCAGCTCCAGCTGCAGGTATAGTTTAATTATCACTATAACTGAATGAGATCAGCAACTGAATCCAGAAAACCCACGAGCCATAGGCATATCACCTCATATGATACTGGTTATCATACCAGGAGTAGTTATTATACCAGTCTTAATACAGATAAATATGTCCTAGCTTCCTACAATATACCCCAGCACTAACTCTAAGTACTACACAATTTTAGCCTGCAGAGCCAATACTATGAGGATATACTTTAATTAGCTAACTATTAACAATCTCACACCTCTAGCTCTTAATACCCTTTTCTTTAATATCTCACTTAACTGTGTCCCACCAACTTACTACCTTTCTCTTATCTTCCCACTCCTAGATAGAACACATTTGTAACAGGGGCCCAACTTCACCCCCCCCCACTCTCTCTTTTTCTTTCCTTTCCTTCTTCTTTTCTAAAAACAGCTTTTACCTGTTGATTTTCCTCACCTTTCTATCCCCACACTTGGTCCAAAAGTGACCACTTCAATCGCCAAGCTCCTCCCTAATTGTACATAAGCTACGTAAGGTTCAAGAGTAACCTTCCTTATCAATGGAGGATCCCACTATAGCACTAACCATAAAATCAAAAAGGAGGTTCCAAATGATTCCCCACACAGACCCACTGTAATGCTGTTGTGATTTCTTGATTGTATCTATTTGACGTATCATATGTTATGTATACTAAGCGGTGTTATATATTGGTTGTACTACTCTTATAACCTCAATAAAAAATTAAAAAAAAAAAAAAAAACACCACCCACACACCCAACCCTACTCTAAAACCCACCCAACCCCCCTTAAAAAAACCTAACACTACCCCCCTGAAGATCTCCCTACCTTGAGCCATCTTCACCCAGCCGGGCACAACTGGTCCTCCAGAGGGTCCGAAGTCTTCATCCGATCCGGGCATAAGAGGTCCTCCAAGTGGCAGAAGTCTTCATCCAAGCGGCATCTTCTATCTTCATCCATCCGGAGTGGAGGGGGTCCATCTTCAATCTAGCCAACGCGGAGCCATCCTCTTCAAACGATGTCCTAACACTGAATGAAGGTTCTTTTAAATGACGTCATCCAAGATGGCATCCCTTGAATTCTGATTGGCTCATAGGATTCTATCAGCCAATCGGAGTTAAGGTAGGAAAAATTCTATTGGCTGATCCAATTAGCCAATAGGATTGAAGTTCAATCCTATTGTCTGATTGGATCAGTCAATAGGATTGAGCTTGCATTGTATTGGCTGTTCCAATCAGACAATAGAATGCAAGCTCAATCCTATTGGCTGATTGGAGGACCTCTTCTGCCCAGATCGGATGAAGATTTCAGACCCTCTAGAGGACCACTTGTCCCCGGCTGGGTGAAGACGGCTCAAGGTAGGGAGATCTTCAGGGGGGTAGTGTTAGGTTTTTTTCATGGGGGGATTCGGTGGGTTTTAGAGTAGGGTTGTGTGTGTGGGTGGTGGGTTTTAATGTTGGGGGGTATTGTGCTTTTTTTAAAGGTGAAAGAGCTGATTACTTTGGGGCAATGCCCCGCAAAAGGCCCTTTTAAGGGCTATTTGTAATTTAGTATAGGGTAGGGAATTTTATTATTTTGGAAGGCTTTTTTATTTTATTAGTGGGATTAGATTAGGTGTAATTAGTTTAAAATTCTTGTAATTCTTTTTTTTTCTGTAATTTAGTGGAGGGGGGGGTTTCCATAATTTAGTTTATTTAATTTAATTGTAATTAATTGTAGGTAGTTTAGATAATTTATTTAATGATAGTGTAGTGTTAGGTGTAATTGTAACAGGTTAGGAATTATTTTACAGGTAATTTTGTACTTATTTTAGCTAGATAGTTATTAAATAGTTAAAAACTATTTAATAACTATTCTACTTAGTTATTAGGGTTTATTTTATAGGTAAGTATTTAGTTTTAAATAGGATTAATTTATTTAATTATGTTACATTTATTTTGTTTAATTTAAATTATATTTAAGTTAGAGGGGTGTTAGGGTTAGGGTTAGAATTAGGTTTAGGGGTTAATAAATTTATAATAGTGGCGGCGATGTTTGCGGCGGCATATTAGGGGTTAATAAATTTGATATAGTTTTGGCGACATTGGGGGGGCAGATTAGGGGTTAATAAATATAATGTAGGTGGCGGCGGTGTCCGGAGCGGCAGATTAGGGTAATATAATGTAGGTGTCTAACGGGGGCGGCAGATTATTAGGGGTTAATAAGTGTAAGATTATGGGTGTTTAGACTCGGGGTTCATGTTAGGGTGCTAGGTGTAGACATAAAATTAATTTCCCCATAGGAAACAATGGGGCTGCATTAGGAGCTGGACGCTGCTTTTTTGCAAGTGTTAGGTTTTTTTTCTGGCAGCTCAGCCCCATTGTTTCCTATGGGGAAATCATGTATGAGCACGTTTAGCCAGTTTACCGCTGACTTAAGCAACGCTGGTATTGAGGTAATATGTGGAGCTAAATTCTGCTCTACGCTCACCTTTTTGCGGCTAACGCCAGGTTTAAAAAAACCTGTAATACCAGCATTGTCTTAAAGGAGCGGTGGGAAAAAAAGGCTTGTTAGCCCTGACAAAAACTCGTAATCTAGCCATAAGAATTTACAATCAAAACATGCAATTTTGGCATTATTAAAGAAGAGTTTATTAGACTTAAAAGAAAGTGTTCTATTATTGAAGACTTTTTCAGACAGAGGGCACCATGTACTAAGGCGTCAAAATCATTCCACTAAGCGCATCAAATTTACCTGCCAGCATTTGCACCTAGCGGATTTAACTTTGTTACATGAATGTACTAAAAATCAACCCATAAAATATTGCATCTAATCTGCGTCGAAGACAATTGGATTATTGATAACTTTGAAGCTTCACTCAGCACGAAATAACAAAGTTACTAAGCAGTGTGCGGTCTATTGGTTGATTCTTAACGTGACCATATAGGTGTAATATTCGTCATACAAGTGGCAACATAAGCTGTTCACATGTATAAGAATGTGTATTTCCCAGAAATCTTAGAAAACTGTTTTATTCCTTTCGGTTTTTACTGTGAGAAGAAAGTTGATATGGCTTCCTCCCGAGATTCTGTACTTCGAAGAAGACTCGCAACCCAAACTTCTCCCATCAAGAGAATGTTGTACTTGGTGATTTCATACTTGATTACTACGAAAATATATACAGCAATTGAGTCAAGCAAACATCCGGTTCCCGAAATAAATTAATTTGGAAAAAAATGAGTGATGCTGTGAGTGCTCAAGGACCAACCAAAAGATATTGAATCATGCAAAAAACGTTTCAATGATATCAAGCATCAACCGAAAGCCAAAATCGCAAAAGAGAAGCAATATGCATGTGGTACAGGTGGCGGCCAATGTCGCAGATTTGACAGACTTTGAAAAAAAGGTCCTCCAGAGGCTGGGTATTGAGGTCATCGAGGGCATCACTGATGACTGTGATAGTGGTAATCAAGGTAAATATAATTAGATTAAATATATATGTATTTTTTAATTTTCAAATAAATGATATTTTTTTTGAGTTCATATTAACGCTTCAAAACCAATTTTAAAATGGTTGTGTGATGGGTTAAATTGTTATATACTTTTCACCATTAATGCTATGGAACAGAATCACATAGCTACTGCGTATGTGGCAAAATTATATGATTGTGCCTCATAACAATAGCTGTAGCATTGAAGGTGGTAGTTCATGTGCGCCATACTCATGTCCTTTATTGTCACTAATGCTACATACAAATTTATTTTACTCGGTTTATTGTTTTTTTGTTTTTTCAGCAATGCTACATACAACCATTGAACTAATGTTATTTAATTGTAACCATTTTAATGAACAATTTTCAAATTAATTTGTGCCACACTAATGAACTTTTCACAAAAATGCTATATACATTCCCCAGTAAAATGCATTGTCTTGAGTGACACAATAGTCCTCTTTTCAATAATACTACATTACATACCAGAGTAAATTGATATTTCTACTGACAATAATGTCCTTTCTATCAACAATGCTCCATGCATCACCATTAAACAATGCTATTTTATTTGTGACACAATAATGTACCTTTGTCACTACAGTTACATATCCCCCCCCCTTAATATGCTAGTTCATGTGAGCCACTTTGATTTAATAATATCGCTAATGCTTCATCCATCCAACATGAAAATGATAGTTAATGTGTTCCACATAGATGTTATTTTTTTTTTTACTATTGCTGCATACATACACCTGTACAATGGGGGTTTATGTGTGCCACATTAATGTACCTTTCTCACTAATGCTACATATAGACTTCAGTGAAATGCTAGTTCATGTGTTTTTTTCATTTTATAACAATTATTCAGGCTTTACTGGAAATAATAGATTTTTATTTATTTATTTATTTATTGTATTTTTTAATGTAATAATGAAGAATGAAAAGTTTGTATTAATTAAAATACTTATTTTATATTTATATTTATTTTTTGCTCAATCATCCTCTTCAGCCTCTGTCAACGCTCCATCTACCGCCATAGGACCTGAACAACGGGCATCAACATTCCATCAAATGGAAAGTTTATAGATGAGACAACATCAACAACATGGGCAATATATATGGCCTACAACAAATACCAGCCATAGCCTATCATCTGCTGATACCGTCCCAGATGTACGGAGCAGTACACCAGCCACAGCGGTTGGAAGAAGCAACGGTATATTTTTAAAATTTATTTATATAGCTTATAAAATTGTTAAAAGGAACAATATTATTTTAATGTATTTATTAATTTATTTTTTTAACAGCGGATGTTGTACTTCTTTTCAGATCTATAGTCACATATTCAGCACCACTTTTTGATGGTAAATTTGCTGTTATAATATAACCCTAATGGATAATTTATAATCAGTTTCTAATTTAAAGATCGACTATCCATCCATATCTTGACAATGTTTTTGTTTCTCCGGGAAGATGTAAGTAATAATAATGTTTTAATTTCAGTTGTTATTTAACTATGTAGTTGATAATTATCTTTTTTTCAAATAGGGCATGTAATTATCACTGAAATTAAAATTTAACTTGTATCAACAAGTGCGCTTATTTCGCTTGGTATTCCTATGTTTAAGTTAAATATAGGAAGTTTCACATGAGAATTTCAAAGGCCTTGAAGGCCGCCGCTTGTCACATGATTTTTTATTTTATTTTCAAAACAAGAGAGAGCTAGTTCATGTAGGCCATATAGATAACATTGTGATCACACCCGTGTATTGTGGCATACTGTGAGATTCTGCAAGGTTTGACTGAATCTTCAGTTTTAAATTTAAGTCAATTTGTACCTTAATTAGATCAACCCAAAAATATTGAGAAAATGATTGGGAATATTCAAAAGAAGCAAAATTTGGCCAGTAGTCTTTTTATCCCGGCATTGAGACAGAATAATAGGGGATATCTCAGAGCAGAGAAAGTTTGTAAGATGAGGTAGCGGTACTCACTATAGTCAGGATAGTCTTTGATGACAGCAAGCAGGAATCAGAGGAAGGTGGTTCAAGTGTAAACCACTAGAGTAGTCAGGCAGGCAGGGTTTTTCAACAGTAAGGCAGTCCAAAGGTAAACCACTAGAATGGTCAGGCATGCAGGGTTTGGCAATGGCAAGGCAGTCCAAAGGTAAACCACTAGAATGGTCAGGCAGGCAGAGTTTGGCAAAGGTAAGGCAATCCAGTATATTGGGGGTTAAGCAAGCAGAGTAGTTAGACAGGCAGAGTTTGTTAACAATGAGGCAATCCAGTACTTTTGGGATTAAGCAAGCAGAGTGATCAGACAGACAGAGTTCATCAACAGTGAGACAATCCAGTACTTTAGGGGTTAAGCAGGCAGAGAAGTCAGACAGGAAGAGTTCAAGACAGGCAGAGTTCAATAACATAATGGCAATCCAGTATACAATAACAAAGACTCCCAGGAGCACACAGAGTAACACCTATACTTGGTCAGTGATAGGTAGAAAGTGAGCAACTTACATAGGCACAGGATTCGCGCCACAGGAGATCATGACTGGCTTCACATTGAGAGGAGTGTGTGGCAATGAAGTAACCGCCATACGCAACAGGAGCAGACACAGCCCTTGACAAGAGCAGTGAAGCAGGCAACACGCCCCTAGCATTTGGCTAGAGAGGTGCAGCATAGTGTGACATAGTCCCCCTCTCAAGTATTCCCTCTGGGAGCCAGAGTTGTCTTCAAAGGATGAGCAGCATGGAATCTGGAGACCAAAGATGGAGCATGCATGTCACGGGCAGGAACCCAGGAGCCATCCCACACAGAATAACTCTTCCAATGTACAAGATATTGCAGTTGTCTGCACCTGTATCTAGAGTCCAGAATCTTAGCAACCTCATATTCAGGGTTGCCATGGACCCAGGAACGGAGGAGGAGGAGCACTGAGTCGGGTTTATTTATTCTTGATGCAAGGCTTGAGTATTGAGATGTGGAAGACTGGATGTATGCGCATGGTTTTGGGCAAAGCCACTTTGTAGACAACAGGAGACAGTCTTTTCAGGACTTTGTAAGCACCAAGAAACCTTAGGACCTAATTTGTGACAAGGTTGACGTAGACAAATATGTCAAGTAGCGACCCAAACACATTCACCCACCGAGATGGCACGTACAGAAGCTCTATGATGATTAGCAAACTTCTTGTATCTAGAGACAGCTGAACGTAGCTGAGAGCGAACACATTTCCAATGAGTGGTGAGTTCAGTAACGTGTCGGTCAGCAGCAGGAACCCCTGTGGACTGAGCAGAAAGAGGGAAGACACAAGTTTGATATCCTGCTGTGGCTTGAAATGGAGAACATCATAGAGAGGAGTGCCAATGAGTTTTTCTTGCCAGCTCAGCTAGGAGTAACAACTCAGACCAGTTGGTATGGAGAGAATTGACAAAGGCTCTAAGGTAGGCCTCAAGATCCTGGTTTACTCTTTTAGTTAGTCCATTGGTCTGAGGATGGTAGCCAGAAGACAAGGAAACCGTGGTCCCAATCAACTTACAAAAGGCTCTCCAAAAGTTAGAGATAAATTGTGGGCCTCTGTCAGAAACAATATTCGCAGGTATACCATGAAGTCGTACCACATGCAAGAGAAAAAGCGACGATAATTCTTGGGCAGAAGGCAGTTTATTTAAGGGTACAAAATGAGCCAGTCTGGAAAACTGATCCAACACAACCCAAATAACTGTATGGTGGTCAGAAGGAGGGAGGTGCACAATGAATCCCATTGTTATGTGTGTCCATGGTTGTTTGGGAATGGACAATGGTTGGAGCAAGACAGAAGGCAAGGTTCAGGGAGTTTTCTTGGCAGCACAAGTCGTGCAGGCTTTCAAATAATCCTGAGCATCAGTCTTCATAGTAGGCCACCATACATGTTGGGCAAGACGCTTATAAGTCCTAGTCAAACCAGGATGTCCTGAGAGTTTACTATCATGAGCCCAGGATAGCACAGGAGTGCGTAGGTTCAGAGGTACAAAAAAGATATCGGGAGCCACGGGGGCCCCAGGAGGTTTACTGAACTGGGCATGTTGCAGTCTTTGAAGGTAATATTCAGTTGAGCAACCATACAGGAGGGAGGTATGATGTGTTCAATACAAGCTTCAGAGGAATCTCTTGAGTGAGGAAACTGATGGGAAAGGGCATCAGCCTTCTTGTTTTTAGTCCCAGGAAGATAAGAGATCACAAAGTTAAAATGGGAAAAGAACAAGACCCACCTGTCCTGTCAAGGACTGATTCGATGAGCAGTCTCTAGGTAAGTCAAATTCTTGTGGTCAGTGAGAATCTGAATGGAATTGGCGGTGCCTTATAACCACTGATGCCATTCAGTCAAGGCCATCTTAATGGCTAAGATTTCACTATTACCCACATCATAATTCCTCTCTGCAGGAGTAAAGCGTTTGGAGAAAAAGGCTACAGGGTGCGACTTGGAGGTTAAATGATCCCTTTGGGTTAGAACTGTTCCAGACCCTATCTCGGAGGCATCAACCTCCAAAGTGAACAGTAGGTCAGGATCAGGATGGCAGAGCACAGGAGCAGAACAGAAAGCCTTTTTTAGACGAGAGAAGGCATTTATGACCTCAAGGGGCCAATGTTTACACTTTTAGTTCCGTTTTGTCAATTCAGTGAGTGGAGTGACTGTTTGAGAAAAGTTATTTATAAACTTGCGGTAATAATTGGACAACCCCAAGAAACTCTGTAATTCCTTTAATGAAGTAGGTTGAGGCCATTCTAAAACTTCAGTGAGTTTAGCAGGATCCATGGTAAAACCTTCTTTCGAGATGACATAACCAAGGAACTGGATCTGAGCTTGTTAAAACTCACATTTTTCTAGTTTGGCTACAAAAGAATTGTCTCTGATACGTTGAAGTACTTGTCTCACATGCTTATGATGCTCCTCCAGAGTGGAAGAGAAAATAAGGATGTCATGCAGTTAGACGATGACAGTGCGATTGAGGAGGTCACGGAAGACATTGTTGACAATTTTGCCTGGAAGACTGCTGGGGCGTTACACAGCCCAAAGGGCATTACAAGGTAATCGTAATGCCCTGATCTTATGTTGAAGATGCTCTTCTGGCCTGGGAAGATACAATTCAGATTGTATGCCCCACGTAAGTCTAGTTTAGTGCAGAAGCAAACATTCTGGAGTTATACAGTTCGGTGATCATAGGAATGGGATAGCGATTCTTGATAGTTATGTTGTTCAAGGACCTGTAGTCGATGCAGGGTCTGAGCACACCATCCTTCTTACTGACGAAAAAGAAGCCTGCCCCAGCAGGAGAGGAGGAAGGGTGAATGAATCCTTTAGCTAGGTTTTCTTGGATGTACTCCTTAATGGATTTGGTTTCAGCTTTGGAGAGTGGATAAGTCCTCCCTTTAGGAAGTGGGGCTCTGGGAAAGAGGCCAATTTTGCAGTCATAAGGATGGTGGGGTGGCAGCACGTCAGCTGCTTTCTTCTCAAACACATCTATGAAGTCCACATATACTGAGTGAAGGTTTGTAGGAGTTTTTATACTGGCTATGGGGATGAAGAGCAGAGGAGTGACTTTAGCAAGATAGGAGTGGAAACAGAAGATATACCAGGAGGCCAGTTGTCCTTCAGCCCAGTCGAACTGTGGATTGTGTTTACAAAGCCAAGGAAGACCAAGGATGGGGAATGAATGACCTTGAACTGCAGCTATTCGGTATGAAGGACTCCCACAGTCAAGGTCAGGGGTGCTGACTCAAAATGGATCAACCCTGAACGAAGGCGAGTGCCATCCAGAGTACTTATTTTTAGTGATGTCGCAAATTGTTCGCGGGTGAATAGTTCCCGGTGAACATAGCATGTTCGCGTTTGCAGCAGTGGACGAACATATGAGATGTTCGATCCGCCCCCTATTCATTATCATTGAGTAAAATTTGACCCTGTACCTCGCAGTCTGCAGACACATTTCAGCCAATCAGCAGCAGACACTCCCTCCCATACCCTCCCAGTTCTTGGACAGCAGCCATTTTAGATTAATTTGGGAGCTGCATTGTTAGTGAGAGGAGGGACAGTGTAGCTGCTGCTGATTTCATAGGGAAATTTATAGCTAGGCTAGTGTATTCAGCATCCACTACAGTCCTGAAGGACTCATCTGATCTCTGCTGTAAGGACAGCACCTCAAAAAGCCATTTTTAGGGCTAGAACATCAATCTTTTTTTTTTTTTTTGCCTGTGTAATTTTGACTGTGAAACATCAGTCTGCTAGTGTAATCTAATTGCAGTTGCCTTTCTGCAGTGCCACCACTCATATCTGTTGTAACAGTATTGTAAATTAAAAAAAAACAAAAAACTTTTTTGACTATGAAACATCAGTCTGCTAGTGTAATCTAATAGCAGTTGCCTGCCTGCCAGCGTGTGTGCTAGGCCCACTTGCCAACTAGTGCCACCACTCATATCTGGTGTAACAGTAGTGTAAATTTAAAAAAAAAAACTTTTTGACTGTGAAACATCAGTCTGCTAGTGTAATCTAATTGCAGTTGCCTGCCTGCCAGCGTGTGTGCCAGGCCCACTTGCCAACTAGTGCCACCACTCATATCTGTTGTAACAGTAATGTAAATATTTTTTTTAAAAACATTTTTGACTGTGAAACATCAGTCTGCTAGTGTAATCTAATTGCAGTTGCCTGCCTGCCAGCGTGTGTGCCAGTCCCACTTGCCAACTAGTGCCACCACTCATATCTGTTGTAACAGTAGTGTAAATTTAAAAAAAAAACTTTTTTGACTGTGAAACATCAGTCTGCTAGTGTAATCTAATTGCAGTTGCCTGCCTGCCAGTGTGTGTGCCAGGCCCACTTGCCAACTAGTGCCACCACTCATATCTGTTGTAACAGTAGTGTAAATTTAAAAAAAAAAAAAAAACTTTTTTGACTGTGAAACATCAGTCTGCTAGTGTAATCTAATTGCATTTGACTGTCTGCCAGCGTGTGTGCCAGGCCCACTTGCCAACTAGTGCCACCACTCATATCTGTTGTAACAGTAGTGTAAATGTAAAAAAAAAATGGGGGCGGAGCCAACTGCCATCCAGACTACTCGCATGGGAAACGAGCTCCACATACTTTTCTACTTAAAACTGTAATTTCTGCAGGCAACTGGCCTAAAGAGAGCTTAAATCTAGCACAGAAGTGGTGACCAACAGTATGCTGCAGCCTTGGAAGCTAGTTTGAGCGGCGAGAAGAAATAGGAGGCAATGTGCTTAGTTTGAGGCCTATGCTCATGCTACCTTTACCCTTCTTTCTATTTTACTTGGGCTGAGTGTCAGTGATTCTGCTACAGAGCAGAGTGCATCCTAGCTAATGTACCCTATTTGATCATGGAGGAGGGCTACCAAATGCAGATCCAAGAGCTCCTTGTACAACTGGACATACAAATGCAAGTTAACTTTGCCGCACTCACATGGGAGCTGAGAGACTATTGTGCTCATGATGCTAACAGATTACCTAAGATGGCAGAGAAAGGAGACTTTGTTTTGATATACCCGGAGCAATTGACTGCATCAAGTTCCGCTCACTCCACATCAGATGTTAACCAGAGCTGTACACTACGGAGAGGCGTTATCGGAACATTGCTGCAATCTGCCTTACCTGACCGAGAACCTGGGACTCCCTTTGTAGATCCTGAATGTGGCAAATTACTGAGCAGCCCTTACTCCATATCCTTCTCAGCCGGATCTCGGAAGGGGCGGCCGACCTCCTGACCTGTGGTGATGTGGCTACATTTACAGTGAGAAGGGGCACTCAGTTTCTAGCAATGAGGAGAGGTAGCTCCCGGCGAAAGTCAGTAGATAAGGAGAGACTATGGTCCATAGGGTGTGAGTCGCATGTTTATTCAGACCAAGTGACTAGTGGTTACCCTAGTAGACAGAACATACATGCCCAGGGGTGGTCTCTCCCCCGCTGGATCCAGAAATTATATCAGCTAGGTGGATGGTTGAATATGACCCAGCTGGTCACTTCTGGTGTGGGCTGAGCAGTATCTATCTCCAGGTTCTCATATGGCATATAACCAAGATAGCACTTTTGATACTTGTAATGTCACTGTACTTAGCCCTAGTTTTTTTGTTTTTTTTTGTTTGAGCTATCATGCAAATGCCATTTAGTTTAATTATTAGAAACAGTTATGTTCCTGCAGTTTCGATGTTATACTATCCAGATCAGCATGTTAGGGCAGGTTGGATTTTCATTTAATATGTTTTAACTGTGTTGGATCAGGCTCTTTGTCTCCCTCAGCCGGAGAGGGGGATGGGGATATGGGTTAGCACCCTATAATTTAATTTTATAGTCCAACCGGCTATGTTACAATGTTCAAATATCATATATGTTGCCAGCAGGTCTTCACTTTATTCGTCTTACCCAGACAAATGGTACTGTTAATAGGCTAGGATTAGATTTATTCGCTAAAGCAGTATGTTTTATTATAAAATTGCTATATTTTAAAAAGGTATGCTAAGTACTGCTCCATTTTCGACCCCCCCCCTCCCCATCTTACCTACCTTTGGCTTGGATGTATTCGCTAAAGCAGTATGTTTTATTATAAAATTGCTATATTTTATAAAGGTATGCTAAGTACTGCTCCATTTTGAACCCCTCCCCCCCATCTCACCTACCTTCTTTAGTCATTCACCCAATTTGGTGAATTGTTGCTGTGGTATTAATCCACTTTTTTTCACTAATTTATGTAACCATTTTATACTTTTGATATGTAAAGTTTGATAGGTAATAAGCTGTCATATGCCGACGAGTCACAAAAAGTTAGTATTAACATGGCGCAAGTAATGTTTGACGCTATATTTAAGTCTAGGATTGTCATTAATGTGGCTTGCAGACCTTACTTAGCATGCTGAAGGGGTATTTTTATGGAGCACCAAGATCACAGAGACAGACTGCAGTTACTAGTCTCTGGCGATAAATCTCTAATAGACTAACCCCTTTTTGTACGTCATCCTGTCATGGGGATACTAACACTGTTTACTTTTATCTTACCCTAGTAGGAGTCTGCCTGTTCCCAATTATTCCTATATAAGGTATCCGGTGTGCTCATTTTAAATTTACCAGCTAACAGGTTACCACTTAGGCATATAGATACTGAGTAAAAACAACCAACGCCTTCTGTGTATTTTTGTGGCTCCTCCTCCCATCTTTAAAAAAAATGGTCCCAGGCATTTTTCACTTACATGTAGTATCATCAGTTAATTTCAATAATTGTACAAACATTGTTTGGGTCCCAGAGAGACCATATGTACTAGTTGAGACCTTCCCCAGTTTAAGATTTTATCATCAGGGTACAAAAGTGACCCGGCTTAAGTTGGGAGGTGTTACATTACACTATACTATAGTTTTCCTTTAGCATTTAAACTTTACCTCTCATCTCTGAATGTATGGTATTATGCTGAATATCTTAATTGTGCATATCATTCTAGTTGATAGCTTAATTACATATAGAGGTATCACGGTAAAATTAAAACATAAAATAAAATCTAAGGTATTATGAAAATAGCTTAAATAAGATAATATGTGTGCAACTTTATAGACCTGTTATTTTACTATGTTTATCTATACATTGTTATGCATTATATTTTGTATCGCCAAATACCTTAATAAAAAACTTTGATTTAAAAAAAAAAAAAAACTTTTTTGGCTGTGAAACATCAGTCTGCTAGTGTAATCTAAATGCAGTTGCCTGCCTGCCAGCGTGTGTGCCAGGCCAACTTGCCAACTAGTGCCACCACTCATATCTGTTGTAACAGTAGTGTAAATTTAAAAAAAAAAACTTTTTTGACTGTGAAACATCAGTCTGCTAGTGTAATCCAATTGCAGTAGCCTGCCTCCAAGCGTGTGTGTCAGGCCCACTTGCCAACTCGTGCCACCACTCATATCTGTTGTAACAGTAGTGTAAATATTTTAAAAAAAAAACTTTTTTGACTGTGAAACATCAGTCTGCTAGTGTAATCTAATTGCAGTTGCCTGCCTGCCAGCGTGTGTGCCAGGCCCACTTGCCAACTAGTGCCACCACTCATATCTGTTGTAACAATAGTGTAATTTAAAAAAAAAAAAATACTTTTTTGACTGTGAAACATCAGTCTGCTAGTGTAATCTAATTGCATTTGACTGCCTGCCAGCTTTTGTGCCAGGCCCACTTGCCAACTAGTGCCACAACTCATATCTGTTGTAACAGTAGTGTAAATTTAAAAAAAACCTTTTTTGACTGTGAAACATCAGTCTGCTAGTGTAATCCAATTGCAGTTGCCTGCCTGCCAGTGTGTGTGCCAGGCCCACTTGCCAACTAGTGCCACCACTCATATATGTTGTAACAGTAGTGTAAATTAAAAAAAAATGACTGTGAAACATCAGTCTGCTAGTGTAATCTAATTGCAGTTGCCTGCCTGCCAGCTTGTGTGCCAGGCCTACTTGCCAACTAGTGCCACCACTCATATCTGTTGTAACAGTAGTGTAAATTTAAAAAAAAAACTTTTTTGACTGTGAAACATCAGTCTGCTAGTGTAATCTAATTGCAGTTGCCTGCCTGCCTGCCAGTGTGTGTGCCAGGCCCACTTGCCAACTAGTACAAAACACAAAAAACCCAGCACTCACTAGCAGATTCACAGCAATGTTTAAAAGCAAAACTGGAGGAAGTCAGTTACATTTGGCGCCAAAGGATCAAGCCCAGGACCACGACAAGGTCTCCCCCTTCCTGGGACCCTAAACCAGCACCCACACAATGCATACTTCCAAACAAACCAACTGGGAGAGTAGTGTAAATTTAAAAAAAAAAAAACTTTTTTGACTGTGAAACATCAGTCTGCTAGTGTAATCTAATTGCAGTTGCCTGCCTGCCAGCATGTGTACCAGGCCCACTTGCCAACTAGTGCCGCCACTCATATCTGGTGTAACAGTAGTGTAAATTTAAAAAAAAACAAAACTTTTTTGACTGTGAAACATCAGTCTGCTAGTGTAATCTAATTGCAGTTGCCTGCCTGCCAGGGTGTGTGCCATGCCCACTTGCCAACTAGTGCCACCACTCATATCTGTTGTAAAAGTAGTGTAAATATTTAAAAAAAACTTTTTTGACTGTGAAACATCAGTCTGCTAGTGTAATCTAATTGCAGTTGCCTGCCTGCCAGCGTGTGTGCCAGGCCCACTTGCCAACTAGTGCCACCACTCATATCTGTTGTAACAGTAGTGTAATTTAAAAAAAAAAAAAAATTTTGACTGTGAAACATCAGTCTGCTAGTGTAATCTAATTGCAGTTGCCTGCCTGCCTGCCAGCATGTGTGCCAGGCCCACTTGCCAACTAGTGCCACCACTCATATCTGTTGTAACAGTAGTGTAAATTTAAAAAAAAAAAACTTTTTTGAATGTGAAACATCAGTCTGCTAGTGTAATATAATTGCAGTTGCCTGCCTGCCAGCGTGTGTCAGGCCCACTTGCCAACTAGTGCCACCACTCATATCTGTTGTAACAGTAGTGTAAATATTTTTTAAAAAAACTTTTTTGACTGTGAAACATCAGTCTGCTTGTGTAATCTAATTGCAGTTGCCTGCTTGCCAGCGTGTGTGCCAGGCTCACAGCATATACTGTGCCCACTTGCCCAGTGCCACCACTCATATCTTGTTTAATAGTAGTGTAAGTGTACATTTAAAAAAAAATAAACTTTTTTGACTGTGAAAATAGTCTTGAGAAAGGCCTAGTCTAGGCCTAAACGCGTTGGCATACTGGTGAGCTTGGTTTTAATTACCTATATTATATATCATATACAGTGTTGCACTATTTGTTTCTCTTTTGTTCCCTTTTAGGTATTTTATCGATGTATTTGTTTGTTATGGATCTTACCAAGGATTTTTAACATCTGAATTAAGGATTTGTTTTCACTAGACCTTTAGTGCTTTTTAATATTATCACTGATTTTCTATTTTTGTCTTTTGATATTTTTGTCTTTTGATTTTTGTCTTTTGATTTTTGACCTTTGTTTATCATTTGAATTCAAGTTTTCCACGTGGATTTTTTCACAAGTTATTTTTATTTTTATTTTTATACACCTCACGGATTTACAATTTTTTAATTTAGCAGCTGAACCACAATAATTTGACCCACTCAACGTTTACATTCTACTATTATTGACTTCACGTTATATTTCTACACGTCACTTTGGAGGAAACACTACTGGATTCACTTACATATAACCGGTTGAACATTTGAACATTTTTTATGTACGCCAATTTTTGTGAACACTATTTTTTGTGAATGCTATTTTTCTTTGTTGAAAGCTATTGTGTGCACTCAATCACTCACTTAGGTTGTTTATATTATTGAATGTACATGTCCTTCTAACTCCTCATCACTGGCTCACTAAGTCAGCGTCACATGCTATACTCCATTGGATATTTTTAGATATTTTTAGATTTGTTTATTATATATATATTTTTTTTTGTTAAGTCAGACATGGATCCATGCGTCTGATTGCCATTTGTAAATTTTTATATGTATTAAAATGTTCCTTTTACTAGCCTTTTAAGCTTTTTAGCGCTTACTCTCTCCCCATTTTAACTTTTGTATTGTTAGCCTACTAGGAGGCTATATAGTTAGTAAGCTTAAGGCCCTGGGTGTAGCGCTCGGTCCACTTCTCCTCCACCACTCATATCTGTTGTAACAGTAGTGTAAATATTTTTTTAAAAAACTTTTTTGACTGTGAAACATCAGTCTGCTTGTGTAATCTAATTGCAGTTGCCTGCTTGCCAGCGTGTGTGCCAGGCTCACAGCATATACTGTGCCCACTTGCCCAGTGCCACCACTCATATCTTGTTTAATAGTAGTGTAAGTGTACATTTAAAAAAAAATAAACTTTTTTGACTGTGAAACATCAGTCTGCTTTTTTGTGTCAGGCTCACAGCATATACTGTGCCCACTTGCCCAGTACCACCACTCATATCTTGTTTAATAGTAGTATAAGTGTACATTTAAAAAAAAAAAACGTTTTGGATTGTGAAACATCAGTCTGCTTTTTTGTGTCAGGCTCACAGCATATACTGTGCCCACTTGCCCAGTGCCACCACTCATATCTTGTTTAATAGTAGTGTAAGTTTACATTTAAAAAAAATGACAGGCAGAGGCAGGCCACCCCGCAGGTGCCGTCGTGGTCATGGTGCTGTGATTCCCTTTGACCCTACAATAATGCCCAGTGTTCAGAGGCCACGTACCATGGATGTGAAAAGTTCTGAGGAGGACCTAGTTGACTGGCTTGGTGTAATCTTATAGCGCTGCGTGTGGTGACCTCTAGCTCCTGTTTATAGTGGGTCCCCAAATACCCACTGGATGATTAAGGATTATAAGAATAGTTAGATAGGAGCGCCAAAAGTACAAAACCTTGCCTACTTTTGGCGCTCCTATCTCACTATTCTTATATTCCAAGTTGACTGGCTAACACAGGACACCCAATCTTCTACAGCTTCCGCTCGTAACCTTGATGCACCATCCACCTCCAGCTTAGCTTCGGGCACCTATCAAGTGACCACTCGCCCCCCTGCCGCCACCACCAATACTAGCACCACAGCCACTTCACTTGATCTGTCAGAGGAGTTATTGACACATCAGTTGGAAGAAATGAGTGATGCGCAGCCATCATTGACAGAGGATGTAGATAACAGTGATATGTCTCAGTCAGGCAGCATTACAGACATGGACGTACGGTGTGATGATGATGATGTTGTACCCACTGCTGCTTCATTTTTTGATTTGTCAGATAAAAGTGAAGCGGTTGATGATGATGCATCCGTGGATGTCACGTGGGTGCCCGCTAGAAGAGAAGAAGAAGAGGGGGAAAGTTCAGATGGGGAGACAGATAGGAGGAGGAGGAGACGAGTTGGAAGCAGGGGGAGGTCATCGCAAGGAGCTAGTGGCACAGTCAGACAGCATTCATCGGCACCCGGATTCAGTCAGAAAGCATGCCAATCAACGCATGCTGTTGCCACCACCAGAATGCCATCATCGCAGAGCTCAGCAGTGTGGGATTTTTTTGTGTGTCTGCTTCTGACAACAGCGATGTCATTTGCAACCTGTGCCAAAAGAAAATGAGTCGTGGGAAGTCCAACACCCACCTAGGTACAACTGCTTTGCGAAGGCACATGATCTCACATCACAAACGCTGATGGGATGAACACATGAGTAAAAGCAGCACACAAACTCAAAGCCGCCATCCTCCTCCTGGTCCAGCATCTTCAGCCATGTCAATCACTGCTGTCCTCCTTGCCCCCTCTCAACCATCTGCCACTCCGTCTCTCTTCCGTAGCAGTTCCTACTCATCTGCCCACAGTCAGGAGTCTGTCAAGGACATGTTTAAGCGTAAGAAGCCAATGTCCCAAAGTCACCCCCTTGCCCGGCGTCTGACAGCTGGCTTGTCTGAACTCTTAGCCCGCCAGCTTTTACCATACAAGCTGGTGGAGTCTGAGGTATTCCAAAAATTTGTAGCTATTGGGACACTGCAGTGGAAGGTACCCGGCCGAAATTTCTTTGCACAAAAGGCAATCCCCAACCTGTACTTGATTGTGTGAAAGGAAGTAATGGCATGTCTGGCACACAGTGTTGGGGCAAGGGTCCATCTGACTACTGATAGCTGGTCTGCAAAGCATGGTCACGGCAGGTATATCACCTACACTGCACATTGGGTAAACCTGCTGACGGCTGCCAAGCATGGAATGCCTGGCTCTGCAGAGGAGTTGGTGACACCGCTACGACTTGCAGGCAGGCCTGCTGACACCTCCTCTACTCCTCCTCGGCTGAGTCCTCTTCTGCTGTTGCGTGTTGCTCCACATCAACGGCACTCCCCCAGCTCCCCAGGTACTATTCCACATCCCGGATACGGCAGTGTTACGCCGTCTTGGGGTTGACTTGCTTGAAAGCAGAGAGTCACACCGGAACAGCACTCCTGTCCACCCTGAACGCACAGGTGGATCAGTGGCTGACTCCACACCAACTGGAGATTGGCAAAGTTGTTTCTGACAATGGAAGTAATTTGTTGGCAGCATTGAAATTGGGCAAGTTGACACATGTGCTGTGCATGGCACATGTGTGTAATCTGATCGTACAATGCTTTGTGCATAAGTACCCAGGCTTACAGGATGACCTGAAGCAGGCCAGGAAGGTGTGTGGCCATTTCAGGCGTTCCTACACAGCCATGGCGAATTTTGCAGATATCCAGCGGTGAAACAACATGCCAGTGAGGCGCTTGATTTGCGACAGCCAATCACGTTGGAATTCAACACTCCTAATGTTCGACCGCCTGCTCCAACAAGAAAAAGTTGTTAACGAGTATTTGTATGACTGGGGTGCTAGGACAGCCTCTGTGGAGCTGGGGATTTTTTTGCCATGTTACTGGACGATCATGCGCAATGCCTGTAGGCTCATGCATCCTTTTGAGGAGGTGACAAACCTAGTCAGTTGCACCTAAGGCACCATCAGCGATATCATACCATTTGTTTTCTTCCTGGAGCGTGCCCTGCGAAGAGTTGTGGTCACCATCACCACCAGAAACAGCCTTATCAGCATCGCTTGCTGGACCAGCGGCAATGCTGGAAGAGGATTGTGAGGAAGAGGAGTCAGAGGAGGAATGTGGCTTTGAGGAGGAGGAGGAGGAAGACCAACCACAACAGGCATCCCAGGGTGCTCGTTGTCACCTATCTGGTACCCGTGGTGTTGTACGTGGCTGGGGGGAAGAAGATACCTTCAGTGAGATCACTGAGGACGAGGAACGGGAAATGAGTAAGCTCGGCATCCAACCTTGTGCAAATGGGGTCTTTCATGCTGTCGTGCCTGTTGAGTGACCCTCGTATAAAAAAGGTGAAGGAGAAGGACCTGTACTGGGTGTCCACGCTACTAGACCCCCGGTATAAGCATAAAGTGCCTGAAATTTTACCTAATTCCCACAAGTCGGAAAGGATGCAGCAGTTCCAAAATAAATTAAAAAGTATGCTTTACACAGCGTATAAGGGTGATGTCACAGCACAACAGGAATCTAACAGGGGAAGAGGTGAAAGTAATCCTACCTCTGCCACGACCACACCGGCAAGGACAGGACGCTTTACAGATGTGTTGTTGATGGAGGACATGCAGAGCTTTTTAACTCCTATGCATCGCCACAGCCCTTCGGGGTCCACCCTCAGAGAACAACTCGACCGACAGGTAGCAGACTATCTCGCCTTAACTGCAGATCAAGTGTGCTGTCATTAAGGACCTTCAGTGCAGCAGGAGGTATTGTCACTGAGAAGAGAAGTCGCCTAGGTCAAAAAAGTGTAGATTACCTCACCTTTATTAAGATGAATGAGAGATGGATCCCGAAGGGACTGACATTGGGCGATACATTCGAGTAAAAAAGGCCTAATGAGATGATCTGCCTTGGGCTATAAATGGTCCACAGCAGCGGCTGCAACAATACCTAATTTTTCAGGCATGTGTACATGCCAAATTTTTTTTTGTAGTGATGTAAATAATGTGTTTAACATGGGAAAGATGTTATAATGTTCTAATATATAGGGAATATGTTGAAATTGAGCTAAACTAATATAAAAAAAATTGGTATAACGGGAATATAAGTGATAATAACAATTAACCAAGGAATATAATAAACCAAGGATAATATTGATTTAAACTAATAAATATATATAAAAATGTATAGTGATGTTGTATACTAACATGAAAAAAGGAGCTATATGTGTCTTTGTGTCTGATGGTATATTGGGAAACTATATATAACTATAGTGAATATGATAAGAGAGGGTGTGATACGAAAGGGTGTGCACGGGGAAAAAAGAGGAATATTAGAAATATGTGTATAACTATATGAATGATAAGTGAATGATATAAGTCCAAAAGTGTGCATATGTGAAATGGGGGGTATATGTGTTGAAGTGAAGGAGTGTGTGTGAAGAAATGTGAAAATATATGAATAGTGATATTGAAAAAAGAAAGTTTATATATACCCTATGTATAATGAGTGTATGATATCAGTGCATATAAATATGTGAAACATAAAGGATATGTGAAACATAAAGGATATAAGTGAGATAGTGAAGGAATATGTGTGGAAGAGTGGATATGTATATGAAAATAATGATATAGGCAATGGGGTAAATTAAAAGGCAGCAGAGTCTATGACTTCATTGAGACCTTCAGGGTATAAAGTTTTGAATTTATATATCCAAAAGGTTTCCCTCTGGCGTAACTTGGTCATTCTATTCTGAAAGCTAACAGCAGGGATGGTTTCTAAAGGGGTAATGTTCATGACACATTTGTTTTTGCCATGCATAGAGAAATGATGTCTGGAGGTACTATATTTGTCAGATCCTTTTAGAATGCACCTTAAATGTTCTGACCATCTCTGTCTGATTTTTCTACAGGTGCGACCTATATATTGTAGGCCACACAAGCATGTTATACAGTAAATTACATAATTGGAATTACATGTTATTCTTTGACTGATTGCAAAGGATTCCCCTGTACTATTAGAATGATATTTTTTAAACCATTAGTAATATACCTACACATGTGGCATCTACTTGTGTTACACCTGAAGGTTCCCATATTAGACATCACTGAAGTTGAAGAACTATAGTGAGAGGTATTAGACATACGTTTACACATTACCACCTTACTGGGTGCCAACTTCTCCTTAATTGTAGGAGCTCTTTTGAAAGTACATCTAGGCTTTTCTTGTAAAATGGATTTAAATATGGGGTCTCGTTTGAGTAATGGCCAATGTTTTAACAAGATTTTTTTAATTTCTTTGTGGTTATTATTATATCTGGTTATGAATGAGGTTTCAAAATTTGAATCTTCTTTAATTACATGATTCCTAACTTTGGGTTTTAGTAAATCTTCTCTGTTAAGAGAGCGTGCTTTTTGAAAGCCAGATTCTATTAGTTCATTAGGATAATGTTTTTCCTTAAATTTATTCTTGAGGATCAGGCTTTGTGAATCGTATGTTTTGATATCGGTACAATTTCGCCGAATTCTTCGGAACTGACTATATGGAATATTAGTTTTCCAGCTTATGTAATGATTGCTATAGTAGTCTAAAAAATTATTGCTGTCTACTTTCTTGAAAAAAGTACATGACTGAACACAATTGTCATCGCCCCACATTAAGGTGACATCTAGAAAATCAATTTTATCTCTTTGGATATTCCAAGTAAATTGGACCCCCATGTTATTATTGTTAAGTTCACTTTGAAAGGAAGTAAGAGACTCTAATGATCCTCTCCAAATAAACAACAGATCATCTATATAACGGCCATAGAAGACCAGATTTTGCTCCCACTTCGCATTATAGATGTAATTGGATTCAAAAGATCCCATAAATAAATTTGCGAAGCTGGGAGCAAATCTGGTCCCCATGGCCGTTCCCTTAATTTGAAGATAGAAGTTATCTAAAAACTTGAAATAATTATGAGTCAATATAAAATGTATAAGTTCAAGCAAATAGTTCCTTTGATCATCATCATGCACACCCATTATATGTAAATTCACGTCATCAGACACACCCCTCATCATATATATGTAGGATTTATATAGCGCCCATCAGATAGATTCAGAGAACGATATCACATCACTTTATAGATGTATGTATTCAATTGAGTTAATATATACGTATAATTATAGTTTGTATCCCATTACAGATAGATCGACATTGAGTTTTATTTCAGAGCCCGCATTAATGTTCTAAATATATAAATAGTTCCATGATCAAATGTGCAAATTATCTCATCCCACACACTTAGGTTATCATGGTAATAATGATATATCATTTCTTTTATTTATATTTTTCCCTTTAAAATTGAGAAACTTTCGATGCACTAAATTTAGAAAGATCTTATGTGGATTGCAGACAGAGCATTTCTATTGGTTGAGCCTGACACACCTTTCCTATTAGGTGCAGACAAGGCTTTTTTGTAAATCGGATAACATACAGAGCATTTCTATTGGTTTAGCCTGACACACCTCTCCGATTAAGTGCATACCATTTACTTTTAAAATCGGGATATACCCTTCACTGCCCATAGAATGTTATTAAATTGAAAATGGGCTTTTTGATTTATAGATATTTTACACATACTTGATAGTACTATAACGAATATCACATACTAACGCCGACACGTAGGGATAAGAGGATCATAGTTCACGATGTTTATGATAGACATATGTTTCTAAATGTATATTACTAATTGTTATAACCTTATGATACATCTATTTAGTATCGCATTGCATTTGTTATTGTTTATTAGAATTTAGGAAACTACCTTTTTATATTTCTGACATGTTGTCAGGAATCAACGTGTGTAATTAGTGCAGCACCTGTATAATGTGATTCAGCTGTCATACATTTAGCGTGCACCGGTATATATGAAGGAGACTCGAGTTTTGTCAGTATCATTTGCCTGAGGAAAAAGCGCGGTTAGCGCTTAGAAACGCGTAGCATTATTCACACAGATTCACTGTTTGATCTGTGTTTGTTTTTATCATTTTATTAAATATATTTGTATATATTTTTACACTGGAGTCCTTCCTTTCTTTCTTCTGACGTCCATCAGCAGCTCACCTGGAGTCCATTTCCAACTGCAGCAGCCTAGCCTGGGTACAAATGTGCACTAGGTCACCATAATATACCTAGTACGCTCCATTTGCACTAAAGTGTGCAACACAATTTGTGAGTATTCCTTTGTTACCGCAAGTTGATATTTACTTATCTCCAACATTGATTTGCACTAGGGGTCGCCCTCTTTTTTTCTATATATTTACAAACTACAGATTTCCACTCTGACTCTGGGAGGAGCAGCCACAGCATAGTGCACAGTTTGCTGGGACACTGTGAAGTTCCCAGACCGCTCTTCTAGGCATTATCTCTGCCTTTTTATATTGTGAGTATGTTTTTTGTTCTTTATTGCTCACCTGTGATCTATTGGCTACACTAGGAGGTGCCCTTTTTCTTTGCTTTGTCTTTCTACAGTGATTTCCTCTGCCTTTGGGATCATCTATTTGGAAGGATCCGCCTCCCTGCTTTTCCTGTCATTGGCCTGCAAGACAGCACTACACACCAATATTATCAGTCCTTTTCCAATTTGGATATATACATCTACTTGGATTGATACATCTACTTGTGGACTTATATCTGTGGACTTATACCATCATTCACCGGGTTTGGGTTTTTTAATTTTAATCTTATATACATTTTATATTTTATTTTATTCTATTTATTATTTGTCATTTCATAATATTAATTGGAGTATATATATATCTTTTCAATATAGTACTATACAATTTATTAGATATTATATATTCAGTGTAAAAAAGATTTGGCACATTTTTAGCATATATACATTGCATAAACATCGTGAATCATGTTATCTATTACTGAAAGGGTTAACAAGAGGTCTGTATACCAGCCCAATTCTCACCCTTTGAGTACAGATCCCACTACTGTTTTATCCATCAAACAGCTCTTTTCACAACTAGAGGAACACCTCAAAACAGAGCATAGACATTGGTGGGACCTGGATGCACTCAAACAGTATAGAGATAGAAAACAGATCCCTCGTGGTCTTAGAATTTTAAAGAATTGCTCATTTAAGGAAGATGAGTCTCTACTGGCTAAATGGTTTTCAGCTTTAGATAACTGTTCTTTTAACCTTATTGACATCCTTATCACCCATAGAGAGAAATTAGTTGAGGATATAGCAACTAAAATTGAGAACACACAGAAACTCCTTGAACAATATAAAGACCATTCTGAATACCAATCTCTAAATGAAAGAACCATTAAAGCTACAGATGATTATCAAGATGAAATCATTTTGAGAAAGAATAAGAAAAAAGAGAGAGATGAGAGTGACTATCTTAAAGGTACAGTTTACACATATAATAAGATTGAAAACAATGAATCTAAAGAATCCAAAGAATCAACTTGGACTAAAGTCTCATATAACAATAAAAATAAAAACAAAAACACAAATCAATTTAACAGACAGAAGTTGCCCTATTACACCCATGAGCCACCTAATGTTTATGGATATAACAGAAACCATGTAAGATCTCACATTTCTACTCACAATAGATATTCTCCCCTTACAGAACAAGATTACAGATATCAACAGAATCAAAGAGACCAACACAGATCGAACACATATGTACACTATAAAGACCGCCCATCACCACAATATACCACACATACAAATTTTAGAGATTCATCACAACAGGGTCATATATCAAAATCTTCCTCCAGCTCTCATCATGATAATCAAAATAACCAACCGCTTCAGAAATCTAATAGAGAGCATATATCTGGCTCCTCCAATATACAAGCTGACCATTCAAATCATAATAGGGAAATGGTATCTTTCCAAGATTCACCTACCCCTCATAATTCTGCTTCTTTTTTAGAAGAACGTATACCACTAGCACCTCTTTGGAGGAGAGAAGGCCAAAATACCCCATACCAACAACCTGGAAAAAACAAAAGAACCCACACAAACGGGGACACAGGGGAAGGGGAGTATCCACCAAGGAAAAGAAGTTACAACAATTAAGTAAAGGCATATTCAATTTATCAGATAGAACACTGACTAATGATGAAATTAGAATTTTAGGAAAAGGTTTGAGTTTTTGCCCCTCAAATTTTCATCAGATGTTTGAGTTGTTTGTTGATTTAAACAAATACACAAGAAAATTAGCTCTACAGCGCTATTTTGCCAATAAACAATTAAAAGCACAGAACACTGTAGGCCTCCCTGTCCTTACAGACAACATGACAGCACAAAGAAATATGCCAGTGGTTTATATTGACCCAGAAGATCTCTCTGAACAATTGTTTGAAGGAGTGATCCACACTGATCTAGCCCCCCCTTCATCGTTCTATCCGAACAGAGAAAATCTAGCTTATCTAGATGTATTTCAGAATTTGGTGTTAGAAGATTTTGAGAAACTTCCTACACACAACAGTAAACATAGTAATATATGGCCAAATGAACAAAGGGCTTTGCGCAATATCACAAAAGATAATACGATTGTAATTCGCCAGGCAGACAAAGGCGGTGGCCTAGTAATACAGAATTATGAGGATTATATATGTGAAGCAAATAGAATTTTACTAGATAAGGATTATTATAAAAAACTCGGAATAGACCCCACTAATTCATTTTCCAAGGAACTTAAAAAATTAATTACCTATGGATATGATCATGGCATTTTGACTAATAAAGAAAGAAAATTCCTAATTCCCACTAACCCCAACATTCCATATTACTACCATTTACCAAAGATTCATAAGCAGATCCAGAACCCACCGGTAGACCAATCATGGCAGGGATGAACAGTCTAACTGACAATCTTTCATTATATATTGATTTCTTTCTTCAAAGGTAAGTTATTAAACTAAAATCTTATATTAAAGACACCACAGATCTTTTACTTAAGTTATCCAACATCAGAAATGAACAACAGCTCTTTTGGGTATCTTGTGACGTAAGCTCACTATATTCAAATATACAACATAGTATAGGTATTGAATCCATCGATGGTTATCTTAGTGATGATCCATATATGCCGGATATCCAAAGGAACTATTTGCTTGAAATTATACATTTTATATTGACTCATAATTATTTCAAGTTTTTAGATAACTTCTATCTTCAAATTAAGGGAACGGCCATGGGGACCAGATTTGCTCCCAGCTTCGCAAATTTATTTATGGGATCTTTTGAATCCAATTACATCTATAATGCGAAGTGGGAGCAAAATCTGGTCTTCTATGGCCGTTATATAGATGATCTGTTGTTTATTTGGAGAGGATCATTAGAGTCTCTTACTTCCTTTCAAAGTGAACTTAACAATAATAACATGGGGGTCCAATTTACTTGGAATATCCAAAGAGATAAAATTGATTTTCTAGATGTCACCTTAATGTGGGGCGATGACAATTGTGTTCAGTCATGTACTTTTTTTAAGAAAGTAGACAGCAATAATTTTTTAGACTACTATAGCAATCATTACATAAGCTGGAAAACTAATATTCCATATAGTCAGTTCCGAAGAATTTGGCGAAATTGTACCGATATCAAAACATACGATTCACAAAGCCTGATCCTCAAGAATAAATTTAAGGAAAAACATTATCCTAATGAACTAATAGAATCTGGCTTTCAAAAAGCACGCTCTCTTAACAGAGAAGATTTACTAAAACCCAAAGTTAGAAATCATGTAATTAAAGAAGATTCAAATTTTGAAACCTCATTCATAAAGAGATATAATAATAACCACAAAGAAATTATAAAAAAATCTTGTTAAAACATTGGCCATTACTCAAACGAGACCCCATATTTAAATCCATTTTACAAGAAAAGCCTAGATGTACTTTCAAAAGAGCTCCTACAATTAAGGAGAAGTTGGCACCCAGTAAGGTGGTAATGTGTAAACGTATGTCTAATACCTCTCACTATAGTTCTTCAACTTCAGTGATGTCTAATATGGGAACCTTCAGGTGTAACACAAGTAGATGCCACATGTGTAGGTATATTACTAATGGTTTAAAAAATATCATTTCTAATAGTACAGGGGAATCCTTTGCGATCAGTCAAAGAATAACATGTAATTCCAATTATGTAATTTACTGTATAACATGCTTGTGTGGCCTACAATATATAGGTTGCACCTGTAGAAAAATCAGACAGAGATGGTCAGAACATTTAAGGTGCATTCTAAAAGGATCTGACAAATATAGTACCTCCAGACATCATTTCTCTATGCATGGCAAAAACAAATGTGTCATGAACATTACCCCTTTAGAAACCATCCCTGCTGTTAGCTTTCAGAATAGAATGACCAAGTTACGCCAGAGGGAAACCTTTTGGATATATAAATTCAAAACTTTATACCCTGAAGGTCTCAATGAAGTCATAGACTCTGCTGCCTTTTAATTTACCCCATTGCCTACATCATTATTTTCATATACATATCCACTCTTCCACACATATTCCTTCACTATCTCACTTATATCCTTTATGTTTCACATATCCTTTATGTTTCACATATTTATATGCACTGATATCATACACTCATTATACATAGGGTATATATAAACTTTCTTTTTTCAATATCACTATTCATATATTTTCACATTTCTTCACACACACTCCTTCACTTCAACACATATACCCCCCATTTCACATATGCACACTTTTGGACTTATATCATTCACTTATCATTCATATAGTTATACACATATTTCTAATATTCCTCTTTTTTCCCCTGCACACCCTTTCGTATCACACCCTCTCTTATCATATTCACTATAGTTATATATAGTTTCCCAATATACCATCAGACACTTAGACACATATAGCTCCTTTTTTCATGTTAGTATACAACATCACTATACATTTTTATATATATTTATTAGTTTAAATCAATATTATCCTTGGTTTATTATATTCCTTGGTTAATTGTTATTATCACTTATATTCCCGTTATACCAATTTTTTTTTATATTAGTTTAGCTCAATTTCAACATATTCCCTATATATTAGAACATTATAACATCTTTCCCATGTTAAACACATTATTTACATCACTACATTGTTATTTTACTCATTCCACATATATGAACTCTTATCATATTATTGTACAACGGGCCTTAGACCCACCGGTTTTACATCACATCACAGTAGACGCATCAACACACAGATTTCATTATTTTTTATTTATATCCTTTTATTTCGCATACCACATCATCCCATAATACTACTCTTCTATCAATTTCGCACATCACATTATCCCTTAATACTATCAATGTTTTGTTTCTCTCACGACTATTTGCAAACAAAGATCATCATCATGCACACCCATTATATGTAAATTCACGTCATCAGACACACCCCTCATCATATATATGTAGGATTTATATAGCGCCCATCAGATAGATTCAGAGAACGATATCACATCACTTTATAGCTGTATGTATTCAATTGAGTTAATATATACATATAATTATAGTATGTATCCCATTACAGATAGATCGACATTGAGTTTTATTTCAGAGCCCGCATTAATAATCTAAATATATAAATAGTTCCATGATCAAATGTGCAAATTATCTCATCCCACACACTTAGGTTATCATGGTAATAATGATATATCATTTCTTTTATTTATATTTTTCCCTTTAAAATTGAGAAACTTTCGATGCACTAAATTTAGAAAGATCTTATGTGGATTGCAGACAGAGCATTTCTATTGGTTGAGCCTGACACACCTTTCCTATTAGGTGCAAACCAGGCTTTTTTGTAAATCGGATAACATACAGAGCATTTCTATTGGTTTAGCCTGACACACCTCTCCGATTAAGTGCATACCATTTACTTTTAAAATCGGGATATACCCTTCACTGTCCATAGAATGTTATTAAATTGAAAATGGGCTTTTTGATTTATAGATATTTTACACATACTTGATAGTATTATAACGAATATCACATACTAAAGCCGACACGTAGGGATAAGAGGATCATAGTTCACGATGTTTATGATAGACATATGTTTCTAAATGTATATTACTAATTGTTATAACCTTATGATACATCTATTTAGTATCGCATTGCATTTGTTATTGTTTATTAGAATTTAAGAAACTAACTTTTTATATTTCTGACATGTTGTCAGGAATCAACGTGTGTAATTAGTGCAGCACCTGTATAATGTGATTCAGCTGTCATACATTTAGCGTGCACCGATATATATGAAGGAGACTCGAGTTTTGTCAGTATCATTTGCCTGAGGAAAAAGCACGGTTAGCGCTTAGAAACGCGTAGCATTATTCACACAGATTCACTGTTTGATCTGTGTTTGTTTTTATCATTTTATTAAATATATTTGTATATATTTTTACACTGGAGTCCTTCCTTTCTTTCTTCTGATGTCCATCAGCAGCTCACCTGGAGTCCATTTCCAACTGCAGCAGCCTAGCCTGGGTACAAATGTGCACTAGGTCACCATTATATACCTAGTACGCTCCATTTGCACTAAAGTGTGCAACACAATTTGTGAGTATTCCTTTGTTACCGCAAGTTGATATTTACTTATCTCCAACATTGATTTGCACTAGGGGTCGCCCTCTTTTTTTCTATATATTTACATACTAAAGTTATTAACTACTAGACCGCCACCCTCTTGCATCGCAAACACTATTAAAATATTATTTACCCCTAATCTGCTGTCCACCCACATTGCCCCCACTATACTAAAGTTATTAAGCCCTACACCGCCGCCACTATAATAAACCTATTAACTCCTAAACCGAAAGCCCCCACAACAAAATATAATAAATTAAACTATTAACCCCTAAACCTAAATTCCCCCACATCACAATAAACTCATTTAAACTAGTAACCCCTAAACCTAACGCCCCCCTAACGTTATATAAAAATTAAAATTTCCCTATCTTAAGTTAAATTTAAACTTACCTGTCAAAAAAAAACTAAGATTAAACTAATATATTCATTAAACTAAAATTAAACTAACTACCAATTAAATAAAACTACACTACGAATTAAAAAAAAATCCTAACACTACAAAAATTACAAAGTATCTAATTACAAAAAAAAAAAGAAAATTACAAAAAATAACAAACACTAAATCACGGAAAATAACAAACTAACGGCTAGATTTGGAGTTTTGTCGGTAACGACCCGAAAAACTAACGCCCGCGTTTTACTGGCCGCACCATAAAAATAACTCTGGTATCGAGAGTCCACATAAAGGCTGCGTTAGGCTCCAAAAAAGGAGCGTAGAGCATTTTTTTTTTTGATATATAAAGTTTTTATTGAACAGGTTCATAAAACATGACATAAGATACACAGTACAATGTATAATAGCGTGTTATTAAATTCCATCTGGTTGCTATTACAGGTTATGAACATGCAGCTTCTGCTGTGTATCAACAAAGGACAACAAAAAAGAAAAGAAATTTTTTTATATATAAACCGCATAGGCCTCTAAATAGGCCAACTTTAGCATCTTGTCCAGTTATATTTGAGGGAACCTTTTTCATAATAATTAAATAAAAAGAAAAAGGAAGAAGGGGAGGAAGGGGAAGAAAAGGGGAAGAAAAAAAAAAGAAAGAAGAGGAAAAGAAGAGGATAAACGGAGTGGTGTAGAAGGGGTGAAGCAGTAGAAGGGAGAGAAAGGGGAGAAACATAGGAGGAAGTGTAAAAAGAAGAGGGGAAATCCAGAAGAGTGGGTAATGAGGTAATCTCTCCAATATCACCTGTCCCATAGTGTAATGTAACATCATTGGTCAGAAGCTCGAGTAAGGTCGAAATTATGTTGGTACCTGCAGTGATTCCCAATAAAGTTTTATATTTAAAAACATGTCATGTCTATTTCGTTTAAGATAAGAGTATTCTTCCAAAAGAATGAGTTCTTGTGTTCTAGCTGCCCACTCCGTAATTGTTGGGACATTTTGGGATTTCCATTTTCTGGCAATTAGGGATTTTGCTCCATTCACGCAAATTTGAAGTAGGGAAAGTCTAAGTTTACAGGAGATCCTAGGCCTAGCGTTGAACAGTATGATCATTGGGTTAAAGTTAAATGTAGTACCCAGTAACGGGTGTAATATCTTTTCTAAGGAGTCCCAAAAGGTCCGCAGGCTAGGGCACGACCACCATATGTGTGATAAAGATCCCTCACCCCCACACCCCCTCCAGCACAGAGGAGAAACCTCAGGGTATATCATTTTCAGTCTGACTGGTGTCATATACCACCTTGAAAGAATTTTATAGTTCATTTCAAGGATCTGGGAAGAAGACGACGTTTTGCCAGTAAATTCAAACAATTTATACCAGTATTCCGGTGTAATGTCTTGGTGCAATTCTTCCTGCCAGGATTGAGTGTATGTCGGTAATGTTCTATGTACACAATGGTCTATAATTCGCCTCGACATAGCAAGAGTTCCTCTTGAGGTAATGGCAGCTCTGCAAAGCGTTTCAAATGGGGTGAGAGAGCGTGTAAGTTGAGAGCTATGTGGGGAAACTCGCAGCAGATTTTGCAATTGGGAGTATTTCAACCAGTTAGTAAATGTACCCTCCAGAACTTCAGATAAGTCTTGTCTCGGCCTAAGTTTCCCCTGGGAAAGAAAATCCACCAGCGGGGATGAAAACCCCAACTCTTTATAGTGTATGTCTCCCGTTGAGAGATGGATGCCTAATAGTAATTCAGTATTTTGGAAAATTGGTGTCATGGGCGAGTGGGGTGTGGATATGCCTTTTATATGGGTAATTATTGTATCCCAGGTACGAAAGATGTGTCTATAAAGAGGGGATGATCTAGCTCTAGTTGGGCGATATTTATCCTGCAGCCAGCAAATTGGGCCTACTTTGGGAGTTTTCAGGATATGCGTGTCTAGGGGGATCCATGCCTTGTCTTGAGAGCTATTGTGCCAATTTAGTATACGTTGTAGTACGTTAGCCTGGTAATATCAGAGTATATTGGGAGTACCCAACCCACCATCTCTCCTAGATCTATACATATTTTGCCTAGCTACTCTCGGTTTTTGTCCTCCCCATATAAAATCATTGAGGATAGATTGGAGCTGTCGGATATAGGTATGGGGGAGATGAATAGGGATAGTCTGCAATAAATAAAGTATTCGAGGCAACAATGACATTTTCGTGATTTGGTTTCTGCCCCACCAAGAGAAATATTTATTTCGCCAAGACTGACAGTCCCTCGATATTTCTTGTAAGAGCGGTGTGTAATTGGATTTAAATAGGGATGCCAGTCTTGGTGTAACGTTAATACCTAAGTATCTGATGCGGTCACTGTTTAGTTGATATGGACAGACCTGGGCCAGATTTGAGAACTTATGGGCGTTCATTGTAATATTTAAAATGTTAGATTTCTGGTTATTAACCAGGAAGTGGGAGAGGCTCCCAAAACGGCGAAATTTGGTCAATACGGCCGGTAGAGATATACTAGGATTAGATAAGGACAACAGTATGTCGTCAGCATATAAGCTTATTTTATAATTGTTGGGGCCTACGGCTATCCCTGTGATGTTAGTACTTAGCCTAATGTGGGATGCTAGTGGTTCCATTGCAATAGCGAATAATAGCGGGGACAGTGGGCACCCCTGCCGTGTACCGTTATTTATTTGAAAAGATTCTGACAAAATACTATTTACCCTGATTCTAGCTGTGGGATTACTATAGAGACTGAATATCCTGTTAATCAATTTATCTCCAAACCCAAATCCAGACAACACCGAGCGAAGGTATACCCAGTTCATCCTATCGAACGCTTTTTCCGCGTCGGTTGAGGCCAGGACCATCTCAATATTAGAGGTTATAGCAAAATCGATCTAATGGAGCGTCCTAATTGTATTATCCCTGGCCTCCCGACGCGGAATAAAGCCCGCCTGGTCCGTGTGGATAATATGAGGCAACAGCGTGCTGAGTCTAGTTGCCAATATCTTGGCATATATCTTAGCATCCGTATTTATGAGGGATATAGGCCTGTAGCTGCCTGGTTCAAGTGGGGACTTCCCTGTTTTATGAATTAATGTAATATGGGCCGATAAAAAATCTGTGGAAAAAGATCCGTTTTCGTCTATTGAATTAAATAATCTAAGCAGGTGTGGCAGTAATATATTTTTAAATGTTTTGTAATACAAATTGGAAAAACCGTCGGGCCCCGGGCTTTTTTGCGTTGGTAGAGATTCAATGGCCTTTATGATTTCCAAAGGGGCAATGGGTTCATCTAAGCCTGCAGCCTCCTCCTTCGAAATCTTAATTAAGTCAGCCTCCCTAACATATGTATCCATATCGCTAGTCTCTTCGGGGGAGTCTATTGGTGGTAAATTATATAGTTTACTGTAGTAGTCATGAAATGTTGAGGCAATTGACTTACTATCTTGTATCTCCTCACGATCTACATTATATAGTTTTTGGACATAGGAGTTAAGCGTTCTTTGGCGTAAAGCTCTGGCTAATAGCCTTCCGGCTTTGTTTCCTTCTGAAAAATATAATCTCTTTAGATAAAAGGCTTGTCTTTGGGCTTCTTTTTGTAACTGGGTATTAAACTTATTTCTTGCAAGGGCAAGGTCTCGATTTATGATGGGATCTAAAGGGTGCTGGAAATGGGCCTGCTCAAGGGTGGATAATTGGTGTTCAAGCGTTCTATAGTCTGTCTTCCTAAGCTTAGTAAGAAATGCTTTGTGTTTGAGAAAAATGCCCCTTATTACCGCCTTGTGTGCATCCCATAGGGTAATGGGAGTAATAGAATCAGTCATATTTATTCTAAAATACTCATTCAGGGCTTTAGAGATTTGTTCTGTAAATATTGGATCTTTTAAAAGTGTTTCATCCAGTCTCCAGATGTATTGGGAGAGTGGAGCCGAGGGCCAAACAACGGTGAGCGTGACCATAGAATGGTCCGACCAGGGAGTTAGGGAAATAGTGGTGGAGTCTATAATGTGTAAGCTAAGTTGGTTTACTAAAATGTAATCTATTCTAGACCAGGACCTATTCGGGTGCGAGTAAAATGTAAACTCTTTCTTCTGGGGATGTTGCAACCTCCACACGTCTACTAGGGAGTGGGCTGATAGATTGGTGTTAATGCTTTGTAATGTGGATATGGGGACCCCACTCCGTCCGTGAGAGCAGTCGAGCAAAGGTGACAGAGCTACATTAAAGTCGCCTGCGTAGATAACAATTCCCCTAGTAGTAGGCAAGTATCTGTCCAAGGTCTGCCTAAAAAACTTAGCTTGTGCTCTATTGGGGGCATACACATTCACCAGTGTAACCGTTTGATTATATAGAGTGCCCTGTAAGATAAGAAGTCTACCCTCTTTATCCTGTTGTTTGGCAGTTAGTTGAAACGGTAATCTCCTATTAAAGAGAATGCCTACTCCATTTGTTTTACTGTCGTTATGAGAGAAGTAGCCAAGAGGGTATGTGCTGGAGGAGAGTGCGGGAGCCCCCTCACGACTAAAGTGTGTCTCCTGAATAAAGATAATGTCGCCCCCCAGCCTGCGAAACCAATTCAGGGCTACTGATCTTTTTGTTGGGGAATTAAGGCCCTTGACGTTTTGGGAAAAAATTTTCAGTTTAGGGAGGGACATAATAATCTAAGGGTCTGAGCAGCATAGAGGGGCTAGAACCTACTGGAATTGAAGGATGTACCTGCATGTCTATAGATTCCCATCTCTGGGATGAGGGGTACTTACTGTGTAACCGAGCTTCTGGTGGCCAAAAATGATGTGCATGACTGGTATATAAAATACAACAGATAATACAGAGATTGGTATGTCGAAAGATCCTCTGGGGGTAGAGAAAAAGGTGATTATTGAGAGGAAGAAAGAGAAGAAAAGGGAGAAAAAGTAAATAAATAACAAAAAACAAAGACATTACAGTAAAATACAAACCTAACCTACATACAGCAATTGAAAAATGGCTCAAGAACATTGAGCTATAGGTCAGGGCTAATACTGTTCTGTTCTAAATGCAAACATATAGGAGAACATAACATTCTTAACTAATATAATCTCCATCCACATAAATCTTACTGCCATCTAACAGTGCAGAGCTAAAATTAAAAGTGCAAGATTAACATAACTAAACATTGTAAAAAAATAAAACTGCAATGAACATCGCTTTGCGGCTTCCATTTTGGAAGCCTATCTTCTGGAACTCATAATGAAACTGTTACCCGAATTAGGGTCAACTAGCAATGCTATATAAAGACGGCTAGGGGGTAGTGGATCATCATACCACCTTGGCAAAAAAGGTATTTTCCGGCTTATAAGGCTGTGTCCATCTATTTTAAAGTACTATGACCACATAGTCGTCCACATACAGGAAGTATTATTCATGGGTGGGTCGCCCCCTGGGGAGCATCAAGATGAGGTAGCAAAGGAAACACCTTTCCAGAGGTAAAGTGGTGGAAAAAGTTCAGATAGAAACCAAAGGACCTCAGGTAGGTGTTTGTTGAGCATCGTCTTGGCCTGGGAAAGGGGTAGCAACAGTCTTGTCTTTTCTCAATCTTTTCCGGTTGACTGTGGTCCAGCCCAATCTTTGGGGTCTGGGGGTATGGGTGTCTTGTTGATCCTGACCAGACTTGGATTAATTAAGTTTGGGAAGGGTAGGTAAAGGTATGTTCAATTGTTTACAGAAAGGTTCAATATCTTCCAGCGATCTATAGGTGAATGTCTGTGAACCCCGGATCACCCTAAGGCAAAACGGGAAACCCCATCTATAAGGTATCTTCAGTGTTTGTAGATGTTGTGTTAAGTACCTGGCCTCTCTCCTTTTACCAAGTGTGATAGGGCTTACATCTGCGTATACCTGTAGATGACTATCTTCAAAGCAAATATTCTGTTTTTTCCGAGCTGCAGTAAGGACCAGTTCCTTGTCTTTGAAGAGTTGAAATTTTAAAATCACATCTCTTGGCGGATCCGTAGGTTTCGGTGGTGGTCTGAGTGCCCTGTGGGCCCTATCTAGTGGGATAGAAGGTAATTCAGGTTCATCAGTAATATGCTGAAAGATTTTTTGCAGGTAATCCTCAAGTTGAGGGGGGAGGATAGTCTCTGGGATACCCCTAATCCTAAGGTTTTGACGTCGCCCCCTATTGTCCAGATCTTCTACATGGGTTTGGAGGTTGTCTATAGTGACACTCTGCTGGTATGCCTGTCTGGAAAATGATTCAAGCTCTGAGTTGACATGGTCAGATCCTTCCTCCAAATATTCCATTCTATCCCCTAGATCATTAATGTCCTTCCTGACCTCTTTAAGGCCATCCTTTATGAGTTGACTGACCTGTGATAGCAGTGCAGCAAAGTCATCTTTGGTGGGTAAAAAATTTAAATCTGCCCTTGTGAGTGGTCTGGTGGTCCTAGAGGACATTTGAGATTGTATTGATTCATCAGAGTCACTCATGTTATCTTGCATTCCAGCTGCCGGCCCAGGGGTGACTTCTAAGGGCTTAAAAAATTATTTTAGCATAGATGGGTTTTGCATGTTTTTTAGGCTCTTACTGCCTTTAGGTGCTTTTTTCTGTCCTTTAACAGACATCTTGCAGCGTCTGGAGTAGGTGGTGAAGGTCTATTAACTCAGATTGGACTCTCTCTTATTCTCTAGACCAGATGTAGACAGAGGTTTAAGAAGTCACAGTTTGATTAAAGATTGGCGTGACCACCCACCATTAGGTTATATTTAGAGATTTCTTAGTCGGGTTCCCCGCTATCAGTGTATATGTCAGAGACTCGTGGCGTTAAATCACAATATGTGTTGTGCCTGGCCTGTTAGTTTGTGGTGCGGCATAATTTCTTAGCGTGTAGCATATTCAAAAAAGTGATCTAGCCCGATCATGGCTTATTCTTAGCTTGTCCCAATGTATCATGCCTCAGCTCTCAGTGGCTGGCCGAGTTCAGAGTGTGCAGCAGTGATGACGAGGCCTTGCTGTAATGTGGGCCATCGGGGAGGGCAGGCCCTAATGGCGCACTACTCACTGTCTCAGACGGCGGTTCTCTTACTTGTGCAGGGCCGGTTCAGGTCTGGAACATCTTTCCCGATCTGCTCCAGGGAGGTATAGCGGCGGGTATGAGTCGTGATGTGTCACCTCGCAGCCCGCAAAACAGGCCTCCGTAGTGTTCTGATATGGCGGCGGTTAACCTCCGATATGTTGTGGTGCGGTGCTGCTTTTCAGCGCTGATTAAAGCACCAGGGCACTGTTGAATAGCTGACCTATAGGTCGATGTGGAGATAGATCAGCTTTTTATGCTCCTAAATAGGCTTTTTAGCCCCGACAGACACGGAGCTCACTCATGTGCGTCCTCCATGATGAGCTGCTAGCTCCGCCTCCGCGTAGAGCATTTTTAACGCAGCTTCAACTCTCGATACCAGAGTTGCTTACGGACGCGGCCAGCCTCAAAAACGTGCTCGTGCACGATTCTCCCATAGGAAACAATGGGGCTGTTTGAGCTGAAAAAAAAACCTAACACCTGCAAAAAAGCCGCGTTCAGCTCCTAACGCAGCCCCATTGTTTGCTATGCGGTAACCCTTCCGACGACTGTACTTAACACTCTAACATGTACCCCGAGTCTAAACACCCCTAACCTTACACTTATTAACCCCTAATCTGCCGCCCCCGCTATCGCTGACCCCTGCATATTATTATTAACCGCTAATCTGCCGCTCCATAAACCGCCGCTACTTACATTATCCCTATGTACCCCTAATCTGCTGCCCCTAACACCGCCGACCCCTGTATTATATTTATTAACCCCTAATCTGCCCCCCACAACGTCTCCGCCAGCTACCTACACTTATTAACCCCTAATCTGCCGAGCGGACCTGAGCGCTACTATAATAAAGTTATTAACCCCTAATCCGCCTCACTAACCCTATAATAAATAGTATTAACCCCTAATCTGCCCTCCCTAACATCGCCGACACCTAACTTCAATTATTAACCCCTAATCTGCCGACCGGAGCTCACCGCTATTCTAATAAATGTATTAACCCCTAAAGCTAAGTCTAACCCTAACACTAACAACCCCCTAAGTTAAATATAATTTAAATCTAACTAAATAAATTAACTCTTATTAAATAAATTATTCCTATTTAAAGCTAAATACTTACCTGTAAAATAAATCCTAATATAGCTACAATATAAATTATAATTATATTATAGCTATTTTAGGATTTATATTTATTTTACAGGTAACTTTGTATTTATTTTAACCAGGTACAATAGCTTTTAAATAGTTAAGAACTATTTAATAGCTAAAATAGTTAAAATAATTACAAATTTACCTGTAAAAGAAATCCTAACCTAAGTTACAAATAAACCTAACACTAGACTATCAATAAATTAATTAAATAAACTACCTACAATTACCTACAATTAACCTAACACTACACTATCAATAAATTAATTAAATACAATTGCTACAAATAAATACAATTAAATAAACTAGCTAAAGTACAAAAAATAAAAAAGAACTAAGTTACAAAAAATAAAAAAATATCTACAAACATAAGAAAAATATTACAACAATTTTAAACTAATTACACCTACTCTAAACCCCCTAATAAAACAACAAAGCCCCCCAAAATAAAAAATGCCCTTCCCTATTCTAAATTACTAAAGTTAAAAGCTCTTTTACCTTACCAGCCCTGAACAGGGCCCTTTGCGGGGCATGCCCCAAGAAGTTCAGCTCTTTTGCCTGTAAAAAAAAAACATACAATACCCCCCCCCAACATTACAACCCACCACCCACATACCCCTAATCTAACCCAAACCCCCCTTAAATAAACCTAACACTAAGCCCCTGAAGATCATCCTACCTTGTCTTCACCTCACCAGGTATCACAGATCCGTCCTGGCTCCAAAATCTTCATCCAACCCAAGCGGGGGTTGGCGATCCATCATCCGGTGCCTGAAGAGGTCCAGAAGAGGCTCCAAAGTCTTCATCCTATCCGGGAAGAAGAGGCGATCCGGACCGGCAACCATCTTGATCCAAGCGGCATCTTCTATCTTCATCCGATGACGACCGGCTCCATCCTGAAGACCTCCACCGCGGACCCATCTTCTTCCGGCGACGTCCAACTGCAGAATGACAGTTCCTTTAAGGGACATCATCCAAGATGGCGTCCCTCGAATTCCGATTGGCTGATAGGATTCTATCAGCCAATCGGAATTAAGGTAGGAATATTCTGATTGGCTGATGGAATCAGCCAATCAGAATCAAGTTCAATCCGATTGGCTGATCCAATCAGCCAATCAGATTGAGCTCGCATTCTATTGGCTGATCGGAACAGCCAATAGAATGCGAGCTCAATCTGATTGGCTGATTGGATCAGACAATCTGATTGAACTTGATTCTGATTGGCTGATTCCATCAGCCAATCAGAATATTCCTACCTTAATTCCGATTGGCTGATAGAATCCTATCAGCCAATCGGAATTCGAGGGACGCCATCTTGGATGACGTCCCTTAAAGGAACCGTCATTCTGCAGTTGGACGTCGCTGGAAGAAGATGGGTCCGCGGTGGAGGTCTTCAGGATGGAGCCGGTCGTCATCGGATGAAGATAGAAGATGCCGCTTGGATCAAGATGGTTGCCGGTCCGGATCGCCTCTTCTTCCCGGATAGGATGAAGACTTTGGAGCCTCTTCTGGACCTCTTCAGGCACCGGATGATGGATCGCCAACCCCCGCTTGGGTTGGATGAAGATTTTGGAGCCAGGACGGATCGGTGATACCTGGTGAGGTGAAGACAAGGTAGGATGATCTTCAGGGGCTTAGTGTTAGGTTTATTTAAGGGGGGTTTGGGTTAGATTAGGGGTATGTGGGTGGTGGGTTGTAATGTTGGGGGGGTATTGTATGTTTTTTTTTTACAGGCAAAAGAGCTGAACTTCTTGGGGCATGCCCCGCAAAGGGCCCTGTTCAGGGCTGGTAAGGTAAAAGAGCTTTTAACTTTAGTAATTTAGAATAGGTTAGGGCATTTTTTATTTTGGGGGGCTTTGTTGTTTTATTAGGGGGCTTAGAGTAGGTGTAATTAGTTTAAAATTGTTGTAATATTTTTCTTATGTTTGTAGATATTTTTTTATTTTTTGTACTTTAGCAAGTTTATTTAATTGTATTTATTTGTAGCAATTGTATTTAATTAATTTATTGATAGTGTAGTGTTAGGTTAATTGTAGGTAATTGTAGGTAGTTTATTTAATTAATTTATTGATAGTATAGTGTTAGTTTTAATTGTAACTTAGTTTAGGATTTCTTTTACAGGTAAATTTGTAATTATTTTAACTATTTTAGCTATTAAATAGTTCTTAACTATTTAATAGCTATTGTACCTGGTTAAAATAAATACAAAGTTACCTGTAAAATAAATATAAATCCTAAAATAGCTATAATATAAATATAATTTATATTGTAGCTATATTAGGATTTATTTTACAGGTAAGTATTTAGCTTTAAATAGGAATAATTTATTTAATAAGAGTTAATTTATTTCGTTAGATTTAAATTATATTTAATTTAGGGGGGTGTTAGTGTTAGGGTTAGACTTAGCTTTAGGGGTTAATACATTTATTAGAATAGCGGTGAGCTCCGGTCGGCAGAGTTTGGGTTAATAATTGAAGTTAGGTGTCGGCGATGTTAGGGAGGGCAGATTAGGGGTTAATACTATTTATTATAGGGTTAGTGAGGCGGATTAGGGGTTAATAACTTTATTATAGTAGCGCTCAGGTCCACTCGGCAGATTAGGGGTTAATAAGTGTAGGTAGCTGGTGGAGACGTTGTGGGGGGCAGATTAGGGGTTAATAAATATAATACAGGGGTCGGCGGTGTTAGGGGCAGCAGATTAGGGGTACATAGGGATAATGTAGCTGGCGGCGGCATGCGGATGGCAGATTAGGGGTTAATAAGTGTAGGTAGCTGGCGGCGATGTTGTGGGGGGCAGATTAGGGGTTAATAAATATAATACAGGGGTCGGCGGTGTTAGGGGCAGCAGATTAGGGGTACATAAGGATAACGTAGGTGGCGGTCGGCAGATTAGGGGTTAAAAAGATTTAATCGAGTGGCAGCGATGTGGGGGGACCTCGGTTTAGGGGTACATAGGTAGTTTATGGGTGTTAGTGTACTTTAGAGTACAGTAGTTAAGAGCTTTATGAACCGGCGTTAGCCCAGAAAGCTCTTAACTACTGATTTTTTTCCTGCGGCTGGAGTTTTGTTGTTAGATGTCTAACGCTCACTTCAGACACGACTCTAAATACCGGAGTTAGGAAGATCCCATTGAAAAGATAGGATATGCAATTGACGTAAGGGGATCTGCGGTATGGAAAAGTCGCGGCTGAAAAGTGAGCGTTAGACCCTATTTTGAGTGACTCTAAATACCGGCGGTAGCCTAAAACCAGCGTTAGGAGCCTCTAACGCTGGTTTTCACAGCTACCGCCAAACTCCAAATCTAGGTCTCTATTATCAAAAATAAAAAATAAATACACCTAATCTAATAGCCCTATCAAAATAAAAAAGCCCACCCAAAATAAAAAAAAACCTAGCCTACAATAAATTATCAATTGCCCTTAAAAGGGCCTTTTGTAGGGCACAGCTCTTGTACCTGTAAAAAAAAAAAAAATACAAAGAACCCCCAGAAGTGAAACCCATCACCTAACCATCCCCCAAAATGAAAAACCTAAATCTAAAATAATCTAAGCTGAAAGGAGCATTTGTATGGGCATTGCCCTTAAAAGGGCATTTAGCTCTTTTACATGCCCAAACCCTAATCTAAAAATAAAACCCACCCAAAAAGCCCTTAAAAAACCTAACTCTAACCTCTGACGATCCACTTACAGTTTTTGAAGTCCTGCTTGAACGATCTTCATCCCGGCGGAAAAGTCCTTATTCAGGCGGTGAGAAGTCTTCATCCAGGCAGCCTCTTCAATCTTCATCCCGGCGGCAAAGTCCTCATCCAAGCGACAAGAATCCAAGATGCCGCCTGGATGAAGATTGAAGAGGCCATCTGCATGAAGACTTCTCGCCGCTTGGATGAGGACTTCACCGCCGGGAAGAAAATTGAAGAGGCCACCTGAATGAAAACTTCTCGCCGCCTGGATGAGGACTTCTCTGCCAGGATGAAGATTGTTCAAACAGGACTTCAAAAACTGTAAGTGGATCGTCGGGCGGTTAGTGTTATGTTTTTTAAGGGATTTTTTGGGTGGGTATTATTTTTAGATTAGGGTTTGGGCATGTAAAATAGCTAAATGCCCTTTTAAGGGCAATGCCCATCCAAATGCCCTTTTCAGGGCAATGGGTAGCTTAGGTTTTTTTACATTGTTAGTTTATTCTAGATTAGTTTTTTTGGGGGGGGGGGTTATTGGGTATTAGAATAGTAATCATTTTTATTATTTTTGATATTTTGTTTGTTATTTTGTGTAATGTATTTTTTAGGTTTTTTTTTTTTTTTTGCAGCAAAAGAGCTGTTTAACTTAGGGCTATGCCCTGCAAAAGGTCATTTTAAAGGCCCCCTAAAATGCCCTTTTAAGGGCCCTTGGTAGTTTGGAGGGTGGGGGTTTGTATACAGTTAGGGGGTGTTTTTTTGTAGCAAAAGAGCTGTTTATCTTAGGGCAATGCCCTACAAAAGGCCCTTTAAAGGGGTTTAGGGGTTAATAAGTATAATGTAGGTGGTGGCGGTGACGGGGGGGCAGATTAGGGGTTAATAAGTATAATGTAGGTGGCGGTGGTGTAGGGGGGCAGATTAGGGGTTAAAAAGTATAATGTAGGTGGCGGCGGTGTAGGGGGCAGATTAGAGGTTAATAACTTTATGTAGGTGGCGGCGGTGGCGGGGCGGCAGATTAGGGGTTAATAATAATAATATAGGTGGCGGATATGTCGGGGCGGCAGATTAGGGATTAATATGTATAATGTAGGTGGCGGCGGTGTAGGGGGGCAGATTAGGGGTGTTTAGACTCGGGGTACATGTTAGGGTGTTAAGTGTAAACATTACCATAGGAATCAATGGGATATCGGGCAGCAGCGAACATAAGCTTTCGCTGCTTTCAGACTCCCATTTATTCCTATGGCATCCACCACCTCCAGGGCAGCGTATTGAAAACCAGGTACGCTGGGCCGGAATAGTGGCGAGGGTACCTGGTAGAAATTTGATAACTAGCAAAAGTAGTCAGATTGTGCCGAATTTGCATCGGAACATCTGTAATGACGTAAGCATCGATCTGTGTTGGACTGAGTCAGGTGGATCGTATGTTACATCACAAAATTCTACTTTTGCCGGTCTGTAGGGTTTGATAACTAAGGCGAATCAGGCTCACCACAAATACGTTGCAAAATTTCCTCGTTTTTGCAGTTGACGGCTTGATAAGTAGATGCCAAAGTGTTATAAAATCAGCCAAAGAAGAACAAATATCACTATAAGTGAGTTTATCTTTGATGCGTTCATGCAGACCCATCCTAAAGGCTACCTTTAGAACACTGCCATCCCAAGTGGTCTCAAGTGCCAAGGTACGAAACTCAATGTCAAATTGTGCCACAGTTCTGTTGCCCTATTGGAGATACAGGAGTAGTGATGTCGCGAATAGTTCGCCGGCGAATAGTTCCCGGCAAACAGCTTGTTCGCATTCGCTGCAGCGGGCGAACATATGCGATGTTCGGTCCGCCACCTATTCGTCATCATTGAGTAAACTTTGACCCTGTACCTCACAGTCAGCAGACACATTCCAGCCAATCAGCAGCAGACCCTCCCTCCCAGACCCTCCCACCTCCTGGACAGCATCCATTTTAGATTCATTCGGAAGCTGTCTTCTTAGTGAGAGTAGAGACAGTGTAGCTGCTGCTGATTTAATAGGGAAATCGATAGCTAGGCTAGTGTATTCAGTGTCCACTACAGTCCTGAAGGACTCATCTGATCTCTGCTGTAAGGACAGCAGCCCAAAAAGCCCCTTTTAGGGCTAGAACATCAGTCTGCTTTTTCTTTTTTTTTTCCTGTGTAATCTAATTGCAGTTGCCTGCCTGCCAGCGTGTGTGTCAGGCTCACAGTGTATACTGTGCCCACTTGCCCAGCGCCACCACTCATATCTGGTGTAACAGTAGTGTACATTTAAAAAAATCAACACTTTTTTGACTGTGAAATAATAGCAGACAGCTGCCAGTACCCAAGATGGCCGCCAATAAGGCAGATGGGGAGGATTAGAGAGCTGTTTTGGGGGGGATCAGGGAGGGTTGGGGGCTAAGGGGGGATGCTACACCACAGCATATGTAAATATGCTAAAAAAAAAAAAAAACCTTTTATTTTAGTACTGGCAGACTTTCTGCCAGTACTTAAGATGGCGGGGACAATTGTGGGGTGGGGGAGGGAAGGAAGCTGTTTGGGACAGATCAGGGGGTCTGATGTGTCAGGTGGGAGGCTGATCTCTACATTAAAGCTAAAATTAACCCTGCAAGCTCCCTACAAACTACCTAATTAACCCCTTCACTGCTAGCCATAATACACGTGTGATGCGCAGCAGCATTTAGCGGCTTTCTAATTACCAGAAAGCAACGCCAAAGTCATATATGTCTGCTATTTCTGAACAAAGGGGATCCCAGAGAAGCATTTACAACCATTTGTGCCATAATTGCACAAGCTGTTTGTAAATAATTTCAGTGAGAAACTTAAAATTGCGAAAAAAATGTAAGTTTTTTTTTAATTTGATCGCATTTGGAGGTGAAATGGTGGCATTAAATATACAAAAATAGGCCTAGATCAATACTTTGGGTTGTCTACTACACTACACTGAAGCTAAAATTAACTCTACAAGCTCCCTATATGCTCCCTAATTAACCCCTTCACTGCTGGGCATAAAACACGTGTGGTGCGCAGTGGCATTTAGCAGCCTTCTAATAACAAAAAGCAACACCAAAGCCATATAAGTCTGCTATTTCTGAACAAAGGGGATCCCAGAGAAGCAGTTACAACCATTTATGTCAATTTACAACCATTTATGCCATAAATGCATAAGTTGTTTGTAAATAATTTCTGTGAGCAACCTAAAGTTTGTGAAAAAGTGAACAATTTTTTTTTATTTGATCGCATTTGGCGGTGAAATGGTGGCATGAAATATACCAAAATGGGCCTAGATCAATACTTTGGGATGTCTTCTAAAAAAAAATATATACACGTCAAGGGATATTCAGGTATTCCTGACAGATATCAGGGTTCCAATGTAACTAGCGCTCATTTTGACAAAAAGTGGTTTGAAATAGCAAAGTGCTTCTTGTATTTATTTCCCTATAACTTGCAAAAAAAGCAAAGAACATGTTAACATTGGGTATTTCTAAACTCAGGACAAAATTTAAAAACTATTTAGCATGGTTATTTTTTGGTGGTTGTAGATGTGTAACAGATTTTGGGGGTCAAAGTTAGAAAAAGGGTGTTTTTTTCCATTTTTTCCTCATATTTTATAATATTTTTAATAATAAATTATAAGATATGATTAAAACTCAAAAAGTTCTGAGGACATAGTTGACTGGCTAACACAGGACACCCAATCTTCTACAGCTTCGGGCACCTCTCAAGTTACCACTCGCCCGCCTGCCGCCACCACCAACAGTAGCACCACAGCCGCTTCACTTGATCTGTCAGAGGAGTTATTTACACATCAGTTGGAAGAAATGAGTGATGCGCAACCATTATTGCCAGAGGCTGTAGATAACAGGGATATGTCTCAGTCAGGCAGCATTACACACATGGACATATGGTGTGATGATGATGATGTTGTACCCGCTGCGGGAGTTTGGTCTGTCACTGTGAAGTGGGCGTAACCCTTACACTACCTGATCGATACAACATCATACCTGATGTTTTAAAGCACGTTATTCCAAACAATTTAGGAATGTTAGGTGATTTATGCCCTTTATGGATTAAAACCAGACTCTGCATCAACTATGAAATTTTCCATGGGAGTTTTGCCATGGATCCCCCTCCGGCATGCCACAGTCCAGGTGTTAGTCCCCTTCAAACAACTTTTCCATCACTATTGTGGCCAGAAAGAGTCCCTGTGGGTTTTAAAAATCGCCTGCCTATTGAAGTCTATGGCGGTTCACCCGGTTCGCCCGTTCGCGAACATTTGTGGAAGTTCACGTTCGCCGTTCGCGAACCCAAATTTTTATGTTCGCGCCATCACTATCCAGGAGGGAAAATTCTGCAGCAGAAGTCTAAAACACAGAAGAAAATGCAGAAATGAATGCATCAGCATCATTCAGGAGTGGAGAATTCTGTTCCAAAAGGGGAGAGACCCAGGCTAGGGCCTTGTCTTTCAGTAAGGAGATGATAAAGGTGACCCTTGATTGGTGAGACTGAAAGGTGTGAGAATCGTTACGGAAGTGCAGCCTGCACTGGTTAAGAAAACCCCTACAATCAATAGTACCTTCATATTTGTCAAGCAATGGTATCCGGGGAATGCTTCCAGAAGCAGGGGAAGAAGCCACAGTACTAAAAGCAGAGACTGACGGTACAACAACAGGAGCGGTATTCCTTGCTGCAACTAGTGCAGAGAGTTGAGCGAGTTTGGAATCCACACTGTGCAACTGTGTAGTATGGGTTCCCAACATCTGTCCTTGAAGATAAACTTCTCTTGCTACCTCATTTGGCTCCATGGCCCAAGTATAATGTAATGCTTGTGGGATAGTCCACTATCAGACTGAACTCGGCGAGTAGTCTTCTTATCGCGGCATCTAGCCGGAATGATAGGGGATATCCCGGAGCAGAGACAGTTCACAAGATGAGGTAGCGGTACTCACTATAGGCAGGATAGTCTTTGATGACAGCAAGCGGGGAATCAGAGGAAGGTGGTTCAAGTGTAAACCACTAAAATGGTCAGGCAGGCAACAGTATAGCAGTCCAAAGGTAAACAACTAGAATGGTCAGGCAGATAGGGTTTGGTGACAGTATGGCAGTCTAAAGGTAAACCACTAGAATGGTAAGGCCGGCAGGGTTTGGCAACGGTAAGGCAATCCAGTATATAGGGGTTAAGCAAGCAGAGTAGTCAGACAGGCAGAGATTGTTAAAAATGAGGCAATCCAGTACTTTAGGGGGTTAAGCAGGCAGAGTAGTCAGACAGGCAGAGTTCAATAACATAATGGCAATCCAGTATACAATAACAAAGATACCCAGGAGCACACAGAGTAACACCTATACTTGGACAGTGATAGGTAGAAAGTGAGCAACTTACATAGGCACAGGATTCTCGCCACAGGAGGTCCTGACTGGCATCACAGTGAGAGGAGTGTGCAGCAATGACATCACCGCTGCACGCAACAGGAGCCAACACAGCCCTTGACAGCGAGCAGGGAAGCAGGCACCACACCTCTAGCAATGGCTAGAGTGATGCGGCGTGACAATATGAGAATGGAGCATATGTACAGTATATACCCATAAAATAGCAGTTAGTAGAGGTAGGATACACTCTGAAAGCCAGAGTTATACAGTATAAAACAATAACAAGGTGAACTGGCTATTAAACACATTCAGCACATGGAAGTATACTGTTAGGCACAGTTCCATAGGCAAAATTAGGTAATACGTTGATAAGGTCACAATTGATGAAACAGATACTATGCAGATAATGAATACAAAAGGATATGTTGATAAGGTCTGTTGTTTAACAGGAATACTTGCGTTTTTTGAGGCTGCTGGATCAGCGTGTGCATGAGAACCAGGCTAGTGATTTATTAATTGGCAGAAAAGAGCCTCCTTCAATAATCTGCATCTACAGCAAGATGAATATAGAGAGGATCAGTTAGACGGAGCAATCCTCTGAGCTAGTGGAATTGCTGTATGTAGGAGTGTAGCGTCTTCTGAGGAGTCCGTTGCAGCAGAAGAAAGTAACCGGCTGATAGAAGCAAAAACTAAGTGAGGAAGATCTGGTCACGTGATTTAGAGCACAGCTGAGACTGCAAGCCAGCGGCAAGCGTAACTGGAGTTATCAACACAGGTACACAACCTAAAGGAAACGAAGTGAAGTAAATCCAAACTAGGAACACAGATATGAAAAGTTCACTTGGTAGGATCACACATTACACTTCACTTTTCAGGCAATGGAAGTAGGAATGATCAAGGCTAAGTAGCTGTGAGGAGAAATGGGAGGAGACAGCCTTAAAGGTATATCACACACTGCACCAATTTTCGAAATTTAAAGTCAATAGATAGCGAATAAAAGGACATGTGATCATAGGACAGACACCAGATGCTTAGATACAATTACATTGCATATGTAATAATTGTTTGCTTAGAAAATGTTTGGTTATGCGAAAATGTGGAATGGTTAAAGGACCAGTTCACTCAGGAGCTGCAATTGCTTAGCTGCAATAACATGCTTTTACAAAATAAAATTGATGCATAAACATGAAATTAGCAACATAAAAACATTTTTTTTTTACATTTTTAGTTTGCACCCTAGCCGTTGATTTCAACACTCCTGGAACTCCCAGATAAAAGGGCTGGGCAACAAAGATTCTTAGAATGTCCGTTAACCAATCAATTTTAGCTATTTTATTCTATGCAAATGATGTCATATACATGGTAATCAGGAATGCTGATACTATTAACACTGGTCCAGTTAGCAGTTATATACATAAGGCATATTTAGTCATCATGCTTTTGCTGAGGATTTGTAAATGAAGCAGTTTCAGATATTTATGTGAGCACTCAGAAAGCAAGCACAAACATAAACCCTCAGATGATCCCTGTAAGTAATGTAAATGAAACCTTTGGCATTGTATTGTATTGTTATGTATACATTCTATACCTACTGATTTATATTTAATGCAGTATGGATATGGCTTTGTTTTCTAGTTTCTATTTTACTGTGTGGAACTCATTCTGTTATTCTTTAGTCTCATGGTAAACTTCTATATTCCTATTACAATTGTAAATATCCAGACATGTATTGGATGTTATCTTTATTGTGCCTGCTTTCTAATTCCCAATAAAAATCTTAAAATAAATAATTGACCTGATCATGCAACTTAGGAGAGAGATGCAAAGCTGGCAGCCAAATCGGCACTTTTTGTGATATGCATTCTCAGCAAATGCCTGGTCATTTCCACCTGGTGGCTTCACATCCACCTCCATACAGAGGCCTGGCTCTTGCCTTCGATACAACCCCACCTGTTAAGTGAAGAATGCGGCTGATCTTCATCTGCGTGTGTTTTGGACATTCTTTGGGTTAAATCACTATATGGAGGCTTAAAACTTTCTGGTGCCTGATTTAGCAGACCATAGCATTGTATTGTAGATTTCAGACACCGCCCACAGGTTATCCCTCATAGCTGTCACTTAACGCATATAGCCTTCTGAGATACATTCTGTGCTTCCTCGCTTTGGAATGTAGATGTTACATACAGGTCAGTGTCAAGAGACTGTTTTGCGACTGGAATTTGTTTTTCACGTACACTCTTGACACTGACCTTTATGTCATAGCTACATTCCACAGCGATAAAGCACAGAATGCATCTCAGAAAGATATATGCTTTACGTTAGGGCTATGAGGGATAACGTGGGCTGTTTCTGAAATTCACAATACAATACTGAAGGTTTTATTCACATTACTACCAAGGATCATCTGAGGGTTTGTGTGTGCTCTCCGTGTCTACACTTTTTATTACCTCATCAGAGGGCGGGTCACAACTGCAAAGCAACTGAGGGCTAAACAGGATAAATGCACATATTAAATTGGCAATACAGGGTATAGACAAGCCCGTTGAGAATCGTTATATAAAAAATATATATCTTTATGAAAAAAATGTGTAGTTATTCTTTCAGACTGGCTTACTTAATTAATTGATTGCTTTCAATTAAAAATAAAACATTTTTTGGGTGAACTGTCCCTTTAAAGGGACAATATACACCAATTTTCATGTAACTTCTTGTAATAGACACTACTATACATAATAATATGCATAGATACTGAAATAAAAATCCAGTATTAAACAGTGTAAAAAATACTTAGAAGCTCACAGTTTAGCACTAATAAAATTTTTACCTGGAAAACCCACTAAAAGTGGGTGTATAGCAAAAAAAAACACTCCCCCCTTCCTCTGCATATGAAAATACTCTTTACCCAAACAGGAGCAAGCTGGAGTAGGTATACATCAGTATTCTTTCAAAATTGGGGCTTGTTTAGGATTCTGAAAATCAGGGCAATGTTATTTAAAAATAAGCTAAACTATACATTTTTTTTAATGTATATGCTATATAAATTGATCTTCTAAAAAACATTTATGCAAAGAAAAACCAAGTGTATAAAGTCCATTTAATAAAGTGATAGCTTTATTTTAAAAATGTAAAGTTTCATATGTTGAATGTCCATTTAATCCCATTCTCTGCACTAATATTATTTTTCATGTTTCTAAATGAATAACTTATCTTTTCTTCCATGAGTTATGTTTACAATATAGACATCTTTCGCCACCCAAAAATGTAAGTCATTTATTGTGTAACACATTGAAAATAACACAAGTGGTGACACATAAAGAATGTTGGATAGTAGTGTTTTAAAAAAAAAAAAAAAGTGTTCTATAAAACCTAATCCTTAATTTATTTAATTTTTTTATTTTTCAGATATGCAAGAGGAGGATGATTCTTCAAGAGAGGTCATTCTGAATATTGTTCCAATTAATGATCACAGTCATGAGGGTAGATCAACAGTCCTTGGAAGTGTAACTCCAGACCTATAACAAAGGGCACAAGATCAGGATTTTGATATTCACGAGCCACTAGATAACCCCTCAGATGAGGATGACAATCAGAATCCTGCTGTGCATTTAGCTGGAGAGCAGGAAATTAAACAGATAGAACATGCACCTCCTCAACTTTTACGTCAACAGCCTGCACCATTGGACGATCCAGCTCTAGATGAAATTATTAATTTTGCCCATAGGTATAGAGCTGACAGTAGACAGGTTCAAGATGTTCTCTCTGCACATTTAGAAAGGTGGGATAACTACAATCAGCAAAGATAAGAACTAGATTGTGAAATCTTTGAGTGTCAAAGACAAATGGAGACAGAAAGCAACCAACAAATAAACAGGGCATTGACAATAGCAAATAATAACATGCAGATGGCTCAAAATACTATGCAGTCTATGTTAGAAATTATAGGACTTACAATGGAAAAAGTGCCACTCAGTATTAGGCAGCATCTGAGGGATGTCACACTTGCAGAGGGAACTGCTTGTGCAATGCCGTCCCCTGCAGATTTGCAGCCAATCGGCTGCTAGCAAGGGGTGTCAATCAGCCCAATCGTATAGGATTGGGCAGATTGCAAACCGCAGCCTCAGAGGCAGAGAACCAGTTATGGAGCAGCGGTCTTAACACTGCTGCTTCATAACTGAAGGCTCGAGCAGAAACAGGGGCATCAGGGGCCATTCAGCCCTTGATAAATCGGCCCCTTAATGTTGAATCAGATATCATTATTTTTTGTCAAAGATTAAGTGACATCCCTTTGATGTTAAATAATGGCATTGTATACTTACTAGATATACTGATAACAAGTTTTGATTTTTAATGTTTGTACTGTTTGAATTACAATACAGCTTATCTCCAATACTACTGATTATTATATACACTTGCGTTAGTGTAGTGTAATTTATGTATAGTGTATTGTGCTGTTTAAAATTGAATTACAATACAGCTTATCTCCAATACTACTGATTATTATATACACTTGCGTTAGTATAGTGTCATTTATGTATAGTGTATTGTGCTGTTGAGAGAATAATTATTTGTTGCTGTACAATTTCCTTAATGAATACGGCAAAATAAATTAGGTTTTGCTGCAGGATTTCCTTAATGGATATGGTTTCACATTGTTTGTTAACCAATGATATTGTACCTTTGTAAATTTAAAAATTGTGCCTGGTATTCAGCAGTGACCTATGACTGGGTAAGACCATTGTGGCCTTGGGTCTTTTCTGAATTTATGGTGCTTTTTTAATATGTGAACCAAATAAAAGTCATTTTATTTGTTATCCCTGCTCCACATTTGGATCTGCTTTCTGATTTGGAATACACACTTCTTTTTTCAAATTCAGTAAAAATGTTTACAGATTATATAAACATAAAAGGTTGTTATATAAACTTGCTTTACTGCAAAGTGATATAAAGTATAAATGTAATACTTTAGATTTATTTACTAGCAATGCATGATCTTACATTATTTATAATTGATATTGGCTAGCTATGTTTAGAATGTATTTTATATGATTTTTTAACCAAAACATAATCTCTTATTTTGAACAGTTGGAAATAAAAATAACAAGGGATCACCTGCTGCATTCTTTTCAAATTTATTTCACAGCTAATTAATTTACTGTCTTAAGCAGGTTTTCACAATAGGAAAAAAAAACAGATCTGGATTTGTTGAAGCATTAATTGCAAAATCTTTTTTCTTGGGCCAAAAAATCTAAAACTGAACCTATGTAAAACATTAAAACAATCCAAATGATGCTTGTTTTACATTCCCCTTGTGTAAGAAAAAAATCATTAAACCACTGAAACGTTCCTTCGATTTGCAAAATGTACACAGAAATAATGCAGTAAAAGCATTGAGAATTCTTGTTTTAAGAGTTCTTGGGTCATTGATTGTTTCCTGTATTTAGAACTCCATACATCTGGACCCACACTCGCTCCATTCGCTGTCTGGATTAATCAAAAAAACATTGGCATTAAAATATAGATGAAAAATATAAATACAAAAATACCTTACACATATTGTGAATATTTTTCTAGATAAAAATATAAAATTTGCTAAAGGAATAAGTATCACGTTTTTAAATGTAAATAATGCTTATCAATATCACAATTTTAAGTATTGTTTCTTGCATGATAGGGCGTGTGTGCCTTACAAAGCACCAGTTTTATAATTTCCCATGCAAGTGTAACTATATTAACAAAACTTTCCTAAATAGCTTTTTTTGTATTTATGGATTGCTGATCTTCATGCGGAGCATGATTTTTTCATGTTCAGCTACTTATATGGACCCTATTTATAAAAAGATTGTCAGACCTTTGAGAAATTGCTTTTTTGTTTCACCTGTCTTGCAATCCATGTGTCTGGTGATGTTTTATAAAAAAAAGTGGGCTGACCCTCTTTGTCTAGACAAGTGGCAATGTGCCTTCCATAGGAAACAAGAGGCATCTCTAGTGAACTTGGATCTCGGCAGTGGGGAGGCGGAACATATTCATAGCATGTTTACAAAACAAATTACAAAAATATTATGCACAAACACTGCTGGAAAAAGATTTTTTTAGGCCAGATTACAAGTGGTGTGCTAATTAATGCTCCTGCATGAGCAATAATTGCACTAGAAGTAAGTCTTTTGTGCTAATTGGGTTGTGCTCATATTATTGTTGAAATTAAACCCGACAAGTGCAAAAAGCTAAACTAAGAATATTACATGCGCATTCACGTATTCCCCCATAGAAGTCAATGGAAAAAAAGTGTGAAAAACCTAACATCCCACCCTCTTGCAAACCCAATTGCATATGCACAAACCCAACATGAACATATGAATATTTCACATTCCAATGCTCATCACATAGAAGAATATGTTTTATTTATTCATAAATAAATATTTCTAAATATGGTATTTTGGTACAATATATATCTATACCTATATTTATATATTATTATATACAGTAGGTATAGATACATACAGATATATAAAGGAATATGTATTTATAAATTAATAAAACATATTCTGCTGTAGTCAGAACATTGGAATGTGGAATATTTACAGTAAATACATTGTTAAACACTTTATTAAATGTGAATATTGCATAAATGTTTTCATGTTTTCCAGCAAAGGGTTCCAATATAACATTTATATATATATATATATATATAACCGGGGTCTCCCAATTGGATGGAGTGGGTGAGAGGTTCCGCAATAGGGGCTATAAAATGTCAGTAATCCAAGAGGCTATGGAATCCGCTTCTACATTAACACAAACAGACCTTATTCTATCTAAACCTAAAAAGGACACAAGTGATAAGCTTATTATGTCTACCACTTTCACTCCAGCAACAAAAAACACAGGTCAGATTCTTCGCCAACACTGGCCCATCATGTCTTCCGACCCTAAGTTAACATTTACGCATAATCTACAACCTATGGTTGGGTTCAAGAGGGGCACTAATCTTAAGGATCTTCTGATGAAAACGAACTGTTAAGCAATGCTACATGTCCGGAACCAAGAGGAATATTAAGGATTCTTATCGATGTTTGGGCTGTACAACATGCAACGGCTTAGTGGGCACTAAAATTTTCCACCATCCGCATACAAATTGTACATTCTCTATCAGGCATTCTATTATGTGTACAACCACTCACATAATATATCTACTATTCTGTCCATGCTCATGTTTCTATGTAGGTAAAACATCTGGCTCACTCCGTGAGCGCATGGCAAACCATCAGCATGCCATAAGAACTGCACTCAAACAAGGAGATTCTGAGCAGCCAGTGGCGCGTCATTGTGCCAATAAGGGACATTCAGTTTCCTCCATCTGCTATATTCTTATTGATCACATACCCCCTTTGGATCGGGGGTGACCGAAACAAGCAACTGATTAAATGCGAGGCCCAGTGGATGTTCAGATTGAGCACTATACAACCTGGCGGCCTGAATACCATGCCGGACTTCAAGAGCCTTCTGTGATCAATAACTGGGGTGCCACATACTTGGGGTATGTCAGGTGGACATTGTGGCTCCGTTCTTGTTGCACATTTCATCTCCCCCATAATTAGGGGGGGTGAGTGTGCAACTAACGGTACGTCGGAGGGGTGACACATGTTTCTATCTCCTTCGTGGAAGCCTGGTCTGTCTTGTGCCATTACCCATTTTTAAGCACATACCATTAGTCTTCTAACAGACATGATCACCATTATACCTTCTTTGAAAGATCTCAACTATTTGGACAATCCAAATGTGGTATATGTTCCAGTTATTGTCTATCTCGCAATATGGGGTATTTTGGTTTCTCTCTGGGGTCATATATATATTGCATGACAACTGGCTTTGTGAAAAATTTTTTTAGCCATTATATATATTTACATGCATACCTTTTTGGTCAATTTATGCTATAACCTGTTCATGGTCATATTTAACCTTATATAGCATAGAGTAATGCCGCACATTTGTATTCTATAACGTATTCAGTCTTGCAGCACCCTATATGTTCCTTGTAAGGAATATTAATTGCTATCCCCAAGCACAGCTATACAGCCCAATTGCCGTTTTAAATTTGATCATACTCAGGAACAGGAAAAGCAGATATGCTAATTAGGAAGATCATTTGTCTATCAAATTAATTTTGATGTATTTCGTTTTAATTTTAACACAAGTTGTTATGTTTTAAGACACAGAGTGTTGAGCACAGTCACCCTGGCAACCGTCTCCATGACGACCAGAACGCATATACATTATAAAAGGTGCACTCGACACATTAACAGGACGCTGTTATAATATCTGACACATTTTGTACACTTTGCTGATTGATCGTTTTAACACAAGGATGTTATACTAACGACATTCTATTTTTTTATTGAATTGTTTATTATCAGTCACTATGACCGAAAACCGGAAGTGATGTATGTGAACTTCCGGTTTCGGGTATCACTGTGGAACGCATTATGCATTCCACTCTCATAGTATTGGCGCACTTTTTTGGAGAGTCACTAAGGTTGGTGTATTTGAATTTGTATGCACACTATTAAAGAGTTATAATTTGTCTTCATTGTATACTGATGAAGGGGTTGTGAACCCCGAAAACGTTCCATTAAATTGGTTTTGAAGAAGTCCTGAGAGTGCATTCCCTTGATTTTTATTTGAATTTATATCTTTGCACCCAGGCGTGTTGTTCATTGGTGGGCTGAACTGGAAATTGTTTATTTTATATATATATATATATATATATATATATATATACACCTGAGATCTCATATCTTTTGTGTGCAATATTTTTTCTTAATAATTTTTATTAGATAGTGTTATTATGAGTGTATCTTTACTTTAAATGTATTTTGCATATGTTTTGTGCACTTTTTAGTTTCTGAATATGCGGTAATCAGCTTTTACTTTAAACTCATAATACAAGCGATAAGCCCGAAGAGTGCAAACACTTGCAATAAACCCCTTATCGCTTACACACAAATATTTGCTCTCCACTCGTAATCTGGCCCTTAAAGGGTACGGGTTAGCGTGCGTATTACAAGTTAACAGTTAAGTGTTTGTGCGCGCACTGACTTCAGATATCACGACCACATTAACTCTTTTACCCCATAGACTTTATTAAAGTGTGCTTAAAAAAACAAATTTACCAGTTATAGCTTCAGCACTAACCCGACACCACATTAAGCATACAGTGCTAAACCCAAAGGTAGTTTTAAATACTTTAAATTCTAATATTCTTTACATAGAAATGTTCTTTTTATTTTTAAACATATATTTCTATATATATCAGATTACTTTTATGCAATATATATATATATATATATATATATATATATATATATATACCAATATATCTATACAAATATATACAGGTATAGATATATGCAGACATCTATATGAATATATATTAAAAAAATACAAAGAACCATTTCTATGTGAAGAAAATTGAAATTTTAAATGTTTACAGTGACTACAAAGTAAAACACATGATAAAATATTAAAATTGAATAAAAAATATTGTTCTTATTTTAAGGTATTTGAGTGGAAAGGACTCCAAATTGTATACATATTATTTACATTTTGATACATGTGTATACATGTCCATTTATATATACAGTAAATGTATACACATTTATACATATTTAGACACACACATATAAAGTATTTAATTTGTGTTTGGTGTACATTTTTTAAACTCTTAGACCTAGATTTGGAGTTTGGCGTTAACCGTGAAAACCAGCGTTAGAGGCTCCTAACGCTGGTTTTAGGCTACCGCCGGTATTTGGAGTCACTCAAAATAGGGTCTAACGCTCACTTTTCATCCGTGACTTTTCCATACCGCAGATCCCCTTACGTCAATTGCGTATCCTATCTTTTCAATGGGATCTTTCTAACTCCGGTATTTAGAGTCGTTTCTGAAGTGAGCGTTAGACATCTAACGACAAAACTCCAGCCGCAGGAAAAAAATCAGTAGTTAAGAGCTTTCTGGGCTAACGCCGGTTTATAAAGCTCTTAACTACTGTACTCTAAAGTACACTAACACCCATAAACTACCTATGTACCCCTAAACCGAGGTCCCCCCACATCGCCGACACTCGAATAATTTTTTTTAACCCCTAATCTGCCGACCGCCACCTACGTTATCCTTATGTACCCCTAATCTGCTGCCCCTAACACCGCCGACCCCTGAATTATATTTATTAACCCCTAACCTGCCCCCCACAACGTCGCCTCCACATACCTACACTTATTAACCCCTAATCTGCCGACCGCAAAGCGCCGCCACCTACGTTATCCTTATGTACCCCTAATCTGCTGCCCCTAACACCGCCGACCCCTATATTATATTTATTAACTCTTAATCTTCCCCCCTCAACGTCGCCTCCACCTGCCTACACTTATTAACCCCTAATCTGCCGACCGGACCTGAGCGCTACTATAATAAAGTTATTAACCCCTAATCCGCCTCACTAACCCTATAATAAATAGTATTAACCCCTAATCTGCCCTCCCTAACATCGCCGACACCTAACTTCAATTATTAACCCCTAATCTGCCGACCGGAGCTCACCGCTATTCTAATAAATGTATTAACCCCTAAAGCTAAGTCTAACCCTAACACTAACACCCCCCTAAGTTAAATATAATTTAAATCTAACGAAATTAATTAACTCTTATTAAATAAATTATTCCTATTTAAAGCTAAATACTTACCTGTAAAATAAATCCTAATATAGCTACAATATAAATTATAATTATGTTATAGCTATTTTAGGATTTATATTTATTTTACAGGTAACTTTGTATTTATTTTAACCAGGTACAATAGCTATTAAATAGTTAAGAACTATTTAATAGCTAAAATAGTAAAAATAATTACAAATTTACCTGTAAAAGAAATCCTAACCTAAGTTACAATTAAACCTAACACTAGACTATCAATAAATTAATTAAATAAACTACCTACAATTATCTACAATTAACCTAACACTACACTATCAATAAATTAATTAAATACAATTGCTACAAATAAATACAATTAAATAAACTAGCTAAAGTACAAAAAATAAAAAAAGAACTAAGTTACAAAAAATAAAAAAATATTTACAAACATAAGAAAAATATTACAACAATTTTAAACTAATTACACCTACTCTAAGCCCCCTAATAAAATAACAAAGCCCCCCAAAATAAAAAAATGCCCTACCCTATTCTAAATTACTAAAGTTCAAAGCTCTTTTACCTTACCAGCCCTGAACAGGGCCCTTTGCGGGGCATGCCCCAAGAAATACAGCTCTTTTGCCTGTAAAAAAAAACCATACAATACCCAAGCCCCCCAACATTACAACCCACCACCCACATACCCTTAATCTAACCCAAACCCCCCTTAAATAAACCTAACACTAAGCCCCTGAAGATCATCCTACCTTGTCTTCACCTCACCGGGTATCACACCGATCCGTCCAGAAGAGCTCCTCCGATGTCCTGATCCAAGCCCAAGCGGGGGGCTGAAGAGGTCCATGATCCGGCTGAAGTCTTCATCCAAGCGGGGCAGAAGAGGTCTTCCATCCGATTGAAGTCTTCATCCAAGCGGCATCCATCCGGAGCGAAGCGGCAGCATCCTGAAGACCTCCACCGCGGAACATCCATCCTGGCCGACGACTGAACGACGAATGACGGTTCCTTTAAATGACGTCATCCAAGATGGCGTCCCTCGAATTCCGATTGGCTTATAGGATTCTATCAGCCAATCGGAATTAAGGTAGGAATATTCTGATTGGCTGATGGAATCAGCCAATCAGAATCAAGTTCAATCCGATTGGCTGATCCGATCAGCCAATCAGATTGAGCTTGCATTCTATTGGCTGTTCCGATCAGCCAATAGAATGCAAGCTCAAAATGATTGGCTGATTGGAGCTGTATTTCTTGGGGCATGGTAAGGTAAAAGAGCTTTGAACTTTAGTAATTTAGAATAGGGTAGGGCATTTTTTATTTTTGGGGCTTAGAGTAGGTGTAATTAGTTTAAAATTGTTGTAATATTTTTCTTATGTTTGTAAATATTTTTTTATTTTTTGTAACTTATTTATTTTTTTTTTTTTTTATTTTTTTTTTTCAAATGCTTTATTGAAAGTTGTCAAAGAAATACATGGAAAAAACATAAAGAAATCTTACAACTTGACATTGTTTGATATGGGGGAAAAAAGAGAAAAAACAAGAAACAGGAAAAAAAAAAAAAAACAAATAAATAAATAATCAAGAAACAAAGAAAAAAGAGAAAAAATGCAGATTCAGCTTCATTACAGTTGTTCTAGTATAGTCATAATGATTAACCTCGAGGTTAGTTATAATAGTTGGATTAGGTGTGAAGTACCGTTCAGCCAATATCAAAGAGTGAGAAATAACTATGTGTAGGAGGATGTGAGCCTCCTCATTGATATAATGAATTGACCCTACTGTATATATGCGTTTAGAAAGTCAGGTTTATAAAAATCGAAAATGGGTGTGTCTTTGTGTGGTCCAGTTCAGGAGGTGTGTAAAAGGGTAGGTATTTACCGGCTATTGACATATTCCTCCCAGAGAAAAGATATATTGTGGAAATCATCTAATCTTTTAGTGTGTGCGTAGTGATATTTCTCCAGTTGGAGGTAGTGAGTGACTTTAGTTTTCCAAACTGTCAGTGATGGTAGGTTCGTCTTCTTCCAGTTAAGTGGGATTAGTCTCTTAGCTGAATTGACCATGATAGTGAGAAGTGTTTGTTTTAGTTTGCACGGGATTTTAGGGAATTTGTTGAAAAGAAAAACCCAGGGTGTGAAGGGAAGCGGTGTGCCTAGTGCTTTTTCGAGTTCTGGTTTAAGGGAGCGCCAGTAGGATGAGACTATCGGGCAATTCCACCAAATGTGCGCAAAGGTTGCTATTTCTCCGCAATCTCTCCAGCACATGGCGGTCGTGTTGGGAAATAAATGATGTAGTCTAATGGGGGTATAATACCAGCGGCTTAATAGCTTGAGGTTCATCTCTAACGTTGAGATGGACGATGAGGCTTTCGTCATCTGTTGGAAAATGGTTGCCCATTCTGTATAGTCTAGAGTGGTGTTTAGGTCTGTTTCCCATTTGGCCACATATGTAGGGGGAGTTGAGTGGGATACCTGTGATAGCAGTTTATACGCAAGAGATAGGATTCCCCTTTGTGGGGTCGGATGGAAGCATATTGCTTCAAATTGGGAGAGTTGTCTCTGCAGGTGAGGTTTAAGTGGGTGTGTGGATAGGTAATGTTTCAACTGAGTGAAAGCGTACCAATTTTGGAAATGTATGCCGAGAATATCGCATATTGCCTGTTGTGGTTGAGTTTCTTTACCTTTATATAACAGGTGATGTGGGGCTGAGCTATGTATAAAGGGGGTGGGGTGGGCTGCGGCAACTGTCTTTATCATTGATGAGAACGGCGTGTTTTTACTGACCGGTGTCAGGGGGGAGCATGTGGTGGAGATTTTAGGATGTTTCTGGAGTATTTTGTCCCATTGCCTAAAGGTTTCATGTACTAGTCTAGGGGTGGTATATGATAGTTTGCGTTGGGTATTGGGGAGCCAGCAGTTCCCGCACAGGTAGTGTTTATCAGAAAGTGTCTGCTCTAATTGAATCCACTCTTTGTTCATGTTGTGTTTACACCAGTCCACAATACGTGTTAGAAAGACTTCCTGTCTATAACGCATCAAATTTGGAGCTCCAATCCCTCCCAACTCCTTTGGGCGATATAGGGTGGAGGTGGCAATACGAGGCCTTTTGTGAGACCATATGAAATTGTTAATTTGTTTTTGCAAAGAGAATAACAGGTGTTCAGGGATGGGAATCGGGAGGGTTTGCAAAAGGTATAGGATTTTAGGTAATATGATCATTTTGACCGCATTGATTTTCCCCAGCCAAGAAAGAGGTTTGCGGTTCCATGCACCAAGAGTAGCCTGAGTTGTCGAATTGAGAAGTTTATAGTTAAGAGATATTATGGTTTCCACCGATGGTGAAACGTAAACTCCTAAATATTTGATGGCTTGGGGTTGTATGCGGAAGTGGTATTGTTGCTGGATTCTATCTATTACATTTTGGTGTATGTGGGTGGCCAATAGTTCGGATTTTGAGATATTAATTTTGAAATTAGAATGTAGACCATATGTCTCTAGGGCTCGCATCAGCGGAGGTAATGATGTCTCCGCATCCGTGAGCGTCAGAAAGATATCATCCGCATATAGGGTTATTTTATATGATACGGATCCAATCTCTATACCCTTAATGTCTGTGTTGTGTCTGATATGCGTGGCAAGCACTTCCATTGCCAGAATGAATAGAAGAGGTGAGAGCGGACAACCTTGCCTGGTTCCATTCATAATTTTAAACGGGGGTGAAATGGAGTCATTAATTTTAATTTTGGCCTGTGGGTTGCTATAAAGGGTGAATATCTTTCCTATAATTTCCTGGGGGAAGCCAAATGTGTGTAGGGTGTGTTTCAGGAAAGACCAATCTAGCCTATCGAAGGCTTTTTCCGCATCCATGGCGAGAAAAACCGAAGGGATTTTTTGATTAAATGTGTGTTCCATAAGATCTATTATTTTGGTGGTATTGTCTCTGGCTTCTCTGGAGGGCGTAAAGCCTGCCTGGTTGGTGTGTATGATTGAGGGTAAAATTAGGTTTATTCTTGTGGCTATAATTTTTGCAAAAAGTTTTACATCTAAGTTCAGAAGGGAGATGGGGCGGAAATTTGCGGGTGTGTCTGGGGGTTTGCCTGGCTTGGGGAGAACTACTACTAGAGCCTCCAGCATGGAGGGTGGGAAAGGGTTGTCATCAGTTACTGTGTTAAACATTGTGGCGAGGTAAGATGTCAATATGGCCGAGAAGGTTTTGTAATATTTGGCTGTGAAGCCATCTGGCCCAGGACTCTTCCCTATTTTCAGGGTTTTAATGGCTGTTTGGATTTCTTGTGGGGACATTGGTTTGTTGAGTTGATTCTTTTGATCGTTTGTCAATTTTGGTGTCGGGTATTTGGTAATATATTCTGTGAGTTTGGTAGAGTGCTCTACTTCGGGAGTATCTTTCTGGAGATTATATAGTGAGGAGTAATAACCGTGAAAGGACTGTAGGATTTCTGGGGTAGTTTGGAGTGGGTTCCCTTTCGGGTTTTGTAGTTCATAGATATGGGATTTGAGTCTTTTTTTCTTTAGTGCCCTGGCTAGAAGCTTGCCTGCCCTATTGCTCTCAAAGTGAAACATACTATTAGTTTTTCTATGTTGGGATTGGTATTCTAAGTCTAAAAAATTATCTAGTTCGTCTCTGGTTGTTTGCATTTCTGTTAGAATGTTAGCGTTTGTTGGGGATTTCTTGTGAGCGTATTCAAGTTGTGCGTATTTTGTTGTGAGTTCTTGATAACGTTTGCGATAGATCTGTGTGTGGTGGGCTTTTATTTTAATTAATTCGCCACGGATTACACATTTATGTGCTTCCCATATTTCAAATTTATCATTAATTGAGTGTGTATTTATAGCAAAATATTCCTCGATAGATTTAGTTAGTTTGGGGACTATGTCTAGTTGGTCTAGTAGGCTGTCATCCATTTTCCACTGGTATGGGGTAAGAGGTGTGTTGGGCCAAGTAAATTTGAGTTGGACTGATGAATGGTCCGACCAGAACGTGGGGACTATGTCACATCTAGTTATGTAGGATAGACCACACTGATTTGTGAAGATATAATCTAGTCTGCTATATGATTTGTTGGGGTGGGAAAAAAAGGTGTAATCTCTTCTCTCTCTATGTATGAATCTCCAGGTGTCATGAAGATTCATGTTTTTCATTCCTTTCCAGATGGTTCTGGTAAGTTTTCGGGGGGTTTGTATATTTATGTTAGTGCTGTCGATAGTAGGCTGTATAGGGACATTGAAGTCTCCAGAAAGAAAGATCGGACCCTTGGCCAGGTCTAGTATTTTTGTGAACATTGAGCGAAAGAAAGGAAGTTGTTGGGTGTTGGAGGCATAAATATTTATGAGCGTTACAGGTCGTCCATACAGAAGGCCTAGCAGTCCCAGAAATCGGCCCTCTCTATCTGCAATTCTCTTAGTAATGGTGAATGGGGTGGATTTATGGATTAAGATACTTACTCCATTTTTTTTGTTTGGTCCTGTACTGTGAAAGTGTGTGGTGAAATGTTTTCCAAAATATTTAGGTATGTGGTGAGATTTGAAATGTGTTTCTTGGAGGAAGAGTATATCTATGTGTCTTTTTGTTAAGTCAGATAGGGCTTTGGATCTTTTAATTGGGGAATTGAATCCTTTTACATTCTGAGTCAGAAGGGTCAGTTGTGGGGCTGAGTCATGTGTCTGTGTTGGCATTATAATGCTGTAGTCGGTTGTGGTAGGATTGATAGTTAGGGCCTGAATCGGTACATGGCTCGAGGATGATGTGTGTGTCTGTGGTTTTGGTAAGAAATATTGAAGCTGCAGTAGAATAAACACAGGTTATGTAACAATAAAACCATTTTTCTTGAAAACAAAACAAAACAAACATTCCAAACATATTAAACAAAGTGAACAAACAACTGGCTCTCTGCCTAATATAGGTCATTTCTGAGAGCATTCGTGGAGGGGGGTGTTATTGGCTAATCCTTAAGATATATATTGAATTATCTATCCCACTTTGCGGAGATAGTAGAAAGGGGTCATAACTAAGATATATGTAGCCGCTGTCTCACGTGGTAGGGCTTAAAAGCCGTGGATAGGGTGTAGTTTAGCATGCTAGGGGGGGGGGGGGTTATTTATTTATACTGTGAGATGCATATCCAGAGAAATATTAATACATTTACTAAGAATATCTGCTAACTATATGGGGTGATGTCACCTTTCCTAGGTGGCTATTTTACATGTTTGTCATTAGAGTACACAGTCACCTCACTAGAAAATTCACAAAGTTGAATTGGTGGCATGAAACTCTGTGGAACTACAAGCAAAAATGAATATCACTGTATACTTATCAAAACTTCAGTTCAGGGTATTCAGTCGCTTTCAAGTTCAGTGAGTTGAGTCTTTATAGGCTGTATGGCCTTGTGATAAAGCAGGCAAAGATGATGGGTAAATACGAGGAGACTGTGTCTGGGCAGGCCGTGTATTCTGTCCGCCATTAGCAGCCTTCTCGGGTGTAAGTGAGTCTCTGTTGGCTCTTGATGATGAGGGACTATTCTGATCCGATGTGGTGGAGTCAAGTGGGAGATCTATCCCCAATTGCTTGCAAAAAGAGTTAGTCTCTTCTGGGGATCTGCATGTTAGTCGGGTGTTGTTTCTGAGAACCCAAACCTGAGTGGGGAAGCCCCATCTGTATGGGATTTTTTTGTTACGAAGAAGAGTGGTTAGTGGGCTAAACTCTTTTCTTCTTTGTAATGTTTGTGTAGCTAAGTCCTGATAAAACTGGAGAACATTGCCACGGAATCGGATTGGTTGTAACTTTCTTGATTGGTTCAAGAGCATTTCCTTTTCCAGGAAATTTTTAAAGCGAATAATAATGTCTCTTGGTGGTGCTGTGTCTGGAGGTTTCGGTCTGAGAGACCTATGGGCTCGTACCCACTGAATGTCCGTGATACATGCGGGTTCTTTGATTTGTTGAAATAAGGACTTGAGATAGACTGGGTAATCCCGTGGAAGAACACTCTCAGGGACTCCCCTTATCCTTATGTTTTTTCGACGGCTCCTGTTCTCCAGGTCTTCTAATTTTTCTTGGAGTAAGGTGATAGTTTCTTGGTGTGAGGTTACTTGTTCAGTGAGAGACTGGACATCCTCCTTTATTTCGTCCTGGTTGGTTTCAAGAGATTCCACTTGGAGTCCTATGGTGTGGATGTCTTGTTTCATGCCCGCCAGTTCCTCTCTGATGCACGTGCGGACTATGTCTGCGATGTCTTGTTTGGAGGGAAGGCCCTGAAGAATTGTTGAGGTGAAACTGGTGTCTCCATCTTGTGAAGTAGGCAATTGTGAGGCTTCTGTTGACAGTCTTTTATCTCTCGCTTCAGTTATGTCTGTGGCTTGCATGTAAGAAGAAATGTTGGCTGTCTTAACTGCAGGCGTTTTAAGGGGTTTATCGTGTTTCAGTCTCCTGGACGTCATATTGCTTAGTCTGAAGTTGAGTGTGATGTTGGGAGTCTGTCCAGTTGAGGTTTCTAAAGAATGTCGCTGGCTGCTGTCACTCAGCCACGTGCTGCAAAAGGAAAAAGTCTCTGTGGAGTGATATCCAACACTGTGTGGGTGGAGATAGATGGAGAGCACTATACAGATATGCTCACCGTTGCTTTTCCAGTTCTGTTATCTTTGCTTATGCGCAGTTCATGGGAATGTGTGACACTCTGCAGTAAGGTGCAGAGAATTTATTAGGCTGGGTGGTTTTATATATAGGGAGGTTCTGAGGTAGGTTAAATATATGCCTCCTGTCCCCATAAAAGTTTTGTTTTTCTATTCTTTATTTTAACTTCCCTTATCTCATTTATTTCCTCCTCCACTTCTTTTTCTGTTTTTCTGTACTGTTTTCTGTTTTTTTTTTTATTTTTATTTTTTTTACTTTTTTATATATATATTTTTTTGTTTGTTTATTGGAAGCTGTTTTCTTCAATTTTATCCCCTGTTATGTGGTCTTATGTATCTCGCCCTATCAGGCTTCAATACTGGCTTTAGTAATGATTCTCTGGCAGCTGGTGGTTGGGGTGCCCTGTTTAATGACTTTGTCAGTGCTAAGCACTGTGCGTTGCTGACAAGCATGGCGTGCCAGAGAGTTAAGTAGAAGTCACTATGGCGGCCGGTGCGCTTCCGGGAAGACGCTCCTCCCCCACTATGGCTCAAACACGGTCACCGAACCTCAGGACCGCAGTCTGCTTTGATGGGATCCCCTAAGGTGAGCAACCAGGGGTTAGCTCTTGGAGGGGTATTGTGACAAGTGGGGGGGTTGTCTGTATTACCTGCGCTCTATGTGTGCCGCGTCAGCGGTAGGATCCCCCCAGATGAAGATGCGTTGTGACTTGCGTGGGTCTCTTTGTGAGGGGGTAGTCAGGTATTCCTAGGGGCTGCCAGATGTGGTCCGACGGTTGTCGGCTGTTCGTTCTACTCTGTATAGTAGGTAGCAGGTCCCGGTTTGTAGGAGGAGATCTGGCCCAGTGAGTTGCTGGTTTTGATTAGCGGCGCATATTTTCTATCTCCTGTGGTACATTGAAGAGCTATGTCTGGAAGCCCCGGTACTTCAGGAACATTTATGTCCACAGCAGGGTTGATTTTAGTGGGATTACATAAAGATTTATATACTATTTGGGATTGCCAACACGGAGCTCCGGATTTACGCTGCACTCATGGCAGCAGCCGGCTCCGCCCCCTTCTTTTTTATTTTTTGTACTTTAGCTAGTTTATTTAATTGTAGCAATTGTATTTAATTAATTTATTGATAGTGTAGTGTTAGGTTAATTGTAGGTAATTGTAGGTAGTTTATTTAATTAATTTATTGATAGTCTAGTGTTAGGTTTAATTGTAACTTAGGTTAGGATTTCTTTTACAGGTAAATTTGTAATTATTTTAACTATTTTAGCTATTAAATAGTTCTTAACTATTTAATAGCTATTGTACCTGGTTAAAATAAATACAAAGTTACCTGTAAAATAAATATAAATCCTAAAATAGCTATAATATAATTATAATTTATATTGTAGCTATATTAGGATTTATTTTACAGGTAAGTATTTAGCTTTAAATAGGAATAATTTATTTAATAAGAGTTAATTAATTTCGTTAGATTAAAATTATATTTAATTTAGGGGGGTGTTAGTGTTAGGGTTAGACTTAGCTTTAGGGGTTAATACATTTATTAGAATAGCGGTGAGCTCCAGTCGGCAGATTAGGGGTTAACGTTTGAAGTTAGGTATCGGCGATGTTAGGGAGGGCAGATTAGGGGTTAATACTATTTATGATAGGGTTAGTGAGGCGGATTAGGGGTTAATAACTTTATTATAGTAGCGCTCAGGTCCGGTCGGCAGATTAGGGGTTAATAAGTGTAGGCAGGTGGAGGCGACGTTGTGGGGGGCAGATTAGGGGTTAATAAATATAATATAGGGGTCGGCGATGTTAGGGCAGCAGATTAGGGGTACATAAGGATAATGTAAGTAGCGGCGGTTTACTGAGCAGCAGATTAGGGGTTAATAATAATATGCAGGGGTCAGCGATAGCGGGGGCAGCAGATTAGGGGTTAATAAGTGTAAGGTTAGGGGTGTTTAGACTCAGGGTACATGTTAGAGTGTTAAGTGCAGACGTAGGAAGTGTTTCCGCATAGCAAACAATGGGGCTGCGTTAGGAGCTGAACGCGGCTTTTTTGCAGGTGTTTGGTTTTTTTTCAGCTCAAACAGCCCCATTGTTTCCTATGGGGGAATCGTGCACGAGCACGTTTTTGAGGCTGGCCGCGTCCGTAAGCAACTCTGGTATCGAGAGTTGAAGCTGCGTTAAAAATGCTCTACGCTCCTTTTTTGGAGCCTAACTCAGCCTTTATGTGGTCTCTCAATACCAGAGTTATTTTTATGGTGCGGCCAGAAAAAAGCCGGCGTTAGTTTTTCGGGTCGTTACCGACAAAACTCCAAATCTAGCCGTTACTCTTTACGCTTGGTCTCTACTTACGTTTACTTGACGCATGCACATTTAATTTCCCCTTAAAGGGACACTGAACCCAAAAATTTTCTTTCGTGATTCAGATAGAGCATGCAATTTTAAGCAACTTTATAATTTACTCCTATTAACAATTTCTCTTCATTCATTCTCTTGTTATCTTTATTTGAAAAAGAAAGTCCAGACCCTGGACAGCACTTGTTTACTGGTGCATGAATGTATCCACCAATCAGCAAGGACAACCCAGGTTGTTCTTAAAAAATAGGCCGGCATCTTAACTTACATTCTTACTTTTCAAATAAAAATACCAAGAGAATGAAGAACATTTGATAATAGGAGTAAATTAGAAAGTTGCTTAAAATTGCATGCTCTGTTTGAATCACAAAAGAAAAAAAATGGGTTCAGTGTCCCTTTAAGCAAAGGAGTGTACTTGCAACTTTTAATATGCGCCCAAGTTAGCGCTGTTGTGATATTGGTTATCAAGACTATACTGTACTATGCATTCACTGTAAAAATGGTTTCTGTGTAGTTCAAATAATAAATATGTAAACTAAGTTTCCTTGTACATTTAGTAGATGTCTTACAATTTAAAATTTCGCCACTGAAAGGCTGGAGAGACAGGTATGGTTGAAAAGGGGCACCTTAGATGGAGGATAGTACTGTCAAAATTAGAAATGTGTCCCCATTAAAATACAGGTTACTCTTATGGAATGCCCAGGAAACTCTTATGGAATGCCTATGTATTTGATCAACATTGTAAAGAAAGGAAAAAAAAACACCTTAATAATAAACCTATAAGATCTGGGGAATTATGGGTATATTGTACATGTGCTCCTATAGGGCTCTGGAAAGTTAATCAGAAAGGTTAAAGCTGATACCGAAGAGAGAATAGCACAATCAGTAAAAAATAAAGACAAAACCTTCTTCAGATATATCAGTGAAAAGATAAAAACTAGGGGAGGAATAGTAAGACTAAAGACTGATAAAGGAGATTTACAAATAGGAAACTGTCTAAATGATTACTTTTTTTTTTTTTTTTTTTTTAAACAAGCTTTATTAGTGAACATCCAAAGATCCACAGCATAAGTGCAATACAATGAAAGGCAGGTTTACATTTCACAGAGCATTATAAACAACATACATTTATCTTATAATGACAGGTGTCCAACCTGAAGCTAACAAAGATTGTATCACGCTATCTCATTTGTAAAGTTTAATATAAGTCATGCTTTAATTAGAATACAGCCAGATTTCCGAGATCCGACCCATTAAGCAGATCCATGGATATGTCCACCCGCATTACTCTTTAGTGCAATTTCTGAGAAAAGGGGAGAGGAAGGAAAAGAGTAATAGAGGGAACAGCGTGTAGAGGATATAAAAGGAGTAAAGGGAGGGGAAAAAAAAAAACAACAAAAAAAACACAGACCCAGATAGGTGCACAGCCCAAGTCATTCCAGACCCAGCTTTCCAGATATTATCAGACTCTTATACATCTTTGCCTTCCCATAAAAGTACCATATATTCATGTATTTCAGTTTTGCCTGATCTTATGTAGTGATATCTTTCTAAGTTCAGCAGATCTCCGACCCCATCCCTCCACTCCCTCAGAGTTGGCACATACAGAGATTTCCAGTGCCTCTGTATGAGGCTTTTAGCGCAATTCAGAAACAGGAGGAACAGATTTCGCTTAGGCTCCTCAATGATTCTTGGTATTTCATGATAGATAAGATATTTGGGGTCTGGGGGTAGGATCATTTTCAGAATCTTGCCTGCTTCACCGAACACCTCCTCCCAAAAGGGTTGAATGTGGGGGCAGCTCCACCACAAGTGCACCAATGTGCCCTCCTCTCCGCAGCCCCTCCAGCACTCCCCACTCAAATGATGATATATCTTCCGTAACCGCTGTGGTGTCATATACCACCTACTTAGGAATTTAAAATGCATTTCCTGAAGTCGTATTGACACTGAAGCTTTTTTTGCTTTGATGAAGATAGATCGCCAGGCCTGAACATCCATCTCCAGTCCCAGTTCTCTATGCCATGCAGTCACATAGGAGGGCAGAGTTTCTCCGTCTCCCACCAGTAGGAGTGTGTATAATAAGGAGACCAAGTGTTGTGGAATAGTTGACGCAGTGCAAAGTTCCTCGAATGAGGTTTTCTGCCTGGTCAGTTGGTTCCTATTCCGTGCCTTAATGAAGTAATGGGTTAGTTGCGTTACTCTAAACCATGAGGAAAACAGCGCCGGTCTCCAAGCAGCCAGTTCCTCCTGGGTCTTAAGTTTGGCATTATCTGTTACATTAAAGATAGCTGCTTCTGCAAGAGAATAGAAAGACCCCGAGGAGTAATTTTTAGATGCTATTCCAGTGTCCGGGTTCTCCCAGAGGGGGGTGACCGGAGCTATAGCTGAAGAAATATAGTTTGTAGTTTTGATAAGCTTATCCCAGACATGGAATACATCCTGTATCAGAGGATAGTGCGAGATGTTTTTTGGGCGATGCTCTGCACTAATCCACGCCAAGGAGCCAACATTACCTCTCCGGAGTATTTCCCTGTCCAGCCCTATCCAGGCCTTGTCTGAAGAGCCGTGACACCATTCAACGATTCTTTGCAGGATCATTGCTCTATGATACTCAATGAGCAAAGGCACTCCCGCTCCCCCTCTGTCTCTAGGGAGGTACATTGTCTTTTTGCTAATTCTTGGCCTCAGGCCGCCCCAGATGTAGGATTCCATTAGCATCTGAACTTGATGTATCAAGTGATCAGCTGAAGCCAAAGGGATCGCCTGCATGATATAAAGCATTCTAGGTAGCACATTCATTTTGGCTACTTTTATCCTCCCCATCCACGAGATGGATTTATTTTTCCAGGATTTCAGGTCCCCTGCAATAATGTCTCTGATATTTTTATAGTTGGTGTTCACTATCTCCCCCAGAGAAGGAGCAATCCAAACACCAAGATATTTCAAATGTTTTGTGTTGATTTTTAGAGGGCACTCACGACTCTGAGCCTCAAACACTTCACGAGGCATAGAAATGTTTAGTATTTCTGATTTTGAGAGGTTGAGCAAGAAGTCTGAGACTCGTCCATATTCTTTAAACTCCGCAAGCGCTTCTTGCAAAGAGGCTCCGTTGTCCGCAAGCGTCAGCAGCACGTCATCTGCATACATTATGAGCTTGTGTTCTACCCCTCCGACCCGAACGCCTCGCACAGCCGAATTAGCTCTTATCTTACAAGCCAGGGACTCCATAACCAGAGCGAACAGCAGCGGGGAGAGCGGACATCCCTGCCTCGTCCCATTGGAAATTGAAAAAGGCGCGGAAAGCATACCATTCACCCTAACACGTGCACTAGGGTCAGAATATAAGGAAAACACTCCATTGATAAAGCGTGGACCAAGGCCCACCCTCACCAAAGTTTGACGCATGAAGGACCAATAGACCCTATCAAAGGCCTTTTCCACGTCCGTTGATACAAGGACCAACGGCGCGGAGTTGGCTTGGGCTGCAGATATCAGCTGTAATACCCGAAGGGTGTTATCTCGTGCCTCTCTCGCCGGAATAAAGCCGGCTTGGTCCGTTGATATCAGCCTTGGCAAGTGCTTCTTAAGACGATTCGCCATGACTTTCGCCAAAATCTTAACGTCAACGTTAAGAAGGGAGATTGGTCTGTAACTGCCCGATGGTGTGACTGGTTTGTCCGGTTTAGGAATAACCACTATAAAGGCCTCCAACATCTGTCGAGGTAAGGTTGCATCAGAAGCAAGTCGGTTAAACAAATTGAGCAACCGAGGTACCAGGATGTCCGCAAAGGATTTGTAATACCGAGCCCCGATTCCATCAGGGCCCGGGCTCTTACCCACCTGAAGGCACTTAATAGCCTCAGTGATCTCTTCTGCGACAAAGGGGGCCTCTAACTGCTCGGATTCAGTCTCCGATAATCATGGGAGGTTAATTCCCTCCAGGTAGTCTATGACCTCCTGAGCAGGAATCTGGTCAGCTCCACTCTCATCCCACACTATGCCTCTCGGATGTATGTTATAAAGGGATTCATAGAATCTCCCAAAGGTGTTAGCAATTGATTGCCCATCCTTATGTAATTCTCTGTGCTCGTCTATTAGTTCAAAGACATAGGAGCTCAGTCTCTTTCGAAACAAGGCCCGTGCCAGGAGCCTTCCTGCCTTGTTGCCCTGCTCAAAGAACCTTTGCCTCAGAATGAGAGCTTTTTTGTGTTGCTCCTCTTGCAAGTGTCTGAGCAGAGCCGACCTGGCTTCAACCAATGCCTCCCAAAGCACACGGTCATCAGGATTAAGTTTGTGTTCTGCTTCTTTCTGGGTTACCTGCGTTAGCAGGGCTGAATATAAATCTCTTTTAGTTCTGCGCATCTTAGCACTGTGCCTCATTAGAATGTCTCGGAGTACACATTTGTGAGCCTCCCAGACAGTGAAATTGTCCACTTGATCGTCTGTATTTAGACGAAAATATTCCTCCAATCGAGTGCGCAGCTCCTGAGAAAATAATTGGTCATTCAGGAGAAACTCGTCCAATCTCCAAATGTAAGGAGTTATTGGAGAGTCAGGCCAGTCTATGCTGCATCTAACCGGAGCATGATCCGACCACGTGATCGTATTAATAGTACTGCCGGTTGTGACCGCTAAGCCCGCCGAGTCCGCAAAGAGGTAGTCTATCCTCGTGTATTTCCTATGAGGATGAGAATAGAATGTAAAGTTTTTAGTCAAAGGATGGAAGGTACGCCACACGTCGTGTACCACTAGCTCTGTGAGGGACTTGGTAAGGTGTTTAACCACCTTGTGAGGAGTGCTGGACAGGCCATGAGAAGTATCTAAAGCTGGATCCAACGACACATTGAAATCACCGCCCAAAAAGAGGGTGCCCTTCTGTATCTCCAAGATCTTGAGTGTGAGCTTTTTAAAGAATATGTCTTGGGCTCTGTTAGGAGCATAGAGGTTGGCCAGGGTCAGAGGTCTGCTGTATAATGTGCCGGTCAATAGCAGGTACCTACCATCTGGGTCTTTTATTATTTGATCCACCTGAAAAGGAATTGCAGATCGGAATAGTATTCCCACTCCATTTTTTTTTGATGCGCCTGAGGCAAAATATGCAGTTGGATACTGTCTACTGAACCATTTTGGTTCTTTTAGTTTAGAGAAGTGCGTCTCTTGGAGAAACACTATGTCACTCCCCATCCAGAACAGATCACGGGTAATTATAGATCTTTTTCCTGGACTGTTAAAGCCCTTAACGTTTACTGTGACTAGATCAAATGTGTGTCGCCTAGCCCGTGACTGGGAGGTGGCCATCTGTGCTGCTGGAAAAAAAAAAAAAAGGGAAAAAGGAGGGAATGGGAAGAGGAAGGAGGGTTACAGGCAAGGACAGAACAGCTGGGGGGTAGATAGACAGAACAGGAGTAAAGAGGAAGGGTAGAAAGAGGAGGGAGTCAGAGGCCTGGTAAGGACCAAGACTGCGAGAGAATAGGGAGGTTAGATTTAAGGTTAAAGATAATAGTTTCCAAATCAGAGGGAAACTATAAATATAACTATATATAAATATAACTCTTACAAATACAATATCAACAGAAAAATAAACTTAGTAGGTTAGAAAGACCCAAACTGAACATTAGAACAATAATTTTAGAACCGGATATTCTTACAATAAAACCACAGAAATTCAAACCAGTCCCCCCACCCACCCGAGGAGCCAGTAGCTTCTGAAAGGCTCTCTTCCCACATACTCATTAAATTGCCTGCGTTACAGAACAGTCAAAGAATTAGTATGACTCATAGGTAAGTCGTGCTTTGTCTTCCTAGATCTTGGGGGCCGTATCTACGTCAGCATACCCATTCCTTATGCGGTCGACTGGGTCACCTTTCCCTATATAAATAGTGATACATAGACACACAAATTGTCTCGTCTCTAAAGTTCCCACACAATCCTCACCGCTAATCATATCCCTCTAAAGGGGGGGTAGGGCAATAACTCCAGCGTGGCTAGGATCCCTTATCCTGTATTTGCTGCAGCGTTAAAATGCAGGAAGATGCTAGTCAGGACCCCATCCCCTCTTTTATTTATTTTTCCCCCTTTTCTTTCTTCTCCCTTTCCCCCCCCCCCTTTTTCCCATTCTCTTTCCTTTCCTTGTGTGTTATGAAAGTTAGGAATGTATGTAACCCCCAGTCTACATAACGTATATGTCCAAATTGTTGTATAAACCAGTTAATCTATGTGCTTACATGTCTGCCTCCAGTTCCACCTGTACTCTGAGAAGCTGCAGGGTCTCCCTTAAATACTTTTTCTTCAAAGAACTATTCGTCGGCCCTAGTGGAAGAAAACAAATCGAAAGGCAGGGGACATCTTACACATAAAAGGCAAGCATTAGATACTAATTAATTTAAACTAGAACATTTCAAAGATAGACAGGACAGTATTTGACAGTTGGAGCATTGGAACCCGGCCCCTCGGGCCCTGCAGGGGGACCCCAGTTATAAAGTATTAAACATTTCTACAGTTCAAGGTAAAAAAGATATTTAAGATCAGTCCCTTTCCCTTTCCACCCCAGGCCTCTGCTGACCTACACCTGCACCCACGTTTGGAGGGTTAATCTGGATGCCCAGAGCCTGATTGAAAGCAGGGAGGTCCGCAGGAGACCTGAAGATAGCAGACGCTCCATTCTTAGAGGCTATTAGGCATGTGGGAAACCCCCACCTGTATGGGATCTGCTGCTCCTTTAGCCTTACAGTTATATAGCGAAGGTCTCTTCTCTTTTGAAGGGTAGCTGGGCACAAATCATTGAAGACTTGAATTTCTGCCCCCTCAAAGTTCAAAGGGTGCTTATTTCTTGCATGTCTCAAGATGTCCTCTTTGTCCTTGTATGAGAGGAGCTTTATAATAATGTCCCGGGGGTGTGCCCTGGCAGGAGGTCTGGGCCTGAGTGCCCGGTGCGCCCTTTCTACCTGTATCTCTTCCGATCCTGGTGCATTTCTGAGGAATCCAAAAAATTCCTGGATGTATCTGTTAATATCAGGCGGGTTTACTGCTTCAGGCACCCCACGGAGCCTCAGGTTGTTCCGCCTGCTCCGATTCTCCAAGTCCTCAATTCTGTCAGTCAGGTATTGCACTGTAGCTTCTTGAGATTGTATGCAGCTAGCTTGTTGTTGTAAGTCTGAGCACATAATTTCTTGTGCTTCCTCTACCTACGCCACTTTACGGTCTACCCTCATAATGTCTTTTTTAAGCTCACCAAACATGTGCTTAACATCCCCCATGGCCTCCTTGATGTCATTTTTAGATGACAAGTGGCTGATATCTTCCCTCGTGAGAAAGCTGGGTTGTTCAGATCCTGCACACCAAGTTTGCACAGCAGTTGTCTGTTTGCTGTTGACCGGCATTTCCCTGCTTGCACCTGGTGTTGTTTCAGGGGGGATCAAATAGTGTTCCATATTGGAGGATTGGGAACTTTTAGTAGGTTTCGTGCCTTTCCTTGCAGCCATTTCAAGTTTTGGAGTGTGGAAAGGTTCAAAGGTCGCTTCTAGTTTCACCCCTTTGTGTTTTACTCAGCAGATATGATGTAGCACAAGCAGGGTGCAAAGGCTCAACCTTTAGGGCCTCTGGGCTTGTGTATATAAAGCTAGTTAAAGCCAGAGATATGTAAGTCCCAATTCAAGCAACTTGTTAATAACAGTAGTAAAAAGGTTACCTTTCCTCCCAGCACTTTTAGAGCGGTTTCTTGTAGAATTATAAACACCACTTTGTTAAAACTTTTTTTTTTTTTTTTTTTGAATCAAGGATTTTTATTGAGGCAATACAAGAAAAAGAAGGAACATGAACATAATGTACATTTTGCATTACTGTGATAATTTTTGCATACATGACATTATTTAGCTATTGGATACTGAAACCTTTACAAATACGAGAATAAAGAGATCTTAATTCAAGTATAATATATGTATCTCACTAATTAAACATAAAAAATATAGAAGATACTGTATGCATATACGAAATCAAATACATATAATCAAGCATTACCTCTTTTGTTTCCTATGTAAATACATAATAAAATGATAGAATTTAAACATCCCAAGAAAATTATACTTCCTATAGAGTGGTATATTAAATATAAAATAAGTGTATTTATTATTTGAAGATTGACAAATTATAAGAAGTCAAAACAAGTTGCTCTTATGAGATACATGTGAACAGGAGGCAAAGTGCCTCATTTTCTTTATAGACAGAAGACTAAGAGCAACTTATGACAAAGCGATATCTGTGGCGGGTTAACACCGCTTATTTGTTCACCTAAATTAAGAGTGAACAATAGCTATAAGGGCGGGGGGCGGAGCTATAAATTCTATTGGGGTTTACAAACTTTCCAGGCAGTTATCTTTATAGTTGAACTTTATACATATGCTTAAGTAGGCACCTGCTCGAAGACCCTGGACTTTTATGTATAATATGGATCAGATTACATTCTGGAACAATTATTCTCACAGCAGGGTATCAGGATATATGAAATATGAGATATAAAATAAGTAATAGAGAACGAGATATAGAGGGCTTCTAGAGGAGCTCCTCTCCTGGGGATATGCCATCAACCGGCGAAATGGGAAAAGGGAGTAGGGGTATGACCCGCAGGCAACAAGTACCAGCGGGAAAGAGAGGAGAGGAGACCCTTTTGTATTATTATTATTTATTATTTCTTTTTTTGTATAATGCCAATTCCACTGGCCCGGCCGCAACCAGCAGAACAAGCCTGGATTAGCATACCAATGCAGGCAGGTTTGCTTTCTATGAAATAAACAGAATTTGCACTCTACAATATTGTATTATGTGGAGGGGGGACGTTAGAATGGCTGGAGCCTAGGTGACCTCTGGGTGAGCCTCTCTCCTGGGGGAGTGCCACCTATAGGCAATGCGGGAAAAAGGAGGAGGGATATGACCAGCAGGTATTAAGTACCAGCCGGAAAGGGAGGAGAGGGGCTCAACCGGGGCAAATATTATGTACCAATAATGTGAGCAGGAACATATATAGACTAGGGATGACAGTCATACAGTCATGGATAATGATAGCAAATAACATATAATATAAATATAACACAACATTTAGGCAACAAAACAGACAGCTATACAATTGAATATATCGGAATGTAAGGTAAATGATAAATAACTTTACCCTGAGGCATCCTTAGCAGCTGCATATCTAAGTAAATAGATAGATTTTGGTGCAAAGGAAATAGATGAAAAATTATAGAGGACTCACAATACCTTTAGTCTCCGCAATAGCGTATCAAACTTTATAGTAACTGGGTGAACATGAAAATTAATATATATGTGGCAAACAGATTATAAATGGGAGCACCTGTCCTGCCCTGTCAAAGGCAGTAGTATGTGGTCTGGGTGAGGGATACTGGCGGGTTGTGTGTTAGATGGGGCCTATATACCTATCACGGACATAGATAGAGTGTAGACACTATTTCAGATCAAAGGTTTTCTATAGTGACCTTGGCTACTGAGCTATAATCTGAAGGTACTAGGTACACAAAGCTATAAAACATTATAAGGCCACATAGCTACTGTAAATTCTTATCTCGTGTTTAAGGCATAAAAATGTGCTGGGAGTAGTTCACACTCTCTTATGTGGATGTGTAGGCGGTATGGAGGACCAGTATACCACAATACTAGGTTACATCATAAAATCTAAATTAACATATAGGTGCATTAAATCAAATCTGCCAGAGGATGGAGATTGCATGTTCAAGCAATTGAGGTTACATTTTGCATATGTAGAATCTAAATCTTCTGGGCGTTCACCAACTGTACTGGACTAGATAAGTTGTAAAATCTTAGCATGCAACCTATGTCCTCTGTCAGAACTGTTAAAGAATAAATGGAGCTTAGCAGTATTTGATGCAATTCAAAATATTAGTATAGCTTAAGAACTCAGGTCAATACTTATTATGGCAACTGTATATTTTGGGAAATACCCAGTGTTAGGGGAGGCTCAATCTCCATATGTATAGGTGGACTGAGGACCCTATTAGTCAGTGGTAGTTCTAACAGCGCGGTATTGTGGACAGGTCAGCAGAAGGTGCACAAATATAAATAAGTTGCAAAGTAGTCGTTCAGCAGAAAGTCAGGAAATATGTAAATGAAATGAAGGGGCTGAGCCAATACCCCTTTTATCAGAGTCATCTGCTTGTGGGTGCACCTGGAGACAGTGTTCAAGCATGACAAGGTATCTGTTGTAGTCTAGTAGAGTAATACTGTATCTATGCTATTGGGTCCACTTGCCTTTAATAACTTAATGTAATATCTAATAGTGTACCTATATCAAGAGCAGTAGAACACATTGCATAATTCAAACTTAGGGTCAGTGAAGAGATAACATCAATACATCAGACAGCTAATATGCATATTTTACTGTATTATAACATTTGTATAACTATAGCAACGTGCCATATAAACCCATGCTTTACTAAAGTCCAGACTCAGCAAAAGTTCAACAGGGGAGCTCCGGCTTGGAGAACTATGTGTTAAGAGTCCAGATTCAAAAGCAAAGGGGATGCAGATATGAAAACAAAAAGATCTAACCTAATAGTCAGTGATGTTTAATGTGACATGGGAGAATGACACCTGGAAACTAAGATCTGCTAATCACCCCACTCCCTGCCTCAAAAGGAGCACTGCATTAAGTGTGAGATCTGACAGACTGAAGGGTGATGGAGAATACACACCGATTCTAAAAGTCCCCATAGGCAGTGAATCATACCCTCCAGTAGTTTGGTCCCTCTGGGCGTGCATATTGTAGATCGAAACAGGTAGTTGCGGTGAATTGAACAAAGGCACATAAGATAGTTGGCTAGCAATTGCGCCAAGTCGAGTTATCTCTGACCGCAATGTTCCAAGGACTAGATCGGTGATATGTTTCTGTCCCACACTTCTGAAAGATTTGCTTCTCTCTTGCAAGCCAGCGAGGGTCTTAGGTTTTCTCTCATACCGGACAGCATTATGATCGATGTCCAGAGCCTGTGCAACAGCTGAGCAGGTGGGACGAAACAATAGCGTGGGTTCCATACTTTCCCTGTGACACCCGGTCAGAACCTCTCTGCAGTTACATATTAGGAGGTCTGCCGCACTATCAGGGGTATCAGACACAGAAGCGTCAGTGAGTAGTCTGCCCGGTCGTGTCACCGTGCCAGTTACCACTGTAAGTTGTGGATCTCCAAGTCTCCCCTTAGGTAAAATAGGATTCAGCTGAATTTCTATGCCTTCGGTCTTCAGAAATCCGGTCCAATGTGTTTCCTCTATGGGAGAGTGCATGTCAGCCTCATCTTGCGACTTGTGTGAAACGGCAATCTCCCACTCCGCCATCTTAGGAGCGCTAAGATTTCCCATACCACATGGCTCTTTGATAACATACATTAGATCCACATAGTTTCTGTGCATTTGCTGGTTTAGCTTCCAAAGAAGTAAATTTATCTGTCCGTAACCACTCTTCTCCATATTTATAGCGACACGTATAGCCAGCTTAGATATTCCTGTAGCATATACTAAAGTCCCGTTAGTTGGTGTGGAGAATGGAGGAGGTCTGGTAACACAAAGCTGTGACGATATTACAGCATCTGAAGGCAGATCAATAAAGAGCTGTGTAGATATCGCCGTATTTTGTAGTCAATTAGCCATGTTAGAACCATGTCAAATAAAACAGTTCCAAAGTATTCGTCTGGAGTTTGTGTGTGAGCGCTCTCTGTTGCGTAGATGGTGTAGGTCTGTAATGGCCTCTTTATGCCGATCAGATCTACTTCAAAAAGGAGAATTATATCATAGCTCCTGCTCATCAAGCCATCCTAGAATTTCAATTCCTGAGGTCTCTGTAATATGATAGTAACGTTATGGCATATATTTTAGTAGATGACCCCAAGGAATAAGAATAAAATATAGTCATAAGCAGGAGCTACTAGAAAACACGTCTGCTCTCTCTAATGGCTAGCTCGCTGCTTAGGTCAGTGCTTTACTTGCAGATGTGGTTAGGACGGTCAAGCGCAAGTGACCCAGCTCAGTCCCTCTAGTCAGCGCTGAACTTCAGACCTCTGCCATTAGTGCGGTCTCACTCTACAGGGTTCTGTGAATATTTAGAGGGCCTCCAGAGTCCCGGGTCTCCACCAGACCACCAATGAAAGTCTTTAGCAATATCCAACTGTGGCTATCACCTTCAGGGGTAGGTTATGTGATTTTTATCCGGATCTTATGAGCTTTGGGTCTAACTAAACCTTAAGTAAGAGCTTTGAGGCTTCAGAGCTCAACTAATGTGCGGCCATCAGCAAGCGTGGCCAGGCTCCGCCCCCTAAATGATTACTTTTGTTCAGGCTTCACAACAGAACAAGGAATAGTGAAATTCTAGTAGGTATGTTACTTTAAATGATAATGTGGTTAGTACTTCTCTTTTTAAAGATGATGAGGTTTCATGAGCTTTATCAAAAATTAAATTAAATAAGTCTGTGGGTCCAGACAATATTCATCCAAGGTTCTAAGAGAACTTTGATCCATGATAGATACTCCATTAGCTGATTTTTTTTAAATCAGTCACTGTTAACAGGAGTTGTTCTGAAAGATTGTAATTGTAGTGCTCTTCATAGAAAGGGTAGTAGGGAAGATTCTGCTAATTATAGGTCAGTTAGTTTGACCTCAATTGCTGGGAAATCAATGGAAACTCTTTTAAAGAAAAGACTTGTGTCTTACCATCAGACAAGCAATGTAGAATACAAAGGGCAGCATGGTTTCACTGCAGGAAGATCATGTCACACCAATCTAATGGATTTCTTTGACCACGTAACTAAATAGACCAGGGAGGAGCCATAGATATAGTGTATCTAGACTTTAGAAGAACATTTGCTACTTTCCCAAACAACAAACTTATTTGCAAAATGTATTGCCTTGGAGTATATGCCCAGATTGTTAAGCAGATAGAATGCTGGCTTAAGGATAGAAGGCTGAGGTTTGTAATTAATTGAGCATATTTAAATTAGGCGTCAGTTACTAGTGGTGTTCCCCAAGGGTCAGTCCTTGGGCTTGTTTTGTTTAACATGTTCATTAGTGATATTGGAAGTTGGCTCGAAGGGAAGGTGTGCTTGTTTGCTAATGATACACAAATTTGTATCAGAATTGATGTTCCATGAGGGGTGAATAAAATGAGCAGCAGTATTAAAAAAAAACTGGTAGACTTGGCAAATTAATGGGATCTAAAATATTACCAAGAGCAAAATTAAGCATATTTTAGTCTCAATGTACATTACTGACTGTAACTAAAGTGGAAAAAAACTTTGAAATTATTATTTCAGATTATTTAAAAATCAATGGCCAGGCCATTAGAATACTTGGTTGCATTGGGAGAGGTATTGATAGCAAAAATAGCAAGGTTCGTATGCCACTTTAAGGATCACTAGTTAGACTGTATCTGGAAAATTGTGTGCAGTTCTTTATATCCAGAAGGATATAAATAAACTAGAAACTGTTCAAAGGAGGGATACTAAAATAATATATGGTCTAAAATGTAAAACATTCAAAGAAAGACTCTATGATCTAAATATGTATAGTTTAGAGGAGAGAAGGGAAAGCTGAAATTATAGAAACCTTAAAATATATGAAGGCACTTAATAAAGTAGAAGCTGAAAGCATTTTCTGAAAAAAAAAAAAAGAAAGAAATATCACAATCTTAAGTTATAGGGTAGCAGATTCAGGAGAAATGTGGGGAAGCATTTTTTTTACAGATAGAGTGGTAGTTTCATGTAATAAACTTCCAGTAGAGGTGGTAAACACATGGATTGTTTTTTATCTACCACCAAATTCTATGTTTCTATATCAAATAAATCATCCAGGCTTGGATGATGTTGACAATCACGCCCCAGTAATTTATGCATTGGCGTCCATGTAAAGCTGAAAGGTATTATTCAAATTGGGTAGTTATGGGGATATTCAAATTTTTGGCCCAAATATATTCATGTCGCAGTATAAGAGTAGTACATGATGAAATGATTTGTAACACAGCAAATATTCCTAGTACTGGGAAGGTGAATAGTCTATTAAAAACTTTTGGAAAAAAGTTTTATTTTATATTGTGCACAAAAACTGCACTGTGACATTCGTTTTTATAGAATGCTTTGACTGATAAAAAGGGTTATGTCAAATGCTTCCTACTAGGCTGCATATTTAACACTACTAGTATAAGAAAACCATTTATAACTATTCCTTCTTGGGTAAAAAATGACAATTTCATACTGTTTTTGCCTGACACATTTTCTAACACAGTGGGACTTAAATAGATTTAAACGTGATATTCTCAGGAGACTACAAAATGTTAAATCAAACAAATATCATAACTCAATAATTTGTCAGAAACCTTAGTATGCTTAACACAATCCAAACTCAATGTCGGTTAAATGCACTTATTGCTAGATTACAAGTGGAGCGCTACATTATTGTGCTCCCTCAAATGGACAAATTTGCGAGTTTGCGGGAGCGCAATAATTAACCAGCCATTACAAGTGGTTACACAAGTCATTTTCTAAAAGTGCCTCAAAGGCCCTCAAAATAGAGGCTATTGTAGTTTGTTTTATTTTAAATGAAAAATCCAGCATTTTTGTTTTATAAAAAAAAAACTGCACTAGGAAGTTTTGGGGCTTTAAAGTTGGTGGGAGTGGGTTGTTAGAAAAAAACGGCACTGAAAAGTGCCTTTTTATTGTGGTCTATGGGAACTGTGTCTTCCCATTGACCGCAATGCAAATATAAATGTATATGATTATATACATATATATTTATGTGTTAATTTGTGTGTATACACATATTAAGGTGAATGAAGGAGTGAGCCGCTGTGAGGTAAAATCCACGAAAAAACTTTATTCCAATAGATTAAAAATGGGAGGCATCCCAAGACAGAAATGAGCAACGTGAAGCTGCTAACATGTTTCGGCCATGGTGGCCGTAGTCATAGCATGCTATACCATACTCTGAAAAGGTTTTAAAACAGGTAACGCAGTACCTGATTGGTAAGATAATTAAGAGTGAGAGACGCCCACTTCTGTAACCACACACAAATTATTAACCCTAAACAGCCAAAATATAGCAAGATAGATAATACGTTAGATAAAACTTAATGCAAGCTAGTAACATAAGTACATAGTTAAAGGGCACCAGGGAGAGCTAAACTAGAAGTACTTATTACTAAAAATAATTTAGGCTGAAGACTTACACATTTGTATATATTCAATATACACACAGACTAATGTTAAACATATTATGCATGTGTTGTGCATCCATTTTCATATATTGTTTTGTTTAATTTTACATTTTACATTTCTTAGGTGCACATACATAGACAAGATGCCTCTGCAAGGACACAAGCACATATAATGTGAATGGGATATGTGTGTATCCAACTATGTTAATAAATTGTACAAGGATGATAATAGTAGTATGAATAACCTGCACAGACAGAGTAGGACACAATGTCATATATCATGCACATTACACCGTTCTATATCAAAAAGATAGGCAGCAAAGCTGATATTAAATATATTGAAACTAAATAGCAATGTATACATTCTAAAGTCTCATTAATAGCCATAAATATAGCACAAATGTGTCATAGATATACAGAGTATCTTAAGTAACCATATATATATGATTCTGTTGACGCCATCAAGCCACAATAGGTAGATAAATGGAAATGCTAAGGATCCATATTGAAAGATCCCTATTTACAATTTTAAATACTAGACTGAACTAAACTGAATAAACCAGTAATAGTAGTAGGAGGGGGTGGAATATATTTGAGCATATTAATCCTAATGATTAAGATAGATAGAAATGTATACTGTATATAGAGTAGAATGTATTAGTAATTAAATGAGTTATGATTCCTAAAGATAGACCTGAAATAGATAGAAGTGGAATAAGAGGCTAATTTTGCATAAAGACCTAAGAGTAGTTATTCCCAAAAATGTATCAGGTCATATCTGGAATTTAAGCCGTGAGGGGTCCTGGTTTTAAGGTGAAATATCCAGAACACCTCACGTTTGGCTAGAATAACATCTGGATCACCACCTCTCTTAGGTTTTACTACTTTCTCAATGGCAAGCCATCTGAAAAAATCCAGCTTGCCATTATGAACAGTAGCAAAATGTTGAACCAATAGAGAGGATGATTTCCCTCTTTCTATGGTAGAGATGTGTTCCCTAATACGGGTATTAATGTCACGAGATGTAAGTCCTGTGTACTGAATGTTACATTGGATACAGGTTATCAGATAGATTACCCCTGTATGTGTACAGTTTATGCAAGACTTAATCTCGTAGCTTTTGTCTGCTACTGCAGAATGAAAAGAGTCAGAGATTTGTACAAAGTCACATGGTCTGCATCTACGGTGTCCACATTTGAACATACCCCTGTGATGCAACCAGGAACTCTGTGAGTCATGTATTGGTTTGAGTTGAGTCGGTGAAAGTATGCTGCCTAAGGTACGACTCTTTCTATAGGTGCATCTAATATCTTTTTTGACTGTGTCTTTCAACAAATCGTCCGCCGCAAGCAGTGGAAAGTGTTTTTTTACTATACTGCAAATCTTGGAGTACTGATCATTGTAGGTTGTCACAAAATGGACCCCTTGAAAAGTGCTAAGATTCTGTTGTATTTCATTATCTTTAAGCAACGTCTGCCTAGGTATGTCTTGTACTTTACGGCATGCTTCTTTAATGTGACTAAAGCTATATTTTCTTACACGCAGTCTACATTCTAGTTCATTGGATTCACTAAGAAAGTCTACTTCTTTGCTACAGTTTCTCTTAAGGCGGCAAAACTGCCCTTTTGCTACTGCATAGGATATATTCCTTGGATGACAACTATCTGCATGTAGCAGTGAGTTTCCTGAAATTGGTTTGTGATATACCTTAGTATGTATATTACCCTCAGCATCCCCTGTCAAGTACAGATCCAAAAATGTTATACACTTGGAATTAAATTCATAGGTGAATTGGAGATTATAGGTATTGTCATTGAGATAATTGACAAATTCCTTCACCAATTCCACAGGACCCATCTATACAATCAACAGATCATCAATGAACCGTTTAAAGAATCTGATATATTCCCTGAAGGGATTGCTATCTCCAAAGATGTGGCACAGCTACCACCAGCCAAGATAGAGATTGGCGTAGGATGGGGCGAACTTCACCCCCATAGCTGTGCCACATCTCTGGAGATAGAAAACCCCCTCAAAGCTGAAGAAATTATGGGTTAAAAGAAACTCAAGTACTCTGAGAATATATTTTTGGAAATCAGAAGTAAATTCTGTGGAATTGGTGAGATGAAATTTGACAGCCTCAATACCTTTGTTATGGGGTATAGACGAGTATAGAGACACAGCGTCTATTGTTACCCAACTACAGGTCTCATCCCACTGTACTTCAGATAGAAGATTAAGTATATGTTTAGAGTCACAAGTGTATGATAGAAGGTTAATTACAATGGGCTGTAGGAGGGCATCCAACCACTGGGAGAGTCGTTCAAGTAGAGAATCAATCCCACTCACAATGGTTCTACCCTTAATTTCACTTAGAGATTTATGGACCTTAGGGAAGTGGTGGAACACGGGTACCTTAGGAAAGGAAACTTCCAAATACTGGGCAGTATGTAAATCCAAATACCCGTGCTCCACCCCATCATCCAAAAAATTTCCCTAACCTTTTTTTTGTAGGCATTAGTGGGATTATTGGACAGTACCTCATAGTCCCGTGTGTTCTCTAACTGGCGCAGTGCCTCCGAGACATAATCAGTTCTATTCATTACCACCATGGTGCCACCCTTATCAGCAGGGCACACCACGATGGAAGTATCTTGTTCAAGATCTGCAAGAGCTTGTTTTTGTCTCAAAGAAAGATTATGTCTTTTAGGCACCTGCTCAGATTGAAAGGCATTGAGATCCCTCTCTACCCTATCATAAAAGGTCTAGACAATGTGGTGCCCTTTAACTATGTACTTATGTTACTAGCTTGCATCAAGTTCATCTAACGTATTATCTATCTTGCCTATATTTTGGCTGTTTAGGGTTAATAATTTGTGTGTGGTTACAGAAGTGGGCGTCTCTCACTCTTAATTATCTTACCAATCAGGTACTGCGTTACCTGTTTTAAAAACTTTTCAGAGTATGGTAGCATGCTATGACTACGGCCACCATGGCCAAAACATGTTAGCAGCTTCACGTTGCTCATTTCTGTCTTGGGATGCCTCCCATTTTTAATCTATTGGAATAAAGTTTTTTCTTGGATTTTACCTCACAGCGGCTCACTCCTTCATTCACCTTAATTTCTACCAGCCTCTTGAACCGCTGTTACACCCGCCTGGTCGGGCCCTGACAGTCAGCCCAGGTACCTACATCCTGATTGGGACTCCCCCCCCCCTCCGCACACATGTCACGGAGGACGTCAGTGGAGCCTCTTTCTTGGATAGCAGTGTGTTTGACGAGGAGCCGGATCAGCAGCACACGGCAGGTGGAGGACAAGCTTTCTCAGTCGGGCAGAGTAAGTCACAGCCCCGGAGTCCTCCTTGCGCCCAGAGCGATCGGCCATCAAGGTATATTCTTACCCTTTTTCTGCATACAGAGGTAGGGGGGGGAGCATCTATGGACAGTACTGTTATTTGTTTCATAGGTCCTGGTGAAGATTAGTTCCGGTACAAAGTTTTACACAGACTTTTACTCTCTTTATAACTATATTCATATATGAACTGCTGCAGTGTGCCTATTGCGCTTTGAATTCTAGCTCCTTTTGGGTATTAGCTGGTAATACCTCAGCAACGCTGCACCTAAGCCTGATTGTCAGTTTCACTTTAATTATTATTACTTATATTTTTGCATTCCATTTTGTGCAAATATTTTTGTAATATGAAGGCAACCAACAGCCACACTTATTTTTCACTGATGCCTGCAGAAACCAGGATACACCCAGGTTTTGATTGTAATCAAATATTTTCAGATGACAAGGGTGTTTTGTCATTAAGTACACTATTTGACCTCATGGAACAACTGCTCATTAAAGAAAATAGAGCACAATGGGACATTTGGACATTTGAAAATTACTTAAAAGCTAGGATGATCCCAAGAGGACTAAGGCTATACAAATTTCCAACCTTTGAAGTTGACCCCAAGAATCAGGAGTTTATGGACTCTTGGAATCAAGTATTAACAGATTGTTCCTTTAATCTTATGCTGTTGTTAATACTTCACAGGACACAAGATTTGCATAAAATAAAAAATGAGATAGATTGTTTACAACTAGAGCTTAATAAGAGGTGTATGGATGTTGACTTTGCAAAGTTTGATAAAATTCTCTCTGATTCTGTAGCCACCAACAAACAACAAGTTATGGAAAACAAACACCATAAATTTATTAGAGACAAAACAGATTACCTTTCCAACTCCGTATATATATGGAATAGGAAACAGAGAAATTAATACAGACGTAACATTTCTATCACAAACACTAACAATAAACAACAGAATAAAAGCAAAGTGAATAAAAATAGAAGGAGAGGACTCCGTAGACATAACAACAATAAACAAAATAAATCAGTGTCCTTTTCAGACAGCGACACTGAGTGGTCCTCTGATGGTAGACAATCAGATAATGAGGGCAATAATACAGCAGCTGAAATAGTCCAGTTAACTCCCAAAAACACAGGGATTCTAAAAAAACAACACAACTATTACTATCCCTGGGGGAGCAGCCCAACAATATGGTTCTAACTTTGTTGAGAGATATGCAGTATCTAAATATGTCCCTAGCAATGTAGCATTGACTAATGTACCTAGTGACATTACTTTGATTGAACAGGTTTTTCCCTTGGGACAGGGACCTCCAGGAGGGGGGGGGGGGGCTCATATACAGAACCAAGAGAGGTACCAATTGAGGGCAAACCGCTCCAACACAAAATACAAATAAACAATGTTATTAATGTGTACTCTAAAACCTTGACTCAAGCACAGATTGAAGTTTTATGTTATGGCTTGGGATTTGCACCTTCTGCAAATTTCAATCTATTCCAAACTCTAATAGACTTAAATAAATTGGTTAGAAACATCACCTTAAAGAAATACTTTGCAAACAAAACAGATATGGATGTTACTCCAGCCACTACAGGTGCCAGTAACACTACTAGGCAAGTAGAGTTCCCTACATTTCAGGATAATTGTGACATAGCTTGCCTCCAGGCCCTTGAAGCAGTGGATCTACCTACCCAGGGTACCACCAACAGTGGTGCTAAATTTCATGACAAGTCTAGATTCTACCCCATCCACTATAGAGGCCACATTGTCAAGACCTTTTATGATAGGGTAGATAGGATCTCATTGCCCTTCAATCTGAGCAGGTGCCTAAAAGACATAATCTTTCTTTGAGACAAAAACAAGCTCTTGAAGATCTTGAACAAGATACTTCCATCGTGGTGCGCCCTGCTGATAAGGGTGGCACCACGGTGGTAATGAATAGAACTGATTATGTCTCGGAGGCACTGCGCCAGTTAGAGAACACACGGGACTATGAGGTACTGTCCAATAATCCCACTAATGCCTACAAAAAAAGAGGTTAGGGACATTTTGGATGATGGGGTGGAGCACGGGTATTTGGATTTACATACTGCCCAGTATTTGGAAGTTTCCTTTCCTAAGGTACCCGTGTTCCACCACTTCCCTAAGGTCCATAAATTTCTAAGTGAAATTAAGGGTAGGCCCATTGTGAGTGGGATTGATTCTCTACTTAAACGACTCTCCCAGTGGTTGGATGCCCTCCTACAGCCCATTGTAATTAACCTTCTATCATACACTCGTGACTCTAAACATATACTTAATCTTCTATCTGAAGTACAGTGGGATGAGACCTGTAGTTGGGTAACAATAGACGCTGTGTCTCTATACTCGTCTATACCCCATAACAAATGTATTGAGGCTGTCAAATTTCATCTCACCAATTCCACAGAATTTACTTCTGATTTCCAAAAATATATTCTCAGAGTACTTGAGTTTCTTTTAACCCATAATTTCTTCAGCGATGTGGCACAGCTATGGGGGCGAAGTTCGCCCCATCCTATGCCAATCTCTATCTTGGCTGGTGGGAGCTGTGCCACATCTTTGGAGATAGCAATCCCTTCAGGGAATATATCAGATTCTTTAAACGGTTCATTGATGATCTGTTGATTGCATGGACGGGTCCTGTGGGATTGGTGAAGGAATTTATCAATTATCTCAATGACAATACCTATAATCTCCAATTCACCTATGAATTTAATTCCAAGTGTATAACATTTTTGGATCTGTACTTGACAGGGGATGCTGAGGGTTATATACATACTAAGGTATATCGCAAATTAATTTCAGGAAACTCACTGTTTCATTCAGATAGTTGTCATCCAAGGAATATATCCTATGCAGTAACGAAAGGGCAGTTTTGCCGCCTTAAGAGAAACTGTAGCAAAGAAGTAGACTTTCTTAGTGAATCCAATGAACCAGAATTTAGACTGCGTGAAAGAAAATATAGCTCTAGTTACATTAAAGAAGCACGCCGTAAAGTACAAGACATACCTAGGCAGAAGTTGCTTAAAGATAATGAAATACAACAGAATCTTAGCACTTTTCAAGGGGTCCATTTTGTGACCACCTACAGTGATCAGTACTCCAAGATTTGCAGTATAGTCAAAAAACACTTTCCCCTGCTTGCGGCGGACGATTTGTTGAAAGACACAGTCAAAAACGGTATTAGATGCACCTATAGAAAGAGTCGTACCTTAGGCAGCATACTTTCACCGACTCAACTCAAACCAATACATGACTCACAGAGTTCCTGGTTGCATCACAGGGGTATGTTCAAATGTGGACACCGTAGATGCAGACCATGTGACTTTGTACAAATCTCTGACTCTTTTCATTCTGCAGTAGCAGGCAAAAGCTACGAGATTAAGTCTTGCATAAACTGTACACATAAAGGGGTAATCTATCTGATAACCTGTATCCAATGTAACATTCAGTACACAGGACTTACATCTCGTGACATTAATACCCGTATTAGGGAACACATCTCTACCATAGAAAGAGGGAAATCATCCTCTCTATTGGTTCAACATTTTGCTACTGTTCATAATGGCAAGCTGGATTTTTTCAGATGGATTTCCATTGAGAAAGTAGTAAAACCTAAGAGAGGTGGTGATCCAGATGTTATTCTAGCCAAACATGAGGTGTTCTGGATATTTCACCTTAAAACCAGGACCCCTCATGGCTTAAATTCCTGATATGACCTGATACATTTTTGGGAATAACTACTCTTAGGTCTTTATGCAAAATTAGCCTCTTATTCTACTTCTATCTATTTCAGGTCTATCTTTAGGAATCATAACTCATTTAATTACTAATACATTCTACTCTATATACAGTATACATTTCTATCTATCTTAATCATTAGGATTAATATGCTCAAATATATTCCACCCCCTCCTACTGCTATTACTGGTTTATTCAGTTTAGTTCAGTCTAGTATTTAAAATTGTAAATAGGGATCTTTAAATATGGATCCTTAGCATTTCCATTTATCTACCTATTGTGGCTTGATGGCGTCAACAGAATCATATATATGGTTTCTTAAGATACTCTGTATATCTATGACACATTTGTGCTATATTTATGTCTATTAATTAGACTTTAGAATGTATACATTGCTATTTAGTTTCAATATATTTAATATCAGCTTTGCTGCCTATCTTTTTGATATAGTACGGCGTAATGTGCATGATATATGACATTGTGTCCTACTATGTCCGTGCAGGTTATTCATACTACTATTATTATCCTTGTACAATTTATTAACATAGTCGGATACACACATATCCCATTCACATTATATGGCTTGTGTCCTTGCAGAGGCATCTTGTCTATGTATGTGCACCTAAGAAATGTAAAATGTAAAATTAAACAAAACAATATATGAAAATGGATGCACAACACATGCATAATATGTTTAACATTAGTCTGTGTGTATATTGAATATATACAAATGTGTAAGTCTTCAGCCTAAATTATTTTTAGTAATAAGTACTTCTAGTTTAGCTCTCGCTGGTGCCCTTTAACTATGTACTTATGTTACTAGCTTGCATCAAGTTGTATCTATCTATCTTGCTATATTTTGGCTGTTTAGGGTTAATAATTTGTGTGTGGTTACAGAAGTGGGCATCTCTCACTCTTAATTATCTTACCAATCAGGTACTGCGTTACCTGTTTTAAAACCTTTTCAGAGTATGGTAGCATGCTCTGACTACGGCCACCATGGCCGAAACATGTTAGCAGCTTCACATTGCTCATTTCTGTCTTGGGATGCCTCCCATTTTTAATCTATTGGAATAAAGTTTTTTCTTGGTTTTTACCTCACAGCGGCTCACTCCTTCATTCACCTTCATTTCTACCAGCCTCTTGAACCGCTGTTACACTCGCCTGGTCGGGTCCTGACAGTCAGCCCAGGTACCTACATCCTGATTGGGACTTCCCCCCCCTCCGCACACATGTCACGGAGGACGTCAGTGGAGCCTCTTTCTTGGATAGCAGTGATACACGCTGGGAGCGTGTGTTTGACAAGGAGCCGGATCAGCAGCACACGGCAGGTGGAGGACAAGCTTTCTCAGTCGGGCAGAGTAAGTCATAGCCCCGGAGTCCTCCTTGCGCCCAGAGCGATCGGCCATAAAGGTATATTCTTACCCTTTTTCTGCATACAGAGGTGGGGGGGGAAGCATCTAAGGACAGTACTGTTATTTGTTTCTTAGGTCCTGGTGAAGATTAGTTCCGGTACAAAGTTTTACACAGACTTTTACTCTCTTTATAACTATATTCATATGTGAACTGCTGCAGTGTGCCTATTGCGCTTAGAATTCTATACACATATTAACGCATAACTATATATGTATATAATCATATACATATACTGTATATTTAAAAATGCTGCTTATTGCTGCACTTCTTACCCCCTTCAGTGCGCAAGGTTCTTAAGCTGTCTGTGACGGCATCAGAACGAGGCTCATATAGGAGCCTATAGAAAAATGCTTTTGTGAGTGCAATGCTTCCTAGCTTGCACTCGTATTGTGAGATTAACTTGTAATGCCAGTGCACATAATTGTGCGCTGGTATTACAAAGTGGAGGGCTAATATAGCTTGCATGCAAGCAATATTTAGCCCTCCACTTGTAATCTGACCCTTAGTGAATGAAAGCTTAATGAATGTCACTGTTTTTTAGAGGCTGCACAATCCCTATGTAACTTAAAGGGACAGTCTACTTGAAAATTTGCATTGTTAAAAAAGATAGATAATCCCTTTATTACCCATTCCCCAGATCTGCATAACCAACACTGTTTTATTAATATACTTTTTGCCTCTGTGATTACTTTGTATCTAATTCTTTACATACTGCCCCTAATCTCTGTTCTTTTTAAAAACTTGCATTTTAGCCATATAATGCTGGTTCCTGCATAACTCACTGGAAGTGAGCAAAATGTAATCTATATGACACACATGAACTAGCACTGTCTGGCTGTGAAAAGCTAACAAATATATTGGGATACGAGAAACCTGTAGAGATTTAAAGGTTTAGAGATCATAAAGGATACTAATATAACAATGTTTGTTTTGCAAATCTGGGGAATAGGTAGTAAAGGCGTTATCTGTCTTTTTAAACAATAAAAGAAAATCAAGTAAACTGCCCTTTAAAGAAACATGGTCAAATATTGCGCATAATTTTTGCAATAAATTTATATTCCTAAAATACTTCTAGTAAAAGGAGTAACTGTTCCAGTGATATCTGTTATCTTGCACAAAGCATACTGTGCACTCATCTATATGCCACAGACACCCACAATTAAACACAGCACCTGTTCATAGAATCATTAGTGGCCTGTATTTTGCTGGCAATTACACAAATTGAATCTTTGCCAAAGTGATACATTTCACTGCCAAGCATTGTGTTTAAATGCAGGTGCACACAGAGCACTGATGTGCATTTCAGTTTTGTCTAGAATGTCACTTTAAATAAATTAGGAAACTGAATCAGTATGAAACATAATTATGTTAGTCAATTTAGGTCTAGATTATGAGTAGTTTGCTAGATGGAGCCTTTTTGCACGCATCGAGTTGTTAGTGAGCGTAAAACCAATGTGTGCAAAAAACACTGCTACTGCGTCACCTTCTTCTCCCATAGACTTCAATGGAGCTCAAAAACTTCAACCCCCCCCCCCACACAAAATCTAACACCCATACTTGCACGCTAACCTGACCCCATATATTTATAACCAATCATGAAATATTATTTCTTATTCCAATGTTTTTCACATAGAATAATATAATAATATATTCTATTTATTCTCAAAAACATATGTATATATATATATATATATATATATATATATATATATATATATATATATATATGTGTGTGTGTGTGTATACCTATATATCTATTCTTATAGATATATAGGTTTAGATATGCGTTTTACATAAACATTATAAGATATATATATATATTTTTTTTTTTTATATAATAATTTTTATTGAGGTTAACAGACATACATAACAGTGTGGTTTGCACAATACAGGGTGTTGATCTAATAAAACAAAGCAGAAGGTCATATAATTACCATGCATACTATATTACTGCCATTACTTTATGCATATACTAAGGCATACTAATACTAGCATAGTAAACCTATAAGATGTAGTGCCTTATAGAACTCAATAGCAGAAGACCTACAATTGAAAGTGCAAGCAACATAGCAAACCTCCTTTTTCATTTACTTAATACAGTAGAGATCCCCCCAAAATGTTAGAAACTAAATGCGAATAAGAAACACCCCAACTAAGAAATAGTGACCACTCTTGGGCCACTGATGTCACATAGATATGAAGGGTGAAAATTGGGGGGAATGCTTATAAGTCATATACTTAAGTACAGTAGGACATTAATCTACATAGACACCATTAGTTACAGAAAACATGTTAATCTGTCAGAGAACAATATTAATACTACAGGACACCCCTCAAATCTATTATGCAGGTAGTGAAGAATGTTAATAAGCCCCCTCACCAATAGGGATAGTGTATATTATGATGAAATTTATACATGGGGGGAGTAAGCATCTATTTAACAGAATATCATACAAACATTACACTGTACGCTATGGGAACCGTACAAATCTAGTGAACCTCATTCGCTTCTTTTGTAAATACAATGGGGGAAATCCTTTCCCATAATTAATTTCACATACTAAACAAATGAACATTTTAAACAGGGTTATGCAAGATATTCATATTTCATATAGGAAACTATATGGGCATGCTTCCACTTTTATATATACACTAATAGAGTACAATTCCCGGAGGCACATGAGTTAAGCATAGTATGTCAATTAAAAGGATAATTGCAATCAAACTAGTACAAGCTGCAGGAGTCCTGTAACATAGATTAGAGCGTGGTGGGCCTCATCATCAAACCTTGCAGTAATCATTAAAGTGCCCAAATCTTAGACTCCTGGGGGTATACCGTGCAAAAGCCGGTTACTGTATTATGTCTAGTCTGTAGGTCCAGGATTCTTACTATGCCGAAAACATGTATGACCCCCTAAGTATGGCCCAGGAATCATAGCTCCTAGTTCCATGATGCATTCAATCTTCGGGAGCGGGCCCCCATGCCCATGAGACCCCTTTCATTCAGAGTTTCACCCAATACCGGCTTTCTCGGGAGTGTTAAAATACCTGTAGCCGTCTGACGGTGCAGCAGTCCCTGTTAAAGGCAGATCCATGGCAGAGTTTATGTAAGCACCAGACCAGCAACAAGCCATCTGCAACTCTTGCTCATCCGCCAGGTCACACGTAAGGGAGCCGGCCGCTCTCCCCACCGCGACCCCGCAAACAGCACCAGCCTGGCGATGTCCCTCGAAGTAAGTAATATTCATTTCCGCCATGGCCCATACACTGATGGGGGGTCCTCTTTCTACGCCTGTACCCTTCCCAGGTATCGGCGCGTCCCGGTCCTGCGGGACCAATGATTCACACGCATCCTCCAGATTTGTCTCAACGACATCTACTTTTAGTTGCTTTATTTCAGGCAATGCATATGTAATGGGAACTTCACCAACACTCGATAGAGCCTCACCCTTCTGTCCCCTGTCTTCACATTGTGCTCCCACGATTGCCATAAGGCGATCAAATCTTCTATTTATTTGCTTTTCAGACTCAGCAAACAAAGCTTGTAGCTTAGCATATAGTTCCTCCTCCATGTTCAGAGAGAAGTTATACATATATAGCAGAAAATAACTGTCTGCTTTGGTTACCCGGTTTCCCGGGGGGGGGGGGGGAGCTGAGATCCCTCTCCTTATGAGCCGCCAGGGACCCTCAGCGGACAAGACTGGGAAGTCCTGCTATGTTTTAGAAAATTTTTATAACAGTCTATTCAGCCAAATGTCCCCTTTATCATAAGGTGAAGATTCTTGCTGGATGCCTAGTAGGTGAGCAGATTACAGGCAGGATGTAAAACTGCATGGCAGAGCTCCCAGTTTAGCGGCCATCTAGATATATATATTATTATATAATGTACTATATATATTATTATATAATGTACTTTTTATTATTAAATATATATTTCAATTTAAATCAGAAACTGTTCATATATTTATGGTTAAAGATATACAGGTATAGGAATATACAAATATTAATGACATGATAGGAATGTGCACTAAGGAACTAATCTAAAAAATGACAAATAAAAGTGAGAACGCTAAAGTAAGCTAAATATATAAAACATGGAGGTCCAATAGAATAAAAGTATAAAATAAAATGTATGAATTATTTTAAAAACATAAGGACAATGACTAAGTAAAATCGGATGTCTCCGATATGGCACTCTTAGAAATACAAAGTTTTAAAACCAATGTGCATATATAACAAAATATATTAAATGTTAAAAAAGCTTATGAGGGATATTGTAATCACCAAAGTCCAGTTTTGTAATCCAGACCTGCAACTACAGGATGCTTACCTAAAAGACAAAGTTAGTATTATAAAATGGGTTGGTGAATGTTACAATTTAAACTGCAAGTTAGTAGAACCGGTTAAGTCCTCAGAGTGACTTCCTCATATAGCGACCAGTGTGTCAACAAGGAGACATATAACAGTACCTTATTCCTGAACAGAGGCAATGGAGATCGGAGCAGGAACACGCCAGTCTGTCTCGGCGTTTGTCTTCCTTCTGTGTGTCGTTGGGTCACATGTCTGCCTAATACGTCATGGCACTCCGGGCGGAAGAGGTTAGCTGCTGTTTTCAAAAAAGCCAGTACGGTCCCAAGATTTGCAAGATAGAGATTTCAGATCATCTGCTCTTTAGTGCATATAGCACGCAGGATAGATTATTGAAGATCTTGTTCTTGGGTCTCTATATTTCCCAGGAAAAGAGAGTAAATAATTTCTTGTTTTCAAATTCAAAACACACTACACTGCTCTGTGTTAGTAAGTGGTTTAAACTAACTGCACAACATCAATGTATTTCTCCCTGCATGAAAAAGCCCTCATGCATGGATGATCTGAACACTCTATCTTGCAAATCTTGGGCACCCCGTAGTTGCAGGTCTGGATTACCAACTGGAATTTGGTGGTTACAATATCCCTCACAAGGTTTTTTAGCATTGTATGTATTTTGTTATATGTGTACATTCGTTTTAAAACATTGTATTTCTACTGGTGCTATATCGGAGACGTCCAATTTTACTTAGTCCTTTCCCTTATGTTTTTATAATAATTAATAAATTGTATATTATACTTTGATTCTATTGGATCTCCATGTTTTATATCTTTAGCTTACTTTAGTGCTCCCACTTTTATTTGTCATTTTTATAGAAATATATATATATATATATATATATATATATATATATATATATATATATATACAATAAAGAGAGCAAATCTTGGTAGTTCAGCGCAACGAAATACAATAGATGTAGGTACTCTAAAAAGTGTGTTGGCACAGAATAGTAATAGATATAATATCCTCAGTAACAAATTATTAAAGGTACAGTCTTGTATATATTCCCAATAAAGTTCTGATTCAGAAAAGAGAAATATATATCTGGGTAAGTAAAAGGATGTCTCCTTACCGGATTCTACCCCAATCGTATGAGGTAAGAAATGGTCATATAAGGAGTGTTGGGTGTCCTATCTCTGGTAACAGCAGGTAGAAGTGTCTCAGAAGTGTGGATCCTGGAAATGGATTTTTTTAAAAGATCCTTCTCTGCAAATTTGTGTGTGGTCTTTGCCCGGTGGTAACTTGTGTAGTGGTTTGAGTCTAAGTGGCTCTCCGGAGTATGGTACTTCGAATGGTGTTCCTTGGTTTTCAGGCTCTCAGTTTCCCAGATGAATATAGGAAAAAAAAGCGAGAATACATAGCGTGATACTGTATAAACAATCAATTTTATTCAAAACATCTGTGGTAAGATATACACTCACATGTGGAGCCCTCAATCCATGATGAGGTAAGATTATAGCATATCAAAAATATATACACTTAGCCAGTTGGTCAGGTCACACTGGTTAGGATGGTAGAAAACACAGGTGATGTATGGTCATTTCTATTTAAGGTGCTGAATCTTAAATCCTGAGAGTTAGACACTTTTTAAAAAATAGGGGAGCCCAGCTAATAGTTATATATTGAAATGGTAAATTCTTTCAGGATATTAAAAGTTTAGTATCAAAGTATAAGGCTGTTGGCTGAGATGGTAACGGCTCAGTTTGTTACTGACTTTGCCGATTAGACAGACAGGTATTTCTGCGGTAGAGGGCGTGAGAGCCCTGTTAGCAAGATCTTAGCATTTAGCCACTCTAAAGACATATAAATATACGACAGTAGAAAGCGTAAGAAAGTTTGTCAAAAAGCCGGTCACAAAAACAGAGTATGTGAAGACTGCACTTTCATACTTCAATTGTCACCTTCAAAGTTTCAACTTACTTCTTCGTCAGAGGTAGTGTGTAGTGCAGCGGACCGGCAAAGCTTATAAAGGTGTGAAGTGGGAGTCGTCTTCGCATACTCCCTGGAAGCAAAAAAAAGAAAAACATTCTGAGGGACTATCTAGATATGCAGGAAGGGGAGGAGTTAAACAATGCAGAGGGAGAGGAAGACATATGGGAAGACGTTTCTGTACCAGAACCAATAGGCAATAAGAATATTCCTAAAGGTGCTAAGAATACAATACATATTCCTAAACAAAAAAAGACCTCTACTCAAATACACCCCAAACCTCATACATCAGTTTCAAACAGAAAACACAGTAACTCTTACGCAAATAACCCACCCAATTATAGAACCCGCACCAACAGCAGTAGTCATAATAAAAACTTGAACATACGACAACGCTATGATTCTCGAGATTGGAATAGGGAAAATTATAACAGACCCCCATCCAAACAAGTAACTTGGAACAAAAACCCAAACAACAGAGATCATTTTTCTAGAAATTCCAAAAATAAAAAACAACAGTACAACAAACCAAACACAATACATCAACAATACCATAACCACAATAATTCTCATCCGAGAGACAACCATCAAGAATGGAGAAACTCCAATCCTGGGTCAAGTCACTATACAACCCAAAGACAGAAGGATAAAATACACTAACTACCACAATATAGAGGCCATTCACAGAAGATTTTTTTAGAGAGGGAATGGACGGGAAACCATTAACCCCAAGATATACCACATTTTATAGAGATACCACCACAAACACCAATAACTCACCCAATTACGAGGTAAATCTGAGACCACAATGGTACAGAGACCAAACAAGGAAAAGAAAAGAACCCATAGAGGAAGAAGAGGAAGAGGTTTAGTGGGAAAAAGAACAAGGAACCGACATACCAAGAACTCCAAAGAGGGGGAAACAGTAGACAAATTATTAAAAATATTTAACATCTCTTCCTCTTCCTTTTCCAATATCCAAATGGAAGTATTATCCAAGGGACTGAGTTTTGCCCCTAGCAGAGGTCCAAACCCCTTTAATCTATTCATTGACTTCAACAAGTTTATTCGTAAACTTACATTGTGTAGACATTACGAAAAAATAAAACAAAAACAAGCTGAGAACACCAATGAAAACCTCACTATAACTGATACAGAAACATTGAATATTCTGGAAGAACTAAATCAGGAAAATGATGATTATCAGAGAAATGCATATTTAGAAGAAAAGAGGAATTCTAATCTAAAACCAACATCTATCTTCTATCCTACTCAATCCAAGGGAATCTTTATCCCCACTTTTAGTGACTTAGTCTCTAAAGAACTTGAAAGTCTATGTACAAACTTCAAAATTAAGAAGGACAACCTATCCAAGAAGGAAAAAGAAGCACTCCAATCCATTATGGATATGGATAACATAGTGCTCAGGGAGGCAGATAAAGGAGGAGGCTTAGTAGTCCAGAATAAATCAGACTACATCACTGAAGCCTATAGACTGCTTAATGATCCTCTCACTTATGTATGCCTCAGAGGAGACCCGTCTACCAAATTCCAAAAGGAATATGATTCTTTGATCAATACTGCGAATTTTAACAAATTACTGAACACCAATGAGTTGAAATACCTCACCAACCCATATCCAAGAAAAGCTATCTTTTACCACCTACCAAAGATCCACAAGGACCAAAAGAATCCCCCGGGGCGACTAATAGTGTCCAGGATTGATTCCCTAACATCAAGAATATCCGAATATGTGGACCACTTCTTAAAGCCTCTGGTAACAAAATTACCTTCATACATCAGAGACTCTACGAACCTCATAGTTAAATTTAGTCACGTACAATGGAAGAATACGTACAAATGGGTTACACTAGACGTGTCATTCCTTTACACTTGTATTCCACACGATCTGGGAATACAGATGATGACACAAGTGCTAAAAAAGAATACTAAACTTACTGAAGTTCACCAACTTTTTATCCTAGACAGTATCAGATTTGTCTTGGAAAAGAACTTCTTTCTATTTGATAATAAAATCTTCTTACAGACCAGTGGAACCGCAATGGGGACCACAATGGCCCCCAGTTACGCCAATCTATACATGGGCGAATGGGAGGATTCACATATTTATACCAACAATCCCCTCCATAACAACATCATATGGTGGGGCAGGTACATAGACGATATTATAGTCATATGGGACGGAGAAGAAAAAACCTGCCAAGATTTTATCAAATCTTTAAATGCCAACACGCTAAATCTTAGATTCACCTCAAAAATCTCAGAGATCCAGATAGAATTCCTGGACCTGATATTATTCCATGAAAACAACAACATTATGACAAAACTCTACACAAAGGAAACAGACTGCAATGGATATTTACAAGCTAACAGTGGTCATTACCAGCCCTGGATAAGTAACATCACGTACGGTCAGTTTCAGAGAGTGCGAAGAAACTATACTAAAATGAGCAACTACAACAAAGAATCAGACATACTAAAAAATAAATTCATCCAAAAGAAATATCCAAAAAAATTGGTAGAAAATTATCAGAAGAAGGTCAGATCACTGGAAAGAAAAAGTCTACTTAACAGGAAAAATTAAAAGATTATACTAAAATCACAGAATACCTCTATGATAACCACTTTTAATGAAGCTGCTCCAGAAATAGAAAGGATAAACTACTGAAGAACACAATAGGTCTAGCACCTAAAATTACATTTAGAAGAAACAAAAAATTTAAACAGATGCTAGCACCTAGCCAACTCATGCAGAACATAAGAGATAATTGGCTCACAGATAAAAGCAAAGGCTTTTTCAAATGTAACAGACTCAACTGTAAGGGATGTGAGCACGCATACATCTCAAATAAACCTTCAAAAATAATCTAATCTAAAACTTTCCCAAACAAAACCTGTATCATCAATAGACTGACTAATTGTAAATCCACCTTCATTGTATACTTGTTGGAATGCCCATGCAAACTCCAATATATAGGACGTACCAAAAGACCATATAAGACCCGCCTACTAGAGCACTTGAAAAACATTGAAGATCCGCCTACTAGAGCACTTGAAAAACATTGAAGATGGCTACAAGGACCACAGTCTCTCTAGACATTTTAAAACCAGACACCAACAGAGTCCCCAGTTCTTAAGGGGAACTATTTTGGAACATGTGGTACCCCCAAAAAGAGGAGGTGATAGATTCCAACTATTACGACAGAGAGAATCATACTGGATTCACTACATGGGCACCATGGCACCTAATGGACTAAACAAAGATATAGATTTAGCAGCATTTCTCTAATAACGGGCTGTCATTACCTCAGAATATTAATTGTAGTCCAATCACCAACACCATATAATCCAAATAATAATAAATAAAACATGAATGACTCAATGTAGTAATAGGTAGCTCCTATGGACAATGTAATATACAAGCACAATATTGTGTTTGTTTTTTAAATGTAAATAAAATATACTTGTTTTTAAATAGTTTTCTTTTAGTCCAGTGTTGCGTATTAGAAATGAAAAAGCCCCCCACTCTCTTTTTCCTTTTTTATCCAATATTAGTATGGGCAGAAAAATATAGACATTTGTTAATCTTCCCTTACATTCTACCAGAGGGACAAACTCTTGATATAAAAATGAACATTAGACACAGACCTACTTGAATAATAGTTCCATCTAACAGAGTTTGATCCTCAAATTTTATTTAAATCCATTCATAAAGTTTTTTTACTCTGGGTCTCCCATGCATCATTTAATTTTGATTCTATTGAATCTATAAAATCATTCCAGTTGAAAAGATATCTTAAGGATATATACATTCCGTTCTCCTAACAAAGGCTAAAATACGTGTGTTGCCTTTTGAGACAGAAAAAGCAATTTCAAAATTAGGACTGCTGCTTAAACCCAAGAGAAATAAGCCCAGTCTGGATTATGTAACCATGTATACTAATGAGGTAACCATAGCAACTACTTTCACTAAACAAGGGGTAATATCAACCGCTTAGCATTCTCGATCCTGTTCATTCTTAATATTTGTATTATACCAATATCTAGCAATTTATTTATGTTCATATCACAAATCTCGGTCCCTATCCTCATCTACACCTTTCAATCTACATAATATCACCTTCAACATGTAAAAGAAGGAATTTTTAATAAACCCGGGGACAGAGTATTCCAGCCTTAGTAACCATAGCAACCGGTTATACAATAAATTTGATAGGACATCTTAAACCACAATGTAATTACGTCACACGAAGAGTTTTTTCCGCCTTAGTAACCACAGAAACGGATTATGCAATATATTTGATTGGACGTCTTAAGCCACAACGTAATCACGTCACACGGAGTATGCGAAGACGACTCCCACTTCACGCCTTTATAAGCTTTGCCGGTCCGCTGCACTACACACTACCTCTGACGAAGAAGTAAGTTGAAACTTCGACACACGTAAGGTGACAATTGAAGTGTGACAGTGCAGTCTTCACATACTCCGTTTTTGTGACCGGCTTTTTGACGAACTTTCTTACGCTTTTTACTGTCGTATATTTATATGTCTTTAGAGTGGCTAAATGCCTGGGAAGGACAATCCGACACCCAGGACAATGAAGGTTGAGACAGGGGGGAGGGATGGGATTGGGTTGGGGAGGGATGGGCTGCTGCTCTGGGGTAGCCTGTACAGCTGGGGAGTGGTGAGTTGGGGGCTGGGCAGCTGGGGTAGCTGTATGGGCCAAAAGACGGGGAGAGCGGTGAAGGGGGACGAAGGGGCGTTTTTTGGGAGGGATACAACAGGACAAATGGGAAGGGCCGGGAGGGGAAGGGGACTGGGCAGGGGGCTGGGCAGGGGACTGGGCAGGGGGCTGGGCAGGGGGCTGGGCAGGGGGCTGGGCAGGGGACTGGGCAGGGGGCTGGGCAGGGGACTGGGCAGGGGGCTGGGCAGGGGACTGGGCATGGGACTGGGCAGGGGAGGAACAATGATGACCAGAAGCAGAGGATCCATCTGAAATAAATATAATAAATATATTAACATCTCATACATCATGAAATCAAATCAACGCATTTCAACTTGATTATGTTTGCAATATACTTAGAAGTGTGTTTGAATTTCTAAACAATGATGACATGAGGAAATGGTATGCATATAGGCACTCAGATGAATATCAATGACTGTCTGTACAATTCTAAAATTATTATTGTGGTTTGCCCTAGAATATGCATGTGACATCATGATGGCATGAATTTCCAATCCAAATATTTAAACAAATCCAAGCATATCTTCATGCTGCCTGATATATAAAGGGGGCAGTAGTGTATTTGAACAGAAACACAATATTCCTTTTTAAAGTGCAAAAGCTGTAGACTTTGAATGTCTTCAATAAAATGATTTCCAATTAAAAAACATGTTGGATACATGTTAGATATATTTCACATACCATCAGACTCCAAGGGAACCTCTTCCTCCTCCGTCCCACATGTTAAATCAATCTCTGTAAAACATAACATGTTGTGTACACGTTAAGATCAGATATTATTACATATGTTACTGTTGCTCAAAGACACACATCAATGTTGCATTAAAGATATACACACCCAAAGTTATGATTTACATCATTTTGATGGAGCATACAAATGACATTATATTTGTTATTATCAATGATTCAGATTTTCTATTTATTGTTTGTATTCATTTTAAAATCATAAAAGCATAGTACATTGAACATTTAAGATTTCTCATGTGTGTATCACTTGATGATTGTTGTCAAAAATGAACATGGAAACAAACATATGCTATACATCTTCTGAATAACAAAGGTGTAGACTAAGAGAGTTTTAATTCTTAATCTTTCAATATTCAAATAAAATTAATATATAATCAGAGGAGTCAATTATATGTTTGTTTCAAATGTTATGCTTCATCAGAATCATGCTCATAATATTGATTACCAATAGACCTTCAATGACATATAAATGAGTCAATGGACTTACCAGAAGACCGCAAAGGCGGCTCTGTGTCAGTGCTGGATTCCTCTGGGCTCCCCACACCAACTCTCTCTATGAATGATATAGATATATATTAGTGAACACATTTGGGATAGCACTAAATCACATCTGTATCGATTTATAAGAATAATCAACTTTAAAATGTGAAGAATAGAGCAGTCATTATAAAATAAAATGCTTGATTGAATCAAGGGGATTCTGTAAAAAATGATGTATTGAACATATGTTTAATTTCTGACTATATTAGACATCAAACTCATCTCATACGATGCTATTGCATATCTAAATATACCCATTGAGCAATGTTCTTCAAAGAATACACACAAACCACATTTTGAATAACAGCTGTTGACAAATATAAACAAAGACATGTGGCACCTCGATCCATTTGTGCAATGTACAGTAATCTTGTTTAGGACACAACACATATTGATCACAATACCAAACCAAATTGATTAGTACAAATATGTAAGCATGGTGCTGTTAGAGTATGCTTATATCTAGAAAGTAACTCCAACAGTGAATATGTGAATTATATATCAATATTGTCTAATCCAAAGAATGTAAGGATTAATGAATCAATTGTTTATTAAATTGACACTGACATGATTTATTTCAATAATTGATTTCACTGTTCAAACTGTTCCAAATGATTTAACATTGACTCCTATTATAATTTTAATGTTGCTACATTTTAATCGTAAAGGCAGATAAGCAATATTGGATTCAATAAATATTGTTTGTTGAAGGTATCCACCAATCATCAATAAAAACCCAGGTTGGTCAACCAAAATTGAGCTGCAGATAAATGTACATTCTTGATTTTAAAATACATTTAGCAATAGAATATTTCACATATGATTATAGTATTATATTTAAATGTTGATTAATATTGCATGCTCTATCTGAATGACAACATTAATAATTTTAGCTCAGTGTCCCTTTAATATAAAAATATATTGATTTGACAAGGTTGGTGTTAATGAATTCTCTACTCCATATGTTGATGTAATGAATGGGATTGAGCATGCAATTCCAATCTAATATGTTATTTAAGGATATCCTAAGAATTATTTAATTTTCATCTATTAAAGGGACATGAAGCTCTAAATGTGTAATTGTATACTTTTTGAAACTATGTACTACTGTTATCTCAACACATGATTTTAACTTTTGACCCAATGCCAATTTATGCATAAAAAAACAGCTGGATAATACCAGTAATGCATTGTTTAACCTAAACCAAAATCAATATGTTTTTAGAAGAACTAAAACAATAGACTGAACCAATGTAGCTCATAAAATGTTTAAACAAAACAATAAAATCACGTTTACAAATCATTCAATGTAAAATTTAGTTGGCATGTCCCTTAAATGACGTGATCAATTTCAAAAATGGAATCTATATTTTTAAAAACAAATCATATGCAAAAGTGTGTGAGTTTTTTTAAAAAATTTATACAAATAAGATTAAGCAATACACAAGGGAAGAATATAAATTGGACATTCAAAGAATCTTACATTAAAATTAAGATATCCAGAATAAATGGGATATTTTAAATTTGATAAAAATTCAGAGTAGTCTTACAATGTAATCCTCTGTTTATTTTTTTTTATTCTTATTTATAAATATTTTACTATTCCATTTTGCAGATACATATAAATATTGAACAATGTGGATTTAGTATGTAATGTTCTGTCCATGTTTCTAAGACAAATGTCAATTAAAATGAGACATACCATACTGTGACAAGCCCTGGCTTGAGGATCCAGCACCAACATCCAGATCTGTAATATATTAAATGAGGATTGGATATCATTAATACAAATCATGCCATGTTTAAAATCTTTACATTATTAGCAAATCAATTAAAAACTATTAATCTTTTGGTAGTCCCATGAGTTAATTGTTTCCTCAATTAAATTCATGATAAATATATCCTGTACTCTTATTTTCAATCAGTTGTGTTGTTTACTGTAAGATAAAAATTGTGGTGTGAGTGCTATAAGAACGGTGTAAGCTTAAATCCCTTAGTAGTCTAGTAAATCTCCATATATTGACTATAGATGTATAATGTGAGGAAGGGGGTGGGATAAGCGCTCTTTATGGGAGCTCACCAGATAAGAATGTATGATACAATTTATTCTGTTAATGTAAAGAGTGTGATATCATATATTCTATAAGTTTAAAGAGAATAAAGCCGAGTGATATATAAAAGGTTTTAATGAAAAATATGTATTAGTCATATGTGAATATCGTAGTAATGAATACCGTAATATACACTATACACAAATGGTTAAAAATACATATATGATGCCGGCATCGACTGAGTTAAAATATAGCTAAGAGTTAAGCTATATACATAAAATGTAACTGTTTAAAAAACAATTGATACAATATTTTTGCATAGATATCTAAAACATAAGTACAACTTTGATTAGGCAGAGATATGTAAATAGAGGCAGTATATCGATTAGCAAAAAACAGTGTAGCTGCAGAGAGCTAATAATATCAAACCGCTCTTGTATCTGGAGCAAATATCGAGTGAGTCCAATCTGTTAGCCGTTAGTAGCAGCTATGAGAAAACAAGCCGTGAGCTGTGTGCATCACGTCACCTGACTAATCAGAGTCCTCCAATCCTATGAGCCAAAAATTTTTTTTTAAACAAAAGAGTCTCAATAGAAAATAGACACTTTATGTCACTAATAATACTTGCAAGTGTCCAATGATTTTAAGTCAGTGATGATAAATCTTCAGCTGTTCAGACCAGCTCAGTGTTGATCCGTCTTTCTCCTCCCCAATAGATGATTTCTTTTTTAGAGTAGGTTCCGGCCTGTGTAATATCCGCTGTATTTTATGGGTGATTTTTCTATACAGCATAGAGTTCTTACTATAGTGCAAACATAGTGCGATCGATGGGCACACAGTAATTACTCATACATCTACCTCAAAGCTTTCAGGGAGGTAGAAATGAACCTGTTTTTTGTGCTGTGAGAAGGAAAGATTATAGAGCAGCACTGAGAGAAAGTTACACACAGGGATTATTCATTATATCTCTCTCTATATTTATCATAGAGGTCGAAATGAACCTGTGAATTGCAACATATGACAATCAGTGTAAATAAGTATGTGATAAGAGTAAGCAAATCTACGCGTTTCGGCAGTGTTAGCTGCCTTTATCAAGATGCTTACTAAGGATAACTGACGCTTTATATAGAGGGATATGTACTCAGCATCAGGTGTGGTAGTGTGAGGTCATAGTTAACTCTATACTAGCCTCGAGATAATTGATTTGTCTGTATTGAAAGTATATATTAATACCATGTATAGGTGAATCAGTAGGTCACAATCTTTTAGTCGTATATATACATTTATATCTGGATGAAACATAATAATAAAAAGAAAAATAGAAAATAATTTTTTGTCATTTTGTATATACGGTACTCATTTGTGCACGGCTCCACATATGACACCTATATGTGTAATATAGAAAGATATGAATTTGTCTGTAGATGGTTATACACTAATTGTATTAAATATATATACATATTAGAAATTATTAAATTGGGTATATTACTAATATTTCATTTTGCTTATAAAGGGAGGTGTGTAACCCTATGTATATAATAGGCTTGGCGGGGAGTTTAAAAGAATGTGAGCAAGTGCTTTAAGTGAATAGGAGGAGATGTGTATAGTTATTTTAATTCAAATCTATAGTTTTACTGTATACTGAATTTTTGATTAGAGACATGGAACATATATATTGTATAAATCCAATATATAGTATGTATGTGTGATAGTTATAGATGAAACCTTACATATAGTGATATTGTGTATAAGGAGGATAGAGTAGTTTCAAATGATTATAGAATAGAATTAAGGTCAAAGGCACTATTTAATCCCAATGGGTGCACTGTTTTAAATTTGAAAATTAATTCTGCTTCTTTTTTTATAAGTGTTTTTTCCAAATTTCCCCCTCTTGTGTTTTGTTGAATTTTTTTCATACCCCAAAAGTGAAAGCTGAAGTGTTTGTACAATATAGTTTTAGTGGTCTTATGTTCGATATTCCAGATATGTTCTCTTATTCGATCTTTGAGTGTACGACTCGTTTGACCTATGTAAAATAAATCACATGAGCATTTTATGCAGTATATTACATTTGAGTCACTGCATTTTATGGTATCTTTGATGGTGAATGAAATAGTTGATTGGTAGAAACTATCTTTTTATTTTTACTGCTGTGTTTGCAAGATTTACACTTATAACATGGATAAAATCCAATTTTTTTTTCATTATTCAGATCAATATCAGTAAAATTATTCTTTTTTTCTTTTAAATTCACTCGGTGATAGATAGCTTTTAATATTTTTTGCTTTCTTAAATATGAGATCTGGCTTTTTTTTTACTATGGTTCCAAGTATAGGGTCTTGTACAATATAGTGCCAGTGTTTAGTGAGAATGGTTCTGATCTCTTTATGGTGTGAGTTGTATTCAGTAATGAAAGGAATAAAGTTTTGTTCACTAGGGGAGAGTAAGTTCTCTGTATGTATATTTTTGATTTGTTTGGGGTGTTTATGTAATAAATTAGATCTATTGATTTTTCTCACAGATGTAATGGTGTTCTGGATTTTTTTCTTATTGTATCCTTTCTCTGTGAATCTATCAAGTAAAATGTTAGATTGTTTGTCATAAGATTCTAAGTCAGAACAGTTCTTTCTGACTCTGAGCATTTGGCTTTTTGGGATATTGTCCTTCCACCTATTTAGGTGGCAGCTTTGATAATGAATAAAATTATTTGAATCTATGGTTTTGAAATAAGTTCTGGTTTTTACTAAATTATCTACAATTTCTACCTCAATATCTAAGAAATGCATCAATTTCATACTGTGTTCATGTGTAAATGTCAGGCCTAAATTATTAGTGTTAATATCTTCGAGAAATAATTCTAGGATCTCATAGTCACCCCTCCAGACCAGGAATATATCGTAGATATATCTTTTGTAGAGCACAAGGTTCGCTCCCCATTGGCCATTAGTTATAAATGATTCTTCAAAGAGGCCCATAAACAAGTTCGCATAACTGGGAGCGAACCTTGTGCCCATGGCGGTACCCAGAACTATTATTCTTTAAAATAAAATCTATACTGTCTAAAATAAATTTATTTTGTTCATATAGTAGATTATGGTCTTTATCCAAATAGTGAGTAATTGCTTTTAATCCAAGGTTGTGGTCGATATTTGTATACAATGAATTAACGTCACATGTAACCATAGTGTAATTGTTTTGCCATTTTATTTCATTTAAGATATTTAGAAAGTGGGTGGAATCTTTTAAGTATGATGGTAGCTGTGTGACATAATTTTGGAGATAATGATCAACATATTGGGAAAGATTGGAGGATATTGATTCAATTCCAGATATAATGGGGCGTCCTGGGGGTTTAGTGAGATGTTTATGGATTTTTGGCAGAAAGTAAAAAGTGGGGGTTTTTGGAAAATCTATTTTAAGAAAATTAAATTCAGAATCTGTGATGACCCCAGAGGTCTTGGCCTTATCTAGCAGTATATTTAGTTTCTTTTTTTGAGATTCTATAGGGTTATGTTTGAGGCTGATATAGGTGGTATTATCATGTAGAAGTCTATATGATTCATCTAAATAGTATTGTACATCCATAATTACAATTCCCCCGCCTTTATCGGCGGGTTTTATTATAATTTCTTTGTTATCTTGCAATGATTTTAATATCTTGCGTTCATTTGGTTTGAGGTTATCTGTTATTTTATTATTGGTTTCTAGTTTGTCAATGTCTTCTTTAACTTTAGTTTCAAAGTTTTTAATAAAATCACCTTTTTCTTGCATAGGGTAAAAGGATGATTTTTCTTTTAGGTTAGAATGTGTGTATTTGCTAGTTTTATTTTGTGTTCTAGTTAGAGGGGTGGTCAAAAAATATTTTTTCAGAGTTAGTTTGCGGACAAATTGATTGACATTTATTAAAGTTTCAAACTTGTTCATCTTACAAGTCAGTGCAAAAGTGAGACCTTTTTTCAGAATTTTTTCTTCTTCTATATTTAGTTTGTATTTACTTAAATTGAATATACCAGTTTTTTTTATCTGTTTTTGGGTTGATTATCTGAGTCTTTTTTGTGGGTTTTCTCCCTCTTCTCCCTCTCTTTCTCTTTTTCCTTTTGGGGTTCCTCAAATAGAATTTTGGGTTCTTAAAGTGTCTTTTTGATGTCCTGTGTGTTGTGAATTGTGCCCTAAAAAATGACTATTAGTTTTACGGGGAGAGTCTTCTTGAATGTTTGCTATTGGTTCAAATTTATTTGATAATGGAATCCTCCAATTGTTTGTATTGGTTCTTTCTTTATATAAAGATTTATTTGTTTCTGAATTGTTGTGTCTATTGTAGTAGGGTCTATGGTAATTGTTAGGATTATATCTACTTTCACCATACTGGTATTTGTTGCGATAATCATTATTTTTATATTTATACGTATAATTATTCTGATCATGTTGTTGCCAATTTGATCTGTAGTCATAATCATTTCTGTCATTATAATGATTTTTGTTATAGTTGTTAGAGTTACTAAAATTGTTGGATGTTGTTTACTGTAGCTTTAATTATTTGTTGGTGTTATTTCATTATCATCAATTGATGGGCATATGTTATTTTTGTTTTTGATTCTGCTTTTTTTTATGTATAATATTGAAAATAAGAATACTGTATTCTTCACATATATAATAATTCACATTTCATTTTGACCAACATGTATAAAGCAATGCCACTTACAGCAAACCCATGTTAACGTGTATGCGCAATTCCATTTTCGCAATCATTGCGCAATGATTCCAAGCTGAATTACGCATCCGTCATTTGACCAACATGTATAAAGCAATGTCACTTACAGAAAACCCATGTTAACATGTATGCGCAATTCAATTTTCACTCTGTGACGCATATTCTGTAGAGCGCAAGAAACATCATTCCTATTTCATGTGTCACTAATCTAAAATCAGATATCTAAACATCATATGTAGTGTATGTTGTGAGATCTGTATAGGTTTAGTATCTGACTATATACACATTTTTAAAAAAATAATCAAATATTAAGATATTATATGAAGTTGGATTGTTACCTGGTTCAGATTCTCTATCAGCTCCTCCCAGGCCACCGGACGGAGAAGCAGCTGCCCTGGCCCCCGCGTCAGGACTTTCAGATCCCGCAGCTGGGAGGGAAGAAGAGGAGGCCGAAGATGGCGAGGATCTAAATCTTTTGGGGACCCGGAGATTGAGGAGCTCGCATAAAGTCACCTCATAAGGGAGTAGGTATAGTTTCCGCGGGGCCTTTCTTTGGCCCCCTCTTTTACGGGCTTGTACCCAGTCCCTTATGAGGTTGACTTTTTTTGTCAAGCGCAACCTCATATCTCCGAATCTCCTCATGATTTGATCCTGGCTCCTCTGGACGTCACACACCAATTGAACCGCATTGGTGATAGACTCCCAGAGGGCCTTCTTAACAGGCGCATCTGTCGACCTCCTCTTGTTCCCAAACAGCTGGGGATAAAAGTCCTTGACGGCGTGGACCAGTGCAGCACTCTCTGGCTTGGTGAACCTGGGAGAGTCATGCCTGCTAGGTTGTCTAATATAAATATTTATATTATATTATAAATATATAACTGCCTGCAGGCATTAGAGAACTGACAAAGATGGCAACATGTAATGGACTTTTATATGGTGAAGTAAACATGAGATGCACCATGGGACAAGTTATCTGTACATCTGATTGGATAAAATTTTGAAATATTGTTAGAATGTCTGTGAGACCATCCTGACTCAAGTTGTGTTTGTGTGATGAACTCTGATTGGCCGTTCCTTAATGTTTCATATCTTAGTAACTTCCTTACACATACCTCCTGGTGGTGCTGTTACTTCATTTTTCATGTAGACTTATTTGTAACTCATGGGCCTGTCATGCAGATATGTGTGACGCAGATTTAATATCCGTGATCCGTTAAATATTAATGTTTAAATTATCTTTAAAATCTAATACTATCACATTATTAAATGTTGCATACATTTTTCGGTTTAATAACGGTCTGTTTCTTTAATACAAATACACATTTAATATTGTATGTCTTTATTGTTCATTAAATCAATTTGTTGACTTATTGTGAAGTATTGACATTGCTCTATTAAATGTATTTCATAATGCACATTGATTGTGTGCTATTGCGTGACATTAGACTCTAATGTTTAAAGATGCAAATCTGGTGTTTCAAGATCCGTTTCTCACGCAATCTTTCTGAATGTTCAAATTCAGGTTATAATGTCCGTAACTTGTATAATCTGTTTATAAATGTTAAACTACAGGTTTGTTTGTTATTAGTAAATAAACCTTGAGCTTGTATTTGTCTGATGTGCTCATATATGTTATTGTGCAATGGCGTCTTTATTTTTAAATAGACATTACAAACAAACAATTGTATCAAAAGATCTGTAGAGATAGAAAATTGTTTAGACTTTAAAATGTAACTCAATTTATTTTAGTATTTAGATATCTTCAACAGAAGAAATTTAAATGCACATGGTTGAGCCAATCACATAAGGCATCTCTGTGCATCCACCAATCTTCATCTACTGAGCCTATCTCGATATGCTTTTCAAGCAAAGTATGTCAAGATAAGAAGAGAAGTAAATACACTCTTTAAATCTCTTAAAGGGACACTGTCCAAACAAATTTAGCGTTCGTGATTCAGATTGAGCATGAAATGTTAAGCAACTTTATAATTTAATCCGATTCTCAAATGTTAAGAATTATCTTATTATCTTTCTTTGCAAATCAATAATGATATTTTAGATTACGGACAATTTTTGGAAAAAAACCTGGGTTGTCCTTGATGATTGTTGGATCAATTAATCCAACCAAAAAAAAAAAAAGTTCTGTCCAGAGTACTGAAGCAAATAAATTATCTATGTAATGCCTTATTTTTAAAGTAATGATAGCAACATCACGAGGAACATTGATAATATGAGACAATTTTTAAAGTTGCTTAAAATAGAATACTCATTCAGAATGTATAAATCATTAATTTTTTAACTGTCTCCCTTTAAGTATATTTTGAGTTCATGTCCCTTTAAAGAGACATTTCACAATAATGCTTGAAAAATCATAAACCTAGCCACCTTCCTTTTGCTAAATTAGTATAACATATGAGTAAAGCATATTTAGATTAACTTCTGGATTGTTTTACACACTGACTGAAATATATATTGTAATGGATGTATTTCGCAGTCTTCAGCTTAGAGGGACATTAAGCTATATATTATGTATGCATTTTGGATAAGATTATAATATTTGAACAACTTAATATGTTTTGGTATTCAATCATTAGATTGTAATTATATATATATATATTCTTGGATTAAATACATATCTAGATAGGCTATTTTGATGCTGATTGTTGGTTGCACATAGATGCCTTATGTAATTGACTAAGATATGTGCATTGATGTATATTTTTCGAAGTATATTTAAAGACTGAATGTAATTCTATAGTACTTTCTAAATATGTTTAAATTCTTTTATGATTTTTTAAAAATCAAGACACAATATACTTTGTGAATGTCCCTTTAAGGACCAAAACATTTTGAATGTTGATTTAACATTGTCAAAAGAAACTAAAGGGGAATGAAAATTATATATAGATATGTGATGTCTAACCCAAGAGGTAAGATTTTAAAAAATACATAATATTAATAACTATAGTTAAATGTCCCTTTAAATGACTCCACTAGAAAATAAAATCTATTAACATTGCATCCAATAACTAGCTTGTGAAAAAAATGAAGTTAAATGGCCTACCATTTATAAAAGTAAACATTTATAAATTTAATAAACTAATGTTTTGAGATACCTAAGGAAGATACAAGATCTTATAAAATTAATTTTACATTCAACAACACTGTCACTTTAATGTAAGTGAACCACTTCCCCTTCTTAAAAGTGAAACAAAATAATTTATGTAAAGTTTTGACTACATATCCAAATTTATTTTAACATCTAAGAATTTCAAAAGAAAAGCATCGATGGATCTCACTCCCCAATTAATTTAAAAAAGATAGTTTAATTTAATATTCTCTGAATCAGTGGATTTTCTAAAATTAATGCATTATTTGATATTATGCATGTGCTTGTCAAATAGACAACTACCAGTCATGGGAGTCAAATTGTTTTTTATTGACAGATTATATGGATATTTATTATAATCTGTTCAAAAGAGTGTATTTAATAATAAAATGTTGATTATTACCATTTTAAATAAAAAAAGTTTTTGAAACAAAAACAAAAAAATATTCCTGGAAGTCATCAGAGGACAATCTGAAATTAAAAAACAAAATTTTACAAAGTTAATACACACGTTGTCAAATATTCATAATATACATTTACAATCATCTTGTGTCTATGCTCTAACTTTGTTCAACATTTTATCAAGATATTTATGATTTAAATTTAAAAATAAATAAAATAAACATACACCATTATATTGTGTAATAAAAATTAAATTTAAATGTCAGAATTTCGAATTATACATAATAATGTATATCACATTCCAATAATAAATATATATGTATGCTGAACATAAATGTAATATTTCATGTCCATTCAAATACCTCTATATCAACTATAATATGTATTCCTTTTTCTGATTGTGATCCCTAAATATCTAATTATGAACTAAATATGACTAATGTATGTAAGCTACTAATATTCAACATTCTTCACTAGCATGCATTGGTACACCAACCTGGATAATGCATGGTCTTTGAAAGTCAATTCAGGGGTAAACAGTTGATCTTCAATAGGTGTCGTATTCATCAGTTCATAAAATAGAGGACTGAAATACCATCTAAAAAAGTAAAATCATCTAAGTGTCTGATTGTGATCCCTAAATATCTAATTATGAACTAAATATGACTAATGTATGTAAGCTACTAATATTCAACATTCTTCACTAGCATGCATTGGTACACCAACCTGGATAATGCATGGTCTTTGAAAGTCAATTCAGGGGTAAACAGTTGATCTTCAATAGGTGTCTTATTCATCAGTTCATAAAATAGAGGACTGTGAAATACCATCTAAAAATTAGAAAATAATCTAAGTGTCTCCAATAGGATGCCTCCACAGCCTTATTCTATCAAATAGTTGGCACTTACCATGTGAACATGTCTTTGTATGTTTTTCAAGGTCAGCAGATTGGAAAGATAATGCCAGACATGATCCCATTGGTATACTTCAATTTCAATCTTGGCTTTTTCCACTGTCAGTCTGGGCAATCTTCACTGTCAGGCTTCTAATTCTTCCCTTTCAGTCTTTAGATTAAGTCAGCTCCCTAATGGCAGAAAAAGTTTAATAAAAATTACTACAAGTGTGTGAATCAGTTCAGTACCCCTCTCCCACCCCCCATTTCAGAATACATTTCTGTCACTAGCTTACTAAGTGTGTGTAGCATCTTGTGTTATGTTCTATCAAGTGTGAAGATGAGTCATATTGAGCAGAACGAACCTCGAATGTGTGACATTGAACCATAGTCATGCTAGAGGATAGTTATGCTAGAGGATCCCTTTCTGAGTATGTACATTTTAAGTAATGTGTAAACTAAATACTAGTTTTGAAAATGTATGCCATATGATGTATTTGTGTACAATTCATGCCAGCAACAGTCCCTACATTTATACTTACCAGCTGATGTCCTCTTTAAAAACCAGGTGGCAAAGACTCGCTACAGGACCCAATGACCAGAGCATCACCTATATTAAGAAATCAAACACATTTTTAGCATTTGATGAACAATCCTAACATGTTTGCACAATTCTCTACTTGTTATTTCCCTAGAGTTCACATCTATTGACAATACTCCAGTCTAACTTCTATTATTTACCGTGTAAATTGGCGGTTGATGATGTCTGCTCTGACATTGAGCCCCTCGTCCCGGAATGGCCCCTCTAGAACAGGATTATCCTCCTCATCTCTGAGGAGGTTTTGGTGCACCTGGACGCCCTGCAGCATCCCAGCCCGCTGTGCAATATTATGCAGGACACTACAGGCTACAACGATCTTAGCCACCTTCTTTGGGTTGTACTGGAGGGCTCCTCCCGACCGGTCCAGGCACCTGAACCTCATCTTCAGGAGCCCGAAAATCCATTCAACCACCGTCCTGGTTCTCTTATGAGCCCTATTGTAGCGCTCCTCAGACACATCAGTCGGGCTACGCAAGGGGGTAATAAGCCAAGGCCGGCTCATGTACCCAGAATCACCTATAAATTATGAACAGAACATAATTCAAACTGAATCCTCAAAATAGTATTTTGATTCCAATAAAAGTTTTTGTACACGATAATCCACTATCAAATTTTTGTATTTTAAAAGAATAATCTAGTTCAATCGTATTCTCTATCTTCCCATTTCAGCTAAGACATGCTACAGATGCGTATTTCTCCTAAACCAAACCTTGTGTAAAATGCAAACTAAATGGTTACATTGCATTCTCTATCTGAGCATTTAAGGTAAGACATGCTACATATCTGCATTGAACTAAAACTAGACATTTGCGGAAAAAGACAATGACATGGTTAAATTGCATGGGCTAATATCTTCCCATTTCAGCTAAGACATGCTACATATGCGTATTTCTCCTAAACCAAACCTTGTGTAAAATGCAAACTAAATGGTTACATTGCATTCTCTATCTGAGCATTTAAGGTAAGACATGCTACATATCTGCATTGAACTAAAACTAGACATTTGCCGAAAGAGACAATGAAAAGGTTAAATTGCATTAGCTAATATCTTCCCATTTCAGCTAAGACATGCTACATATGCATATTTCTCCTAAACCAAACCTTGTGTAAAATGCAAACTAAATGGTTACATTGCATTCTCTATCTGAGCATTTAAGGTAAGACATGCTACATATCTGCATTGAACTAAAACTAGACATTTGAGGAAAGAGACAATGACATGGTTAAATTGCATTAGCTAATATCTTCCCATTTCAGCTAAGACATGCTACATATGCATATTTCTCCTAAACCAAACCTTGTGTAAAATGCAAACTAAATGGTTACATTGCATTCTCTATCTGAGCATTTAAGGTAAGACATGCTACATATCTGCATTGAACTAAAACTAGACATTTGCGGAAAAAGAAATAAATGGTTAAATTGCATCCTATAGCTGAACATTACGCTAACATTTTAAAACTACAGTGGCAATTGTCAAACTAATTAACCATGTTGTGCACAAATACTCACCAACGAGATAACCAGGGGGCATTTGTCTTTCCTCAAACAGTCTCCACAGGGACGACTGAGCGAGGATGCGGGCATCATGACAAGCCCCTCCAAAATTTGCACACACATGCATAATCCTCATCTGTGCATCACAAACATACTGCACATTGAGGCTATGAAAATGTTTGCGATTTCTGAAGGGCAAGTCATCAATTGGAGCACGCAGCGCAATGTGGGTACAATCTATGGCTCCCAAGACATTGGGCAATTGAGCAATATCAAAGAATTCCCGCTTCAGGCGCCTCCAATCACCATCATTTTGTGGGAATCCTATGTAATGCTTACTGATACGTACCATGGCGTCCAGAAAGTTATCAAACACCACAGAGAATGTACCTTGAGACAGGCCATGCATGTACATTTCTCCGGATTGAAAACTCCCAGAGGCCAGGACGTATAGACAACTTAGCATCTTACTCATGGCGGGAACAGCAGTCCTTATTCTTATACGTGGCTCCAAATGAGGTTTAAGAAGATCGTAAAGGCCAATGAGCTGTTCGCGATTGAGCCGATACTTATCATAAACCTCAAAGTCGCTCATGTTTTCCAAGGTGGGTCTCACCCTGTAGACACGAGGACCTCGAACCAGACGACCCCTTCATCTCAGTCTGAGCTGCCGAGGCTGCCTGATTCGATCAGCAGCTAGTTCGCCAATAGCAGCACCAGCAGTGTCTACCATGTCATCGTCATCCATCTTTCAAAACAGCGTAACAAGGTATGCACTTGATCTGATGTGGATCACAAGTGATGCTTTGGCCATGTTGTTTGGGGGATTTATAGTACAATTAGTCCAATGGTAGTGAGTTTGTAATGATTGCTGATTGTATTCACTTGTTTGTATGTGAGCGGCGCGAATGCTTTCAAAGTGGGCGTTTTTGTTTTTTTTTGGGCTGAAATGTTGTTTTCCCCCAATGAATCTCAATGTGAAAGTGTCAAATATCACACATACAGTGCATGTTTGTAATGTTTGATCATATGCGTAATCAATATTTCTTAAACGCGATCTTATAGTAAAAAGCACACGTCCAGGCTAACATGAATGAAAGTGCATAGTTGTGTATAATGTGCATCGAATGTGATCGATCAATGTTGCTGCAACATTGTTTGAAAACGATAAAGTAACATCTGCCATCTGTAGTATTGTATATATAAGTGATTGGTGAGATGTCAATATTGTATGCGTCCCTTTAAAATCGCAATAATAATTCCGAACTTCCCGTCTGCCATCTGTAGTATTGTATATATAAGTGATTGCAGAGATGTCAATATTGTATGCGTCCCTTTCAAATGGCACTAATACTGAATAACTTCTGGCTGTCATCTGTAGTATTGTATATATAAGTGATTGCCGAGCTGTCAATATTGTATGCGTCCCATTCAAATGGCAATAATACTGAATAACTTCCGGCTGTCATCTGTAGTATTGTATATATAAGTGATTGCCGAGATGTCAATATTGTACGCGTCCCATTAAAATCTGCATAATAATTCTGAACTTCCGGCTGTCATCTGTAGTATTGTATATATAAGTGATTTGCGATCTGACAATATTTATTAATTGTCCCATTTAAATCTCCATAATAATGCTGTTCCAAACTGTTATTTATGTATATGTTGTATTGTAGTATTGAGTGGTAAATTTCTGAAAGGGGCGGTACAGTCGTGAATCTGTGATGTGTATGGTTGAATCTTCTAATGACGTCATGATATTATTAACCTGCCTATGTAGTTCTGAAATCTTCATTGTGTTGTTGTATTGTGCTACATTGTTATTGTGTGCTGAATAAAATCTAAATGTGTGCTTTGTGGTTGTGTGATGGGTGATGCGTGTTATGTACATGCACGTATATATTGTGATTGTGTCCCACATATGCTGACTTCTATATAGCGGTCTGGCATTGTTGTTCCTTCCCATACATAAAGTGACATCTGTAATCTGGTGTAATGATGTTCTTGTTGAATGTAATTCCTAATGGTTTCTGGTGATGGAATCATGATGTTAAAAGTACAGTAAAATCCATATGTTCTGTTTTGTGATTCCTAGAGAGAATGTAATGTGTTTTTCCCCCATCATTTGAATGCACATGTATGAGTGAATGTTAAAAGTAATGTATGTGCATCCATGACTGATCATGTGTTAAGCCTATGTAGATATGCAGTTGCTGCAAGCATATGAGTTGAATAAATGAAATGCAATAATAAAGGTAAATGAGAGGTGTTTCCCATTGTGTACTATTTGTGAATCCTGAAAAGTTTAAATTATTTTTGTGTCCGTTTAAATGTAATATTTTTTTAAAAAAGTTTGTTACTAGTGATGTTGATGTAATATAAAAGTCTGAAACAATTTAATGGTGTTGTGAATATTCAATAAGTAAAATCCCTAAGTCCACCATAGGGAAATAGTCATTTCTATACGTACCATGGCGTCCAGAAAGTTATCAAACACCACAGAGAATGTACCTTGAGACAGGCCATGCATGTACATTTCTCCGGATTGAAAACTCCCAGAGGCCAGGACATATAGACAACTTAGCATCTTACTCATGGCGGGAACAGCAGTCCTTATTCTTATACGTGGCTCCAAATGAGGTTTAAGAAGATCATAAAGGCCAATGAGCTGTTTGCGATTGAGCCGATACTTATCATAAACCTCAAAGTCGCTCATGTTTTCCAAGGTGGGTCTCACCCTGTAGACACGAGGACCTCGAACCAGACGACCCCTTCATCTCAGTCTGAGCTGCCGAGGCTGCCTGATTCGATCAGCAGCTAGTTCGCCAATAGCAGCACCAGCAGTGTCTACCATGCCATCGTCATCCATCTTTCAAAACAGCGTAACAAGGTATGCACTTGATCTGATGTGGATCACAAGTGATGCTTTGGCCATGTTGTTTGGGGGATTTATAGTACAATTAGTCCAATGGTAGTGAGTTTGTAATGATTGCTGATTGTATTCACTTGTTTGTATGTGAGCGGCGCGAATGCTTTCAAAGTGGGCGTTTTTTTTTTTTTTTGGGCTGAAATGTTGTTTTCCCCCAATGAATCTCAATGTGAAAGTGTCAAATATCACACATACAGTGCATGTTTGTAATGTTTGATCATATGTGTAATCAATATTTCTTAAACGCGATCTTATAGTAACAAGCACACGTCCAGGCTAACATGAATGAAAGTGCATAGTTGTGTATAATGTGCATCGAATGTGATCGATCAATGTTGCTGCAACATTGTTTGAAAACGATAAAGTAACATCTGCCATCTGTAGTATTGTATATATAAGTGATTGGTGAGATGTCAATATTGTATGCGTCCCTTTAAAATCGCAATAATAATTCCGAACTTCCCGTCTGCCATCTGTAGTATTGTATATATAAGTGATTGCCGAGCTGTCAATATTGTATGCGTCCCATTCAAATGGCACTAATACTGAATATCTTCCGGCTGTCATCTGTAGTATTGTATATATAAGTGATTGCCGAGCTGTCAATATTGTATGCGTCCCTTTAAAATCGCAATAATAATTCCGAACTTCCCGTCTGCCATCTGTAGTATTGTATATATAAGTGATTGCCGAGCTGTCAATATTGTATGCGTCCCTTTAAAATCGCAATAATAATTCCGAACTTCCCGTCGGCCATCTGTACTATTGTATATATAAGTGGTTGCCGAGATGTCAATATTGTATGCGTCCCATTAAAATGGCACTAATACTGACTAACTTCCGGCTGTCATCTGTAGTATTGAATATATAAGTGATTTCCGAGATGTCAATATTGTATGCGTCCCTTTCAAATGGCACTAATACTGAATAACTTCCGGCTGTCATCTGTAGTATTGTATATATAAGTGATTGCCGAGCTGTCAATATTGTATGCGTCCCTTGAAAATCGCAATAATAATTCCGAACTTCCCGTCTGCCATCTGTAGTATTGTATATATAAGTGATTGCCGATCTGTCAATATTGTATGCGTCCCTTTAAAATCGCAATAATAATTCCGAACTTACCGTCTGCCATCTGTAGTATTGTATATATAAGTGATTGCAGAGATGTCAATATTGTATGCGTCCCTTTCAAATGGCACTAATACTGAATAACTTCTGGCTGTCATCTGTAGTATTGTATATATAAGTGATTGCCGAGCTGTCAATATTGTATGCGTCCCATTCAAATGGCACTAATACTGAATAACTTCCAGTTGTCATCTGTAGTATTGTATATATAAGTGATTGCCGAGCTGTCAATATTGTACGCGTCCCATTAAAATCTGCATAATAATTCTGAACTTCCGGCTGTCATCTGTAGTATTGTATATATAAGTGATTTGCGATCTGACAATATTTATTAATTGTCCCATTCAAATCTCCATAATAATGCTGTTCCAAACTGTTATTTACGTATATGTTGTATTGTAGTATTGAGTGGTAAATTTCTGAAAGGGGCGGTACAGTCGTGAATCTGTGATGTGTATGGTTGAATCTTCTAATGACGTCATGATATTATTAACCTGCCTATGTAGTTCTGAAATCCTCATTGTGTTGTTGTATTGTGCTACATTGTTATTGTGTGCTGAATAAAATCTAAATGTGTGCTTTGTGGTTGCGTGATGGGTGATGCGTGTTATGTACATGTACGTATATATTGTGATTGTGTCCCACATATGCTGACTTCTATATAGCGGTCTGGCATTGTTGTTCCTTCCCATAAAGTGACATCTGTAATCTGGTGTAATGATGTTCTTGTTGTACGTAATTCCTAATGGTTTCTGGTGATGGAATCATGATGTTAAAAGTACAGTAAAATCCATATGTTCTGTTTTGTGATTCCTAGAGAGAATGTAATGTGTTTTTCCCCCATCATTTGAATGCACATGTATGAGTGAATGTTAAAAGTAATGTATGTGCATCCATGACTGATCATGTGTTAAGCCTATGTAGATATGCAGTTGCTGCAAGCATATGAGTTGAATAAATGAAATGCAATAATAAAGGTAAATGAGAGGTGTTTCCCATTGTGTACTATTTGTGAATCCTGAAAAGTTTAAATTATTTTTGTGTCCGTTTAAATGTAATATTTTTTTTAAAAAGTTTGTTACTAGTGATGTTGATGTAATATAAAAGTCTGAAACAATTTAATGGTGTTGTGAATATTCAATAAGTAAAATCCCTAAGTCCACCATAGGGAAATAGTCATTTCTTGATCTATTTATCATAGCTGGGTCTAACGCAGAAAAGCATGTATTTTCTAGCGCTGGTATTTGGAGTTTTTAGGTCTACGCTATTTGCGTGCGTTAGGGAAATCTGTCTTTCACGAGCACGAGCACGTCTTCCCCATAGAAGTCAATGGAGGCTCCAAATTTTGGTCATTTTTTTTCTAAGACTGGTTTTCCTCGTAAAGTGAGTGACGTCATGAGCTTGTGTGAAAAAGTAGCTAAATCGTGTTAATTTTGTAATAAATAACTTGTTTGTGTATGTAATGTGGTGTATATTTTTTGTATGCATCGATGAGTGTATGTTTGTGATAATCTTATTAGTTAGATGTAGCTATATGAGGGTCTTTTCCCGTGTGTCAATGTAAGTCAATGGGAAAATGGATTTGTGTTGTTTTTTTTCTAACACCCGAGATCACGCAACTTTGATCCTTTGTATTTTGAAGAAAAATTATTAAATCTGAAAAATAAATATAGTGTTGTGTTTGTATGAGTGTAAGTGTAGTTTGTGTAATATTTGTTTTGTGATTCGTGGATGTTTATTTTGTCGGTATATGTTAACTACTGGGTTTGAGCTGTCGGTAGAGATTTGTGGGTTTGGTGATTTTTGAGTGTCGGTAAATGAGCTCTAAATACCGGAGTCCGTAAGAAACCAGCGTTAGGAGCCTCTAACGCTGGTTTTCACGGCTAACGCCAAACTCCAAATCTAGGCCTTAGATAGCTACAATATAACTAATAATTACATTGTAGCTATTTTAGGATTTATTTTTATTTTACAGGCAAGTTTGTATTTATTTTAACTAGGTACAATAGCTATTAAATAGTTATTATCTATTTAATAGCTACCTAGTTAAAATAAAGACAAATTTACCTGTAAAATAAAAACTAACCTAAGTTACAATTACACCTAACACTACACTATCATTAACTTAATTATTCCAATTTAAAACTAAATACTTACATGTAAAATAAACCCTAAGATAGCTACAATGTAATTAATAATTACATTGTAGCTATCTTAGGATTTATATTTATTTTACAGGCAACTTTGTATTTATTTTAACTAGTTACAATAGTTATTAAATAGTTATTAACTATTTAATAACTACCTAGCTAAAAGAAATACAAAATTGCCTGTAAAATAAATCCTAACCTAAGTTACAATTAAACCCCAGGATAGGGGTTAACCGATAAGACCAGGTTAACAGGAATTACCAAACAAAAATATTTGTGACTATAAAGGGCAAACCATAATTGATTAACTCACCTGATTCAATATTAAAACTTTGAATATAAATGTAAAGATCATAAATCATATTAACAAAACTGTTTCATACAGGTTTGTTTCATACTTATCAACATTGTGGGATCCTTCACTGGGGTTCAGTGTAAAAATACCCTCTAAGGTTACCCATGGACCCTCTCTTGCCATTATCCTGAAATATCTGGTCAGCTTAGCCTCCCATCTCCTCTGGATAGGGTGTGGTCATCATGCATGCTCAGTGTGGCCCCTTGTGCCATCTGCTTGAGTGTGTCCCATCACCCCTCTTGTGGGTGAGTGTGTATTTTATGGAAAATTCTTAACTCCACCCCCACTGATAAGGTTAGGTTTCAAATAAATGATTGGCTAACACTAATTACAGATTAATTAACATTTTTGTTAATGAGCAAAGGTTTAGCAGTCTTATGCCTAGATTTAGAGTTCTGCGTTAGCCGTCAAAAGCAGCGTTAATGGGTACTAACGCTGCTTTTTACCGCCCGCTGGTATTTAGAGTCAGTCAGGAAAGGGTCTAACGCTCAATTTCCAGCCACGACTTTTCCATACCGCAGATCCCCTTACGCCAATTGTGTATCCTATCTTTTCAATGGGATCTTCCTAACGCCGGTATTTAGAGTCTTGGCTGAAGTGAGCGGTAGACCCTCTACCGACAAGACTCCAGACGCAGAAAAAAGTCAGGAGTTAAGAACTTTATGGGCTAACGCCGGTTTATAAAGCTCTTAACTACTGTGCTCTAAAGTACACTAACACCCATAAACTACCTATGTACCCCTAAACCGAGGCCACCCCACATCGCCGCCACTCTAATAAAAAAATGTAACCCCTAATCTGCCGACCGGACACCGCCGCCACCTATATCATCCCTATGTACCCCTAATCTGCTGCCCCTAACACCGCTGAAACCTACATAATATTTATTAACCCCTAATCTGCCCCCCTCCAACGTCGCCGCTACCTTACCTACACTTATTAACCCCTAATCTGCCTATCGGACCTCGCCGCCACTATAATAAATGTATTAACCCCTAAACTGCCTCACTCCTGCCTCGCAAACCCTATAATAAATAGTATTAACCCCTAATCTGCCCTCCCTAACATCGGCGACACCTCACTTCAAGTATTAACCCCTAATCTGCTGACTGGACCTCACCTCTACTATAATAAATATATTAACCCCTAAAGCTAAGTCTAACTAAATAAATTATTTCTTATTAAATAAATTAATCCTATTTAAAGCTAAATACTTACCTGTAAAATAAACCCTAATATAGCTACAATATAACAAATAATTATATTGTAGCTATTTTAGGATTTATATTTATTTTACAGGCAACTTTGTATTTATTTTAACTAGGTACAATAGCTATTAATAGTTATTAACTATTTAATAGCTACCTAGTTAAAATAATTACAAAATTACCTGTAAAATAAATCCTAACCTAAGTAACAATTAAACCTAACACTACACTATCAATAAATTAATTAACTAAACTACCTACAATTACCTACAATTAAATCAACTAAACTAAATTTCAAGAAAATACAAACACTAAATTACAAAAAAAACTAACACTAAATTACAAAAAATAAAAAAGATTACAAGAATTTTAAACTAATTACAACTACTCTAAGCCCCCTAAAAAAATAACAAAGCCCCCCAAAATAAAAAAAATGCCCTACCCTATTCTAAAATAAAAAGTTCACAGCTCTATTACCTTACCAGCCCTTAAAATTGCTTTTTGCGGGGCATGCCCCAAAGAAATCAACTCTTTTGCCTGTAAAAAAAAACATACAATACCCCCCCCCAACATTACAACCCAACACCCACATACCCCTAATCTAACCCACCCAAACCCCCCTTAAAAAACCTAACACTAAGCCCCTGAAGATCTCCCTACCTTGTATTCACCCAGCAGGGTATCACCGATCCGCCCAGAAGAGGGTCCAAAGTCTTCATCCTATCCAGCAAGAAGAGGTCCTCCAGAGGGTCCAAAGTCTTCATCCTATCCAGCAAGAAGAGGTCCTCCAGAGGGTCCAAAGTCTTCATCCAGGCGGCATCTTCTATCTTCTTCCATCCGTCGGTGAGGAAGGATGGCTCCGCGTCGGCTGCTTCAAGATTGACCTGCTCCGCTCCGGATGGAAGAAGATAGAAGATGCCATTTAGTGTTTATTATTTTTTGTAATTGTAGTTTTAGGTTTTTAATAATCTTAGGTTTTTTATTTTTAGTAATGTTATGTTTTTTATTTTTAGTAATCTTTAGGTTTTATTAATGTAAGCTTAGGTTTTATTTCACAGGTAAGTTTGTATTTATTTTTAAATAGGTAGTTAGTTAATAATTGTAACTTTAATTTAGGTCTATTTTAATGATGTTAAAGTTAGGGGATGTTAAGTTTAGGGGTTAACAGTTTAATTTAGGTTGTTGCTATGTGGCGGCCGGCGGTTTAGGGGTTAATAGGTTTAGTTAGTGTTGGCGATGTTTGGGAACAGCGGTTTAGGGGTTATTAGGTTTAGTTAGTGTTGGCGATGTTTGGGAATGGCGGTTTAGGGGTTAATAGGTTTATATAGTGTTTCAGTTAGTGTCAGCAATGTCGGGAAACTGCAGTTTAGGGATTAATAGATTTAGTTAGTGGCTGCGATGATGGGGAATGGCGGTTTAGGGGTTAATAGCATTATTTAGTGATTTAGTTAGTGGCGGCGATGTTGGGGAACGTTGGTTTAGGGGTTTAAAGTTTTATTTAGTGATTTAGTTAGTGTCAGCGATATCAGGGAACTGCGGTTTAGATTAGAATAATAACAAATTACAAATATGAATATTGGATCCGAAAATTTGGAAATTGATTTATTCATTTACGGAAATTTTCGGTATTTTAGTTATGGTGCAGATTCTGAAATTCTGATGCTTTAGAATCTCTGAATCGGTCGAAATTTGTCCGAAAACTAAATTCAGCCAAAACGCCTAGAAACCAGCCATTTGTCCAATCCTTCAATTGATGTATATCACTTCTCGCTTTGTCCACCCCTCTGGAACATGTACTCTATTACAAATGTTTGTATCATCTGCAAACAGACATACTTTACCCTTTGGTGATATCTTTGATAAATATAGTATGTTAAACAAAACAGGCCCCAGAAGTGACCCCTGTGGAACACTACTAGAAACAGCCCCCTCTGCTGAATGTATTCCATTTACTAAGACACTCTGTTTTCTATCCTAAAGCCAGCATTCTACCCAGTTCACAATTTTTTAGTCTAGACCAAGAAGATACAGTTTATGAATTAGTTTGTTGTGTGGGAAATCTAGATATGCTACATAAACTGCTCCACCCTGGTCTAATACTTTTGTTACCTAATCAAAGAAGTTGATTAGATTAGTCTGACATGATCTCCCTGAAGTAAAACCATGTTGATTTTGGTCCTCTAAATTGCTTGTCTTTATGTAAGTCATAATTCCTTCTTTTAAGAGACATTAACTGGCATGTAATTTCCAGATTCTTCCCTATTGCCTTTTTTTATAAAGAGGTATTACATTTGCTATTCTCCAATCCCTCTGTTCTCTGGAACAGCTCCTGTTAATAGTGACTGATTAAACCGACCAGTTAATGGGGCAGTTAGCACTGATCAAAGTTATTTTAAAACCCTTGCATGAATATTATAAGGACCCACTGACTTTTTACATTTATTTTTGATAATGCAAACAAAACCTCATCCTCTGTAAAAAGATTAGTGTTAAGCTCATTTCAGTTTTTCATAGCATCCTTTTTAATGTAGACATTCAATCATCACAATTTTCTGTGAAAACACAACCAAAGTAATCATTGAGACAATCTGCAATTTGCTTATCTCCTTCTATAAAAGAGGCTACGCTCAGGTGGTAAATCTATCTAAATAATGTTTTGTACCCAGGTTTTAATGACTCTGCTATCTTATCTCATATCTTTTAGCCCTTAACTTGTTATTGCAAAATATGTTTTTCAAATACATTTTATCAGACAGTGTTATTATGAGTGTAACTATACTTTTAAATGTATGTTTTATGTTTTTTTGTCTAGCATAACAGTTAACCAAAACTCTGAGGTCACACTAACCTAAATTTGATTGCGCTCAAGCAAACATGTTCACTTTCAACTTATAATACACATGCTATTTCCAACATGCGCAAAGAGTCGCAAAATAATCCTTATTGGTTACGTGCAACAGTTAACAAGCCACTCATAATCTAGCCCATAGTGGCCCATTTGAATCATCAGGATTGTGAGTTAAACACCTTGAGTGATTCAAACTCATCATTTAATAGAAAATCATATTTCGTTGTCTGTTATTTATATATATAAGATCAGTGAAAAAGCACTCGCTGGACTTTGGTCATCAGTGTCAAACCTTTTTATTGCATTGTGACGTTTTGGGACCACAAACTTCCCTTCTTCTGACAACCATCAAGTTAAAAAATACAAACATTTATAGGCCAGTGTGACCCTCCCCATAAGGGCTACCAATCAGAGATAGCCGTGTGAAAAAAGAGCATTTGTGTGTAAAACTACTGTCTAACTGAAATATATGTGATGTGACAACAACTAACTAAGTTAACAATAATATGCATGTCAGATGTGTTAAACGTGAAACAAGAAAAGATATAAGTGAAATAAGGTATATATCACCTCCGTTATGATGAATGAACATAATGCTGTTTAAACGTAAACCAGCATGGTTATCAAAACAACACCCCTGATTGGTCCAGATTTTACTTCTGCGGGTCTTGGTAATGATATCGGTATGACTGGTAGCTTTTTTCATCTGCATATTTTGTGTCTCTGTTTGAGGTGCGCGGTTAATAGATGTAAACATAGTCTAGTGCCGAATCCCGTACGCGATAGCTTTACTGTTTCTTTCCCTATTGGCTGATATCTCTGAACTGGGGGCGGAACTGGTTGTTATATGTTTTTTTTTTATTAGTGAAGTCATTTGCGATCTGGTAACATCCCTAATATGCAGTGCTGGCTATACGTTATTTTGCACACTCGCCGGCGGGTTCTACCTGTGTAAATACAGAGTGTTGATCGCGGTTGCGGTATACCAGTCTTTGACTGTAGCTCCAAAAATAAGGGGCCGTTATTTCACAGGTATTGATGAATCTGAGGCATGTTAAATACTGAGCCAATCAGGGGTGTTGTTTTGATAGCCATGCCGGTTTACGTTTAAACAGTATTATGTGTATTCATCAGAACGGAGGCAATATATACCCTTTTTCACTTATATATTTTCTTGTTTCACAGTTTACACATCTGGCATGCATATTATGGTTACTTTAGTTAGTTGTTGTCAAATCACATATATTTCAGTTAGACCGTAGTTTTGCACATGGTTGCTCTTTTTTTCACACGGCTATCTCTGATTGGTCACACAGGCCTATAAATGTTTGTATTTTTTTCACTTGATGATTTTCAGAAGGGACGTTTGTGGTCCTGAAACGTCACAATACAATGAAAAGGTTTGACACTGATGTCCAAAGTCCAGTGAGTGCTTTTTCACTGATCTTTTATATACCTGGCAACAGCACCCTGGCGGTTGAAGTTTGGTGGTGAGAGTGCACATATTTTACCATTTGGAGATATATATATATGGCAACATCATGCTTTGGGGCTGTTTCTCTGCAAAGGGAACAGGACGACTGATCCGTGTACATGAAAGAATGAATGGGGCCATGTATCGTGAGATTTTGAGTGCAAACCTACTTCCATCAGCAAGGGCATTGAAGATGAAACGTGGCTGGGTCTTTAAGCATGACAATTATCCCAAACATACCACCCGGGGAACGAAGGAGTGGCTTCGTAAAAAGCATTTCAAGGTCCTGGAGTGTCCTAGCCAGTCTCCAGATCTCAACCCCATAGAAAACCTTTGGAGGGAGTTTAAAGTCCGTGTTGCCCAGCGACAGCCCCAAAACATCACTGCTCTAGAGGAGATCTGCATGCAGCAATGGGCTAACATACCAGCAACAGTGTGTGACAACCTTGTGAAGACTTACAGAAAACATTTGACCTCTGTCATTGCCAACAAAGGATATATAACAAAGTATTGAGATGAACTTTTGATATTGACCAAATACTTATTTTCCACCATAATTTGCAAATAAATTATTTCCAAATCAGACAATGTGAATGTCTGGATTTGTTTCCACATTTTGTCTCTCATAGTTGAGGTATACCTATGATGAAAATTACAGGCCTCTCTCATCTTCTTAAGTGGGAGAACTTGCACAATTGGTGGATGACTAAATACGTTTTTGCCCCACTGTATATATATATATATATACACACACACATAAACATAGTTTAGTGTGTATGTGAAGTTATCCTTATATTATGAATATACTGATGAACTGGATATATTCTACGAGGACTGCTTTACTGGCCTAGGGCATCCTGATGTTTTTGGTGTTTAATATATATTTTAAAATGTATTATGTATATTTTAATTATGTTATTATACACATTTGAAAAAAAATAAATCAACAAGGTTGGTCAAGCAAGAGAATAATTTTATTTTTATTTAAAGATAAACAGGTGTGATTAAATAAAATATTTCAGTGTACTCTATTTAAATTTATTTATTCTCAGCGAGAGGTTGAGTTAGGTCATTTATACTAAACATTCAAGAATGCATTTGCAGCACATTAGGTTCCTAAATCCAAAAACTCCAACAGTGAAGTCTCTGACAAGGACCCACTAAATAAAAGTAATATCAACCTTCAAACATATATGTTGACAATTCAGATTATTATAACCTTGGTGACTAAATAATCTTGATTTTATTAAAGACAGGAGGCGAGTATTTTGCATAATTCTTTACTGAAACCAAAACAGCAGCAAAGAAAAAACTATACAAAAAAAAATAACATAGCAACAGTATACAACCAATCAGGATACAGCATAGTAATAAACTGTCCAGAACAATCTAAGTCCTTCCTCTTTTCTTTGATGAATCTCCAGAAGACTAGAAGGGAACGAACATCAACAACATCCTGCTAAGAAAGGAATACAACGCTTTGCGGGAAATCCTAGCAGAGACTCCAAAGATGGATGAAAACCCCAATTCCATTGAATTAAACTGTAAGAAAGAAAGAAAAAAAATGACAATAATAATTTTTCTCTTAAATACTGAACTATAAGAAAACATAACCGAGAAAATTATAAACATTTCAATACCATTTCACTCAAAATATATACTTTTTTTTTTAACAATCTATACAGGGAGAGGCAAAGAAGAAAAATGAGAAAAATGGTTGAAAAAGACCAATCTGCGGCTTTAAGTATATCCTGAAGGTTACTGCCTGCTAAAAGAGCGTTGGATGCAGCCACACCCTGAACAGAATGAGCTCCAAAAGAAAGATCAATGCCTGCAGATGACATGAGCCAACAAACCCATCTGGCTAACGTGGGGGAGGAGACAGGAACATAGGAGATAAGCAATTGACCCCCTGTAGAAGGGCGGGAGGAAACCGTCTTAGAAAGATAGGATTTCAGACAGAGAGCCACACAGAGCTGAGGATCCTCAGGGAAATAGGGATAGAAGATGGAAGACGACATAGATTTTGTGCATCTAGAAACAGAGAAAGAGAAAAGTGTCAAGTTTAGTGTCAAACTCAGGAGTTACAGATTCCCTAACAGGGAGGGAAAGTCTACGGCATTCTGCCCGTAACTTATTGCGATCTTCACAATCGAGAAGTTTGCGAAGAGATTTTTGCAAAAAACGAGTAAGATGAGGAGATAACGACCAGTCAGAAGACCTGGGATGTTTAATATGTTTAGGGCTAAAAATGGGGTTCCCAGCCGGGTCCACCATTTCATCCTCTTGTTCAATTTGAGAAGATTGGGAGCAAGAAGCCTTAGCCTGGGAAGCCACGGGATAAAGCTCAAGGTCAGACTGAGGATCAGCTTCCCAATCCATGTCTGGAAAATACTCCATATAGTCTTCCATATTTAAAAATTCTCAGAGTCTGAGCTCTGAAGCCCCACTTGTACACCCTGGGGGGAAAGGGTTCGTTTACCCTGTTTAGCCTCTGGGGAGGAGGTTCTGAGACCCCTATGTGAAACGTCCGGGGGAAGGGCTTTGAATTTTGGAGCCTTGCCTTTATGCGGGGCAGGGTGAGAATGGGATTTCCAGTGATGCTTACGCGATATTGGAGGATAGGAATCGGAGGGAGAGGATTCCTCAAAATGAAGGGGTTGTGGTTGTTCTAAGACCTTCTCAGGAGGGGGAGAAGGAACATTATGTTTAAGGGCAATAGCTATGGCCGAATTGATATATGCAAATAAATCCTCTTTGGACTGAGAGGAGGAAGGGGCGGGTCAATGACAGGGTTGGCAGACTCAATGTTAGCAATAAAAGAAAAATGTTTTGCTAGATTTGGTCTAAATGAAAAAATAAAATTGAAAATCAAAATCAAAACCTTATTAAACAAAATACAAGAAAAATATAAAAATAAAATATCTAGTTTATTATGAGTAGAGGCAGGATTTAAACCCTGGACCTACAATCTCAAGAGACTACAGTCTTAGCCCACAAAGCTATAGAAGGCTTAACAAGCAGAGCAACTCTATACAAATAACATTTTGTTTTTTGTTTTTTTAAATAAGTGTAAAACGTCACTAATAAAAAAACATCCTTAGCAAAAGTAGATAATCTTTAATACAAAACAAATGTCTGCAAACAGAGTTATAAATTATTAGGAAAACTTTTTCAGAATTGCAGACCGCAGAAATTTAAAAGATTTTGGCGGGAAAAAACAAATAACGGTCTGAGCGTATATAACTCAGAAAAACTTAGCCGAATCCAAAATAAAATTTATATTGGCAAATTTACCTACAAAAGCTACATATGCCAAAGGAATAGTAAATTAATTAAAAATATACTACCACCACACCCCCGATCCGGAACCCCTACAGGCTGCGGCTCACACATCCGACCAGATTGAAGTAGTCACTGGTCAGATGCGTGTCCACGAGAACCGAGCGGCACTGGACCCAAGTGAAGAGGCAGATAGGAGAGAGTCATGAGAGATCGCGATGCGGTCCAGTGACAGGAAACGGAGCAGTCACATATGAGAGGCTGCTCCGGTAAGGTGGATGGCTAAGTGTTTCTTCCACACACAAAATACTAAGGCCTAGATTTGGAGTTTGGTGGTAGCCGTGAAAACCAGCGTTAGAGGCTCCTAACGCTGGTTTTAGGATACCACCGGTATTTGGAGTCAGTCAGGAAAGGGTCTAACGCTCACTTTTCAGCCGCGACTTTTCCATACCGCAGATCCCCTTACGTCAATTGCGTATCCTATCTTTTCAATGGGATCTTTCTAACACCGGTATTTAGAGTCGTGTCTGAAGTGAGCGTTAGAAATCTAATGACAAAACTCCAGCCGAAGAAAAAAGTCAGTAGTTAAGAGCTTTCTGGGCTAACGCCGGTTTATAAAGCTCTTAACTACTGTGCTCTAAAGTACACTAACACCCATAAACTACCTATGTACCCCTAAACCGAGGTCCCCCCACATCGCCGCCACTCGATTAAATTTCTGCCGACCGCCACCTACGTTATACTTATGTACCCCTAATCTGCTGCCCCTAACACTGCCAACCCCTATATTATATTTATTAACCCCTAACCTGCCCCCCACAACGTCGCCACTAGCTACCTACAATAATTAACCCCTAATCTGCCGACTGCAAAGCGCCGCTACTTACGTTATCCTTATGTACCCCTAATCTGCTGCCCCTAACACCGCCGACCCCTATATTATATTTATTAACCCCAAATCTGCCCCCCACAACGTCGCCTCCACCTGCCTACACTTATTAACCCCTAATCTGCCGAGTGGACCGCACCGCTATTATAATAAAGTTATTAACCCCTAATCCGCCTCACTAACCCTATAATAAATAGTATTAACCCCTAATCTGCCCTCCCTAACATCGCCAACACCTAACTTCAAACATTAACCCCTAATCTGCCGACTGGAGCTCACCGCTATTCTAATAAATGTATTAACCCCTAAAGCTAAGTCTAACCCTAACACTAACACCCCCCTAAGTTAAATATAATTTAAATCTAACTAAATAAATTAACTCTTATTAAATAAATTATTCCTATTTAAAGCTAAATACTTACCTGTAAAATAAATCCTAATATAGCTACAATATAAATTATAATTATATTATAGCTATTTTAGGATTTATATTTATTTTACAGGTAACTTTGTATTTATTTTAACCAGGTACAATAGCTAAAATAGTTAAAATAATTACAAAATTACCTGTAAAATAAATCCTAACCTAAGTTACAATTAAACCTAACACTACACTATCAATAAATTAATTAAATAAAATACCTACAATTACCTACAATTAAACCTAACACTACACTATCAATAAATTAATTAAATACAATATCTACAAATAAATACAATGAAATAAACTAACTAAAGTACAAAAAATAAAAAAGAACTAAGTTACAAAAAATAAAAAAATATTTACAAACATCAGAAAAATATTACAACAATTTTAAACTAATTACACCTACTCTAAGCCCCCTAATAAAATAACAAAGACCCCCAAAATAAAAAAATGCCCTACCCTATTCTAAATTACTAAAGTTCAAAGCTCTTTTACCTTACCAGCCCTGAACAGGGCCCTTTGCGGGGCATGCCCCAAAGAATTCAGCTCTTTTTCCTGTAAAAAATACACATACAATACCCCCCCAACATTACAACCCACCACTAACATACCCCTAATCTAACCCAAACCCCCCTTAAATAAACCTAACACTAAGCACCTGAAGATCTTCCTACCTTATATTCACCATACCAGGTTCACCAATCGATCCAGAAGAGCTTCTCCGATGTCCTGATCCAAGCCCAAGCGGGGGGCTGAAGAGGTCCATGATTCGGCTGAAGTCATCATCCAAGCGGGAGCTGAAGAGGTCCATGATCTGGCTGAAGTCTTCATCCAAGCGGGAGCTGAAGAGGTCCATGATCCGGCTGAAGTCTTCTATCAATGGCATCTTCAATCTTCTTTCTTCGGGAGCCATCATCTTCCATCCAACGCGGAACATCCTCTTCTCCCGATGCCTACTCGCCGAATGACAGTTCCTTAAATGACGTCATCCAAGATGGCGTCCCTCGAATTCTGATTGGCTGATAGGATTCTATCAGCCAATCGGAATTAAGGTAGGAATATTCTGATTGGCTGATGGAATCAGCCAATCAGAATCAAGGTCAATCCGATTGGCTAATCCAATCAGCCAATCAGATTGAGCTCGCATTCTATTGGCTGTTCCGATCAGCCAATAGAATGCAAGCTCAATCTGATTGGCTGATTGGATCAGCCAATCAGATTGAAATTGATTCTGATTGGCTAATTCCATCAGCCAATCAGAATATTCCTACCTTAATTCCGATTGGCTGATAGAATCCTATCAGCCAATCGGAATTCGAGGGACGCCATCTTGGATGACGTCATTTAAAGGAACCGTCATTCGGCGAGTAGGCGTCGGGAGAAGAGGATGTTCCGCGTCGGATGGAAGATGATGGCTCCCGAAGAAAGAAGATTGAAGATGCCGTTGATAGAAGACTTCAGCCGGATCATGGACCTCTTCAGCTCCCGCTTGGATGAAGACTTCAGCCGGATCATGGACCTCTTCAGCTCCCGCTTGGATGATGACTTCAGCCGGATCATGTACCTCTTCAGCCCCCCGCTTGGGCTTGGATCAGGACATCGGAGGAGCTCTTCTGGATCGATCGGTGAACCTGGTATGGTGAAGATAAGGTAGGAAGATCTTCAGGGGCTTAGTGTTAGGTTTATTTAAGGGGGGTTTGGGTTAGATTAGGGGTATGTGGGTGGTGGGTTGTAATGTTGGGGGGGTATTGTATGTGTATTTTTTACAGGAAAAAGAGCTGAATTCTTTGGGGCATACCCCACAAAGGGCCCTGTTCAGGGCTGGTAAGGTAAAAGAGCTTTGAACTTTAGTAATTTAGAATAGGGTAGGGCATTTTTTTTTATTTTGGGGGTCTTTGTTATTTTATTAGGGGGCTTAGAGTAGGTGTAATTAGTTGATGTTTGTAAATATTTTTTTATTTTTTGTAACTTAGTTCTTTTTTATTTTTTGTACTTTAGTTAGTTTATTTCATTGTAGTTATTTGTAGATATTGTATTTAATTAATTTATTGATAGTGTAGTGTTAGGTTTAATTGTAGGTAATTGTAGGTATTTTATTTAATTAATCTATTGATAGTGTAGTGTTAGGTTTAATTGTAACTTAGGTTAGGATTTATTTTACAGGTAATTTAGTAATTATTTTAACTATTTAATAGCTATTGTACCTGGTTAAAATAAATACAAAGTTACCTGTAAAATAAATATAAATCCTAAAATAGCTATAATATAAATATAATTTATATTGTAGCTATATTAGGATTTATTTTACAGGTAAGTATTTAGCTTTAAATATGAATAATTTATTTAATAAGAGTTAATTTATTTCGTTAGATTTAAATTATATTTAATTTAGGGGGGTGTTAGTGTTAGGGTTAGACTTAGCTTTTGGGGTTAATACATTTATTAGAATAGCGGTGAGCTCCAGTCGGCAGATTAGGGGTTAATGTTTGAAGTTAGGTGTCGGCGATGTTAGGGAAGTGTTTCCCCATAGACAACAATGGGGCTGCGTTAGGAGCTGAATGTGGCTTTTTTGCAGGTGTTAGGTTTTTTTTCAGCTCAAACAGCCCCATTGTTTCCTATGGGGGAATCGTGCACGGGCACGTTTTTGAAGCTGGCCGCTTCCGTAAGCAACTCTGGTATCGAGAGTTGCAGTTGCGTTAAATATGCTCTACGCTCCTTTTTTGGAGCCTAACGCAGCCATTCTGTGGACTCTCAATACCAGAGTTATTTTAAAGGTGCGGCCAGAAAAAAGCCAGCGTTAGCTACGTGGGTCGTTACCGACAAAACTCTAAATCTAGCCGTTAGTATTATAAAAAGTAAACACCTCGATAATAGGAAAATCAAAAAATTTTCATGAATTCTATTTGCAAGTATCTATTAATTGATAGTAAGACAAACTTAGAAGGTTAATATTTTAAACTAAAACCTAACTAATTATACTATATTTTACTAGAATTTAGGTCTAATAAAAAGACTATTTAAATTATAATTAAATTACAATATATTGAGAAAAAGATAAAAGTAATACGTGACCTGCTGTCTTGGACGCAGCAAAGAAAAGAGGAAGCACTTGGATTGTTCTGGACAGTTTTTTACTATGCTGTATCCTGATTGGTTGTATACTGTTGCTATGTTATTTTTTCTTTTGTATAGTTTTTTCTTTGCTGCTGTTTTGGTTTCAGTAAAGAATTATGCAAAATATGAAGCCTCCTGTCTTGACATAAAATTATTAATTTGGGCTCACTCAAAATATGAGTGTCTATAAAAATAGGTTATATTACAGAACTTTTAGTATGCCACAAAGCAAATCAAAATAGAAAAGCCAGAGGACAAAAATAGCAAGATCCTTGGTTTTAGGAGAAAATCATACAGATTAAAGAAAAATAAATACTAACAGTTCTTCATAAATTACTAGTCAGTCTACAACTAGAATATTAGGTATAATTCTGCATATCTGAAAATTAATTAAAAGTAAATTACATGCATACCTCCCAAAGTTTGTGGTGTAGAATGAGGGACACAGGAGGTTGATAGGATTCATTTTGTGGGTGGAGCCATGTTGGGAGGGTAGGGATCATGAGTGGTTAGTCAGAGGGATAGTGGGTGTTTCTGGTTGGTCTCTGGGTGTGTCAGGGCAGTTTGTGGCAGTTTCTGGGTGTTCCATGGGTGTGACTAAGGGATATTCTGTAAAGAGGGACATATGGCTGTCTCAGAGTGACAGAGCTCAGAATCAGGGACTGTCCCTCTCAAATAGGGACAGTTGGGAGGTCTAAGACTGCATACAAACTGTGTTAGTCTCATTATGATGTTGTATAGCCATGCAGCCCCCTCCGCTATCTGATCTGTTGTTTTTTACTGAAAACCAGAAAAAATCACACTTAATACACTTTAAATGGAGATAAAAGGGAAATAATACATTTGTCCAACGTTGTTTAATTATTGCACTATTGGTTAAATAGTTATAGTCAACGCACTAATGAACTGAAGCTAAACAAGGCCACTGAGCCAATCAGGGGACTCTTAAGGGCATAAATACCAGTTATCAAATCAGTTCAGCTTGATAATTCAGCCCCTAATAGTACCTTTTCACTCAAAGATATATACAGTATATATATCAATCATAAAATGCCAGAAAAATATTATCAGTTACTACTCCTCCATGTTTAAGAGTCAAACATTTAAATGGGACAAGAACAAATTTACACAAGAAGTATTCACTAACCCTTGGGGATAAAAACCATAATGGTCTTGTAATGTCTAAAATGTGCTAGATCATTAGGGAGATAGACCATGTTTGCTCTTGTTCCGATCAATATAATGTATTATTTAAAGAGTTCCATACCACAATTTGTTACTTAAAAAAAGTAAATGTGTGGGTCAATATAATGAATTATAATACATTAATAATATGTTTAGCTAAGCTCATAAACTTCAGTTCATATTTCAATAAGATCTAAATATTGTGTCTGGATGCAGTTTGCAATATGTTAACTGACAGGAAATGTGATATTATCATGGTACACACAACATGTTTTTGTTGGGGTCCTTGTAATTGCATATTTTTATAAGAGATTTACAAATTCTTATATAAAAAGAACAGAATGTCATAGTTTACAGCTGCTAGTATTAAGTAGATATTATTTTGTGGTTTTCTGAGGCTTTGTAAAGGACATAACATATAAAGTTGACACCCAGTGCATATTATTATTATTTTTTATTATTATTATACTTTATTTATGAAGCGCCATCATATTCCACAGCGCTGTCCATGGATACAGTTCATTTAAATAAAACATTATAAAGCCTATGAAGGGACTCGCAGAGAGGTACAGCAGATACAGAGTGATAGGAAAGGTGGATCAGCCTGGCAGAGGCATTTAGGATGGATTGAATGGGGGAGAGGCGGGAAAGAGGAAGGCCAGTAAGTAGGTTATTGCAGTAGTCAAGTCGGGAAATAACAAGGGAGTGGATTATTTGCTTTGTGGTGTTAGCACACAGAAAAGGTTGAGCCTTGGAAATATTGCGTAGATGGTTGTGGCAGGATGTAGAAAGTTATTGGATATGGAGGACGAAGGATAGATTTGAGTAAAGTGTAACTCCAAGGCAGCCGACTTGGGGTGATGGGGAAATGGTGATGCTGTCAACAGGAATAAAGAAGTCACAAGTTGGCGTAGAGCTTGAGGGGGGGTAAGAAGGAGCTCAGTCTTGGACATGTTAATCTTTTGTTAGTGAGAGGCCATCTAGGAAGAAATACAAGATAAGCAGTCGCTGACATGAGAAAGGACAGAGGGAGAGAGAGCAGGGGTGGAGAGCTAGATCTGGGTGTCATCAGCATAGTCGTAATATTTGAAGCCATAACTTTTGATAAGTTTACCCAGCAAAGAAGTATAAATGGAGAAGAGTAGAGGACCCAGAACAGATCCTTAAGGTACTCCAACAGACAGAGCTATTTGAGAGGAGGAGTTGCCGGCAAATGACACAGAAAAAGACCTTTGAGAAAGATAAGAGTGAATCCAGGAAAGAGCAGTGTCACAGAGGCCAAAAGAGCTAAGGTTCTGTAGGAGGAGGGGGTGGTCAACTGTGTCAAAGGCAGCTGAGAGGTCAAGTAAGATGAGTATAGAGTAGTGGCCAATATTTTTAGCAGATAGAAGATCGTTAGTAACCTTGGTAAGGGCAGTCTCAGTTGAGTGTTTGTTGTGGAATCCGGATTGCAGAGGGTCAAGCAAGGAGTTGGCAGACAGGAAGTGGGTTAGGCGATTGTAAACTAGTTTTTCAAGGAGTTTTGATGTTAGTGGAAGCAGTGATATGGGGCGGTAGCTTTGAGGAGAATTAGCGTTGAGGGAGGGTTTTTTGAGTATGGGAGTGACTTGAAAGAAGATGCGAATGAGCCAGTAGATGTGGGTAAGGAGGAGTGAGGGTGGAAGTTTGGGAGGGTATTAGATGGGAAGGGATAGGGTCGAGTGGGCAGGTAGTGAGGCATGAGGAAGATAGTAATGAAGAAATTTAATTCTCAGTGGCTGGATGGAAGATGCAAAGGGTGGCAGGGGGAGTAAATGGGCCTGTTGATGGAATATTTCAGGTTGGTGTTGGGATGTTGCTTCGGATAGTATGTGTTTTGTTTAAAAAGTAGTCTGCCATGTCTTGAACACTATAGACATATGGGGGGGTGGAGCAGGTGGGTAGAGGAGAGGGTTAAAGGTGGAGAAGAGTCGTTTAGGGTTTGAGGAAAGAGTAGATATGAGAGAAGAGAAGTAGGTTTGCTTGGCTTACTTGAAGGGCAGAAGTTTATGAACAAAGAATAAACTTATGGGGGGCGGAGCTGGCACTCACAGGAGATGGCCGCACATTAAGTGAGCTCCGGAGCATCGGCCCAATGCATACCTAATTGAGCGACAAAATACAAGTCTGGAAGGTTCAGACACAGACCTATAACTCTTAGGAGACTAAGATCACATCTGAGGAGAAGAGCGAGATGAAGTATCGGGCACTCGGTCGCAATACCACACAACGCAATATGCTATGAGAAAGCTGCTCTCACGGAGGTCAGTGTGACATTGGAAAGCTATCGGATAGGAGGCAGTTAAAAATCGGAGCTGAAGGAGCACTGCTGGGGCTCTCTTAAGGTAATAACTCAGACTGATCACACGAATAAACACATAAGGCTGTTTTTTATTGCCCGATATACACAACACACGTGGTGGTCACCATTTTGAAACTACGCTCCCCTTAGTTAAGCATGGCAGCGGAGATTAAAAGACAGCCTACGCAGATTAAAACATGAGGAATCAAGTCACATTGGCTGATGTATGCTTACAACAGGACACTTTATGAAATATGAAACATAGGAAATAAAATCAACACTTGTAGAAAACCATCTCCAAAAATATCTATTCAAGGTGACATCAAGGGAGTCCTTTATCGCTCACAGTCTTATTAAATTATCACCCATACGTGATCAATACAGGAGAGTACATAGAACAGTCAGAGAGGCATGCCTGTGATATAATCAGTCTTGGGATTGTACAAAGTTAAAAATAACCGCTACGCATAACCACTTTGCAGTAGTGCACTAAATCAGACGCAGACTATTGTCACAAGTATACGGCTCTCCTGAATATCACAAGCCGGATATACCATCACTAAGGATCATGTCACCCAGGAAAATGTCGCAGAAAGATAAAGGGAAAAAGGACACTGCTAAAGGTTCATCTACACCATCAGTGGATCATTTTTTTAAAACCGTAAATACTCAGATCACGGATTTATCCCCATCTGTATCTCCTAAAGAGGTACAGGAGTCGTCAAACTCAGAATCTGAATCAGAAGCAGACCAGGAAACTATATGCGTTCCAAAATCATTACTAACTTCACTACCATCCAAAAAAGATTTTGCATCACTACTAGTGCAAGTAAAACAGTGCATCAAAGATGAAATCTCGGATTTAAAAAAAGACATCTCAGATATTGGCAACAGGGTAGAAAAACTAGAGGAGGACTGTAGTGCATTCAATACTTTTCAGAACAAATTAAGCACGAAGATGGAACAACAAGATACCACTATTCAACAGATGGAAGATAAAATAGAAGATCTGGAGAACAGGTCCGGGAGACATAATATAAGAATCAGAGGTATTCCTGAAGCAGTTCAAGTGACAGATTTACCTAGATATCTACAAGCCCTGTTTGCCAATTTAAACAATCAAGAAGGGTCATTACCAGTGGAAATAGACAGAGCACATAGAGCTCTTAGACCCGTTCCGCAAGAGGGAGCCCCACCAAGAGACACTATTGTCAAAATAACTAAATATGCGGTGAAAGAGCAAATAATGAAAAATGCCAGAAAAAAACAGCCTATTCGCTTCGAGGAAGCGAATCTGCAGATATATGCTGACCTATCCACCAGGACCCTTCAGAGGCGTAAAGAGCTATCTCCATTAACCACACACCTAAGGTCCATGAATATCAAGTACAGATGGAGTTACCCTTTCCAGCTGGTTGTCATTTGGAACAATAGAAGAGCAACATGCACAACTCCGTCAGAAATGATAGATTATTGCCGCAAACTAGAGATCCCTCCAGTAAAACCAGAAGCCGGAAAATTCACAGAGCAAGATCTGACTGCAAGTAAAGAGACATTAACTCATCACAGAAACTCAGACTGGCAAAGAGTACAGAGGAAAAATAAATCCAGCACCCAGAAGTGACATTAAGTGATAAATAGATGGTTTACGTAGTTGGCCCATATAAGGCCTACAAATGTATCCTTTTGTGAGTCAAAACCTATGTTTCTGCTTCCTTTTTATTATGTTGTCCTTTTCATTATGTTGTTTTTTGTGCTTTTGTTTCTTTTCTTTTCAGGTTCTCATTGACAATTGACTTATGCACATAATACATAAGTAAAACTAATTAATGCCTGAGTACAGTTGTATTTAACAGATATGTATTGGGCAGATTGAGTTCCATATGGAATTCTTTTTTTGGTTATATACCCCTCTGTAACCAATTACAGGTTAGGAGTAGTTTTTATTGTTAATAATAGTTGTATTACGGTTTGTTGTTATTTTGTTTTGGCAGGAAATGTTGTGTCACCAGATACAGGGCTTAGCTCCAAACAAGCACAGGTAAATCACTAGACATGAAAAAAGAAACTGTGATACGTTTAGTGTCACAGAATGTAAAGGGTTTCAATAGTCCTCAACAAAGATCCTTAGCAATCCAAGACCTATTAAAAAAACAGGGCGAAATTCTAGGATTACAAGAAACACACTTTAAAAGGGGAAGCATCCCAAGATATTTTCATAAAAATTACACCCAATGTTTTCATAGCGCACACCCGAAGAAAAAAATAAATGGTGTCAGTATTTTTATACACAAATCGGTATAGAATCGGAAGAGAATAGCGAATTTAAGGAATTAAATGATAAGATGAAAAATGAAATCTTGCGTACACAATCTGAAATGAAAATTAAGAAAAAGAAAAAATATGTCAGAGATGATAGGGATTATAAACAGAAACAGGTTTATACTTATAATAAAAATAAAAATGAAGGCAGTGACTCAGATGAAGCAAAAAGTGGGAAAAAACAAAGAAAGGTCCCTTTAGGACAAACAGAAAAAGACACCCAAAAACTAGACGCAGTAGAAGTAAATGTAACCCCCAAAAAAAAGAAAACGGCCAACAACAGGAGATCGAATTACAAGTTGAGAACAAAGAAATAGCTGATATGGCTATAATTAATCTTTCTTCAATAAAACTGACGAGTGAACAAATATCTCTCCTAAATAAAGGGTTAACTTACTCGCCTACCTGTGTTTTGGATAAATTTGAGGCAGTAAAGGATTTAAAATTATTTGCCAGAAAACTAATTTGTCATAAATTATTTGCTGTAGAGTCCGATATAATTTCAAATTCAGATATAGTCTTGGCAACACTCGAATCATTGGTACATGATAATGTAACTACTGATACTATTGAGAATCAGAATACCATTGACAGTGGTCTTAAACCAAAATCGACTTTTATGCCTAATCTCAACAAAGTACCGGTAGTTTCGACCTTTGTCAGATTGGTAGAAGGGGAGATTATGCGTCTGAATAATGACAAAATTTAAATGGATAATCTTACTCAAAGTGAAAGAAAAGCTCTTTATGAGCTAGGATCAAACAAAAATTTAACCATTAAATCATCTGACAAAGGTGGTAATGTGGTAATTCAGGACACTACAAAATATAAGGAGGAGTGTTATAGACAGTTAAATGACACAGCCCAATATAAGAAATTGCATGATAATCCTTTAAACATCATTTTATCAAAATTAAAAACTATCTTGGAATATGGTTTGATGAATGATATCATTTCAAAAGATGAATTTGATTATTTGTTACCCAAAAATCCAAAGATACCCACATTTTATACTATTCCAAAGGTCCATAAGGTGGGGTGTAAATACCCCCCTGGAAGACCAATAATTGCCGGCATTGATGGACCTTTGGAAAGTATAGGGGAATATATAGATCATTTCCTTAAACCATTTGTCCAATATCTAACTACTTATGTCCAGGACACCCCTGACTTCCTAAGAAAGATCAATGGCATCAGTATTGAAGAGGACACAATATTGGCAACTATTGATGTTGAATCTTTGTATTCTAGCATTCCCCATGAAAAGGGAATGCAGGCTACACGATTCTTTCTGCAGCAAAGGAGGAGTGCTTTTCAGAGACACACAAACTTTGTTTGTGATTTACTGGAATTTGCACTCACTAATAACCTCTTTGTGTATGATGACAGGTATTTCCTGCAGATACGAGGAACGGCTATGGGGGCGAAATTTGCGCCCTCATATGCGTGCCTCTATCTGGGCTTCTGGGAAAACATTCATGTTCTGGACTCTGCCACAGTGAGTGAGCACGTCTCTATGTGGCTTCGCTACATAGATGACGTGTTCCTACTGTGGCGGGGTACACAATCACAATTGAAGTCTTATGTTGAATCTTTGAACAATGAGACATTCAATTTAAAATTTACACTCACGTATGATTCTCACTCTATTAATTTTTTGGATGTAACAGTAATGTCCCATCAAGGTATCTTGACCACAAAAGTTTATCGTAAAAAAAACCTCCACTAATAGCCTGTTAAGGGCTGACAGCTTTCACCCTAAACATCAAATAAAAGGTATACCAGTATCACAGTTCTTTAGGGCACGGAGGAATTGTACAACAGATGAGGAGTTTATGAAAGAATCACAGGAGCTGACTAAACGTTTTAAAGATAGGGGGTATCCTAAAAAAATGATAAGCACAGCATACCAACGTCAATATAAACGAACACAGGAAGAAAGTATCTTCAATACTACAGCAAAGAAATCTAACAAAAGACAGAGTGGACCAATAAGATTTATATCAAGATATAATGAAAGCTGGGAAGATTTGAGGAAAATTATGCGGAGATACTGGCATATTCTTCTGACGGATACTAAATTAAGTGAAATTCTAACTCCAGAACCCCTAGTGACCACACGAAGGGCTCCTAATTTACGTGACAGCCTGGTCCATAGTCATTATGTTCGGCCACAATTGGATGGAAATTGGCTGGACAGGAGAAGTATGGAGCCAGGATATTATCCATGCAAACAATGCAAAGCTTGCAACTATATAGAGAAAATACGTTTTTTCTCTGATAGGAAAGGTAAAATCTACAAGATTCGATCTAAAATAACGTGTAGGACGCAGGGCCAAGTATATTTAGCAAAATGTAATTGTCCCCAATACTATGTAGGGAAAACTACAAGGGCTCTACGTGATCGCACACTAGAACATGTAAGAGATATCGAACAAGATGTCATTACTTCAAGTGTGGCGAGACACTTTACAGAATACCATAACTCTTCTCCTAACTGTTTTAAACTTATAGGCATTGATAAGGTCCACCTGGGTATTCGCGGTGGCAATATCGACAAAATTTTGGTACAGCGAGAAAGTAAGTGGATCTTCAATCTGGGGACCCTTACGCCCCAAGGTTTGAATGAAGAAAATAATCTAGGTCATTTTCTATAATGGTGTATAAATAATATTTATTTACTTAATATTGTTTCGAGTTGAGTTCAATAAGTCTGAACAATAAGATGTAGCCTTGAGGTTAAATTTAAAAATTAAGGTGGCATCTGGATTGGAGTCGCTGTCCCTGTGAGTGAGTATGCCTCTGCACTAAGCTGTTTACTATATTAGTGAAAAATAGTATCTTTATATATACTTATAATGTTCACTTAGCAATTATTATGTTGCTTGCAGTAAAAGGTTACAAATATCATATTGAAACAAAAGTGTTTTTTATTATAAAGAAATGTTCACTGATGAAACTCAATGAATAGGAACCAATATTCACCAGCTAAGTTTCCGGAGGTAATGGCACTTAATATCCCTTTAAATGAGGACGGCACCAAATACAAATATACAAATTGCCCGGATGAAGCCAAAGAATTGGTGAAACGTGCGTCGGCTCTAACGGCTCAGTTTGATCTGAGCGAGAGTGAGGAGAACGCCCGCAATAGCCTGTACAACTGTGAAGATTCAAAACAGTGTTCAGCTCCTTTGGAAGGACTTTCTGACAAGCAGCAAATAAGCAAGTGTGTAGAGGGAGGAAGTATCGCTACGTTTACATTACACGCCACGGCTTGTGTGTGCCGGGATCAACCGGCCTTCGGCTGTGGAACGCAGCCCCCTCCAGGATCACCTTGCTACAGAGAAGAAACTGCTTCTTACCGAAAGAAAAGCCACAGGCGGATTACAAATTATGTGGATTTATCTTTGATGATCGGTTCAAGGGATAACTTGTTATTTCAAGGACAGCTACTATACAGCATTTACGTTGGCCAACGATAAGTATATTTACGCTGAACTTTATCTCATGAACTTTATTATTCATCATAATCTGTTGTTTTGAATGCGAGCATTTACCTCAATATTTTATGTTTTATTTATATTTCCTTTTCCTTTTTTGTTTCAATATTCTTTTGTATGATAATAGGGTGTATAAACCTGTTACATATGCTCTGCCTAAGTATTAGTTATGTTAACTGTGCACAGTAGATAGTTTTAAGCATTTGTAAACTATCTGTTACTAAGTAAAACATATTGGACTAAGAGTGCTGGTGTGAGATATCTTTATTTTCTTTTTTTATATAGTAAAACTAATTAATGCCTGAGTACATTTGCATTTAACAGATATGTATTGGGCAGATTGAGTTCCATATGGAATTCTTTTTTTGGTTATATACCCCCCTGTAACCAATTACAGGTTAGGAGTAGTTTTTATTGTTAATAATAGTTGTATTACGGTTTGTTGTTATTTTGTTTTGGCAGGAAATGTTGTGTCACCAGATACAGGGCTTAGCTCCAAACAAGCACAGGTAAATCACTAGACATGAAAAAAGAAACTGTGATACGTTTAGTGTCACAGAATGTAAAGGGTTTCAATAGTCCTCAAAAAAGATCCTTAGCAATCCAAGACCTATTAAAAAAACAGGGCGAAATTCTAGGATTACAAGAAACACACTTTAAAAGGGGAAGCATCCCAAGATATTTTCATAAAAATTACACCCAATGTTTTCATAGCGCACACCCGAAGAAAAAAATAAATGGTGTCAGTATTTTTATACACAAATCGGTTCCTTTTACTTTAATAAATCAAACTAAAGATAAAGAAGGTAGGTTCATAGCTGTAAGTGGAATGCTATTCAATAAGCCCTCCACAATAGTAAATATATACGCCCCAAACCAAGGCCAAGCCACCTTCCTTAAGTCCATCACCCCTTTAATTAGAGATATTCAAGTAGGGCAGCTGTTGGTACTGGGAGATTTTAATGTCCCAGTGCTTCCCAAACTGGATAGCTCAAACAGTAATATACAGGTGCCCAAAAAACTCTCAAAGCGATGTGGAATTTTATTAGGACATTATGTCTGCATGACCCATGGAGAATACATAACCCAAATAAAAGAGATTACACCTTCTTCTCAAATCCAAATAAAACACATTCCAGAATAGATTACATAATGGTTGACCACATCACACTATCTTTGGTGGAAAACGTGTCCATTCTACATACAGCATGGTCAGACCATTCCTTGGTGAAATGCAATATTAAGTGGCCATCAGCACCTATTAGAGAATATAGTTGGAGGCTAGACCCTTCACTTCTTCTGAACCCCGAAATAAACAAATTAGTACAAACAGAACTCAGAGAATATTTCAAATTAAATACACAAGAAGAAATATCCCCTTCCACGGTATGGGAAGCTCACAAGAGCTATATTCAGGGAGTACTGATTAAAGCCACCGCACACAGAAACAAACTCAATAGAGAAGAATATACACACATTTCAAAAGAACTATCACAATTAGACTACCTGCATAAACTACATCCGCAGGATAAAAACATACAAGAGCAACTCAACTTCTATAGGGAAAAAATGACAACACATCTACACATCAAAGCACAAACTATAGCCCTTAAACTAAAACAGAAATTATATGCTGAAGCTAACAAGCCAGGCCAACATCTGGCAAGGTCTCTGAAGACCAAACAAACTTAAACATATATTCACTCGATAAAACAACCAAATGGTAATACAGTGGAAGACACCAAACAAATAGCTGCCACTTTTAAAAATTATTTTCACTCCGTCTACAATTTATTCCCAAATAGAACACAAGAACAACATTCTTTACAATGTATCGAATATCTTGACGGAGTCCATATAAACACCTTATCAGAGGATGAGAGGGAATCACTAAACTCCCCAATTCAAGCTCAGGAGATATTAAAGGCAATCAAAACAATTAAAACAGATAAAGCCCCTGGCCCAGATGGGTTCTCAGGCCTATACTATAAGTTACACCAAAGGGAACTTTTACCACATATGTTAAATTTGTTTCATGGAGTTGAGGAGATGGGGTTATTCCCAGATGATATGTTACAGGCTTTTATTACTATATTACCTAAACCAGGAAAAAAGAGTGATCAACCTGCAAATTACAGACCCATTTCCCTTTTGAATCTAGACTTAAAAATATACGCCAAAATATTAGCCACCAGATTGAACAAATTCTTGCCCAAGTTGATTTCTCCAGACCAAGTTGGGTTCGTGCCGAGGAGGGAAGCAAGAGATAATACCATAAAAATACTAGACTTGATAGAATATGTAAACAAAAATAATATCCCGACAATTCTATTATCAACAGACGCAGAAAAAGCTTTTGATAGGCTGGATTGGTCATTTCTGGAATCAGTTTTATATAAATTTAACTTCCCACCTTTATTCATAAAACAGGTTATGGCTTTGTATGCTTTCCCCTCGGCGCGAATCCGCATAAACGGCACACTATCAGAACAGTTTGAAATCAGAAATGGAACTAGGCAGGGCTGTCCTTTGTCCCCCCTTTTATTTGTTTTATCCTTGGAAATTTTGGCATCTAAAATAAGACATAGCACCTCTATCAAAGGAATAACGATTAAAAATAAAACATATAAATTATCCATGTTCGCGGATGACATCCTTATGTCACTAACATCTCCACGGGAATCTATTTTAAAGGTACAAAAAATCCTAGCGGAATATGGGAAGGTTTCAAATTTTTTGGTTAATATGACCAAATCAGACATTCTCCCCATTAATATACATCAGAGCAAATTAAATGAAATTAAGGAAAGCAGCAAATTTAACATTCAATTGGGCTCAATCAAATACTTAGGAATTAGTATCACTCCTAAAAATGAGACAACACGTACAACAAATTTCTCAAAACTCACCGCAGACATTATTAGGTTAACATCCACATGGAAGTCTAGGCATACGTCATGGGTGGGCAGGATTCACTCCACTAAAATGATACTACTACCAAAGATATTATACGTTCTACAGACGTTACCACTCCCCCACACCGAGACATATATCCATAAACTACAAAAAACAATTAATCAGTATATATGGGGGAACAAACCTTCCAGAATTGGCAGATCAACCATGTATGCATCTAAGGAATTAGGGGGCTTGGGCGTCCCAAATCTTATTTTGTATAAGAAAGCAATCTCTTTACACAAGATAATAGAGTGGTGTAGATTTAGTGAGGTGAACTTTAAACATTGGATACAGATTGAACATGATATCTCAGGCAGTCAGCAACTTGGGGGTGCATGTTGGACCCCGAATACACCATATTTCACACACGGGGAACCAATACAGACCGTCAGCAACACATTTTCAGATTGGAAATCAATTTGTATTAAACATAGAGAGATATCCAGTGGATTCTCCCCCTTAACCCCTATTCTATCGAATCCAGATCTGCCAGTCAATAAATCTTTTATCCTAGACTCTGATACGACTATCAATAGATTGGTGCCTATAACATCCTTGACACACTTGAATAAAGTAAAACCCAAGCCTGATATAGAACAAATGGGCAGAGGCCTCTTCACATCCTGGTTGAGATACCACCAAGTTAGTCATTATATTAATACACACAAAGAAAGACACAACTTTCTCAGACCCTTAACTGCGTTTGAAAACATGTGCTACACTGGTTTCCCAATAAGAGGATTAATTTCACAATTATACAAATTACTATTAAAAATAAATACCCCAAAGCCCCACAATTACACCAAGATATGGGAAAAGGAATTGAAGCTACAGTTCGGTGCCAAAGAGTGGATAGATATTTTTCAAAGAACAGCTCATTCTGCTCACTCTACTCAAGGCCTAGAAACTAATTATAAAATTATGCTGCGATGGTATCTCACCCCACACAGGCTTAAACATATGTTCCCCAAAGCTTCTAATAAATGTTGGAGATGTAAAAAAGCAGTGGGGGACTTGGGGCATATTTGGCGGTCATGCCACATAATACAAGATTTTTGGAATTTGGTAGTGGGAGAGGTTAACTTAGCGACATCCAGCAGTCTACCACTGTCACCTAAGGTTTGCCTATTCAATTTATATGATGTACTAAAATGTGTAATAAAAAGGAATCTAGCACAATTAATGTTCAATGCAGCAAGGGTTCTGATAGCTTCCCATTGGAAATCGAATGTAGCCCCTTCTTTAGATTCTTGGAGAGATAAAGTTAACAATTTAATTAAACTGGAAAGATATTATTTTCTTAGAAGCAATCGCTTGCAGCTATATAATGACATGTTGTTCTTTTGGGACTCATATAGAGGTCTTGTCACAAAGAAATAATGGAATAAGTCAACTTTTACATGCTATCTGTCTGGTTCCTCTCAGCCTAGCAATGCGTTTTATCTAGTTAAATAAGTCATTAGGTTGGATACATGTGAAAGATATGCTGGGTATGAAATAATTGTATTGAACACCAAAGATGTAATATTTACTGCCTGTTTTATGTTTTATGTTTTAGGTTTTAGGTTGTTTTAGACTTTTTTAGGTTATGGTCCCAAACGTCATAGGTCATGTCATGAATGCCTATAAAACTTAGTCAATGTCCATATTAACAAGAAGAGATTGAATGTTAGTCAACATCACTGTAATATTGTAAAAATATGGAAAGAATGTATATTGACCATTGAATGTATACAAAAAATTTTCAATAAAGAAATAATTATAAAAAAAAAAAAGAATAAACTTATAGTGTATGAAATCAGGTTCAGAGTGAGTTTTCCTCCATACACGATCAGCAGTATGGGAGCATTTTTGCAAATAGCGTGTTTGCTGAGAGTGCCAGGGCTGCAACTGATGGCATGATGTTTTGCGCAGCTGGGGAGGGGCAAGTGTGTCTAGTGCAGATGAAAGAGTTTTGTTATAGTGGGCTGTTGTGAGATCAGGGCAGGTTATAGTGGAAGTGTGAGGGAGGAGATTGAATGATTTTTGAAAATTGGAGCAGATCCACAGCATGTAGATTTCTACAGGTGCAGGGGCGGGATGGAGGAGTGGGTTTAGCTGTTGCATTAATATTATAGGTGAACAGGTGATGGTCTGAAATAGAAAAAGGACGATAGGTGAAGTCAGATATAGAACAGAGGTAGGAAAATACCAGGTCGATGGAGAGTCGATCACGGTGGGTAGGGAATAGGGTGGATTGTGAGAGACCAAAGGAGGATGTGAGTGAAAGAAGTTTAGAGGCAGCAGGGGCAGACAGGTTGTCAATGGAAATGTTGAAGTCCCCAAGAATTAAGGTTGGTATATTTGTAGAGAAAAAGTGAGGAAGCCAAGCGGCAAAGTTGTTCAGGAATTGGGAGGTAGGTCCAGGAGGGCGATAGATGACTGCCACTTTGAGGGAGAGGGGGGAGAACAGGCGAATACAGTGGACTTCAAAGGAGGAGAAGGAAAGAGATGGAATTAGAGGAAGGTGCTGATAAGTACAGGAGGGGGAGAGCAGGATCCAACACCGCCGCCACATTTCTAGCCTAGGGGTATGGCTAAAGTGAAGACCACCATGTGTGATAGCAGCAGTGGAAACGGTGTCGGAAGGAGATAGCCAAGTTTCAGTAATTGCTAAAAGGGTGAAAGCATTTAAAATAAACAAGTCATGAATGATTGTAAGTTAGTTGCAGACAGAGCGAGAGTTCCATAGTGTGCAAGTGAAAGGAGTGTGTGTGTATGGGATGCATTGGATGGAAATAAGTTTATGTGTGTTGCTTTTATTAAAGTTACTATAAGGAGTGCGTGATTGGGTAAATTTTAAGTGCAAAATTTTTGTTTTGAAGAGAAAATATTTAGCTTGCCTCAAATCTTCTTCAAATCTTGTTCAATTATTGAGCAATTCTTAATGCTGCCGCTTAAAGATTTCACTTAGAGAGATGGTGTTCTCTGCAAATGCTAAACCCATCAAATGCTATCCCTAAAGCTGATCTTAAATGTATAGGGCTTTTGTAGACAGCTGAGTTAAATCAATTAACTGAGTGGAGACAGGGAGATGAGTGACACACAGGTGAGCGAATTAAGAACTAGAACTAGGGATTAGTTAATTAATTAAGCTAAGTTAAAAAAAAATAGTAAAAATGCAAATGCTGGGGACAGGATGTGATTGGATACAGACATAGAAGGAAGTTTACATGGGTGACATACCATAAAACAAGTTTTAAAGCAGTGTTAAAAAAAGATCCAGGAAGAGACAGCAGTTTACATGGGGGACATACCATAGAATACATTTTAATATGATTTTTTGCTTTACTGACTCTAACTATGGCCTCTAATCCAATATTTCCAATATTAATTTTCAATATTGAAAACTGGATCAGCTAATATTTACTTTCCCCCCACATTGCAACTACTATAGTAAAGGAAGGAACTGACAGTCATTTGGGAGATATTTGTGAATACAGCTCCTTATTGTTTCACTGGTGGTTTCCTTCTCTTTAGCTGTAATGATTAAAGACCCCAAACCATACATTAGTGTAGAACATGACCATTTGAATTAACCAATACTTCCAGTCTCTTATAAAACAAATATATATTGTTTGCAGATATTTTCTAATTAACACCTTACCCCAATATGATGTATATCTACACTATGCTGTATGAAACCCAACATACTTCCTAATGTAGATCTACATTGCAGCTGCAGGAAGCTATTTCTGAGCTGCAGGCATGGGGTGGGCGTGTCCTAAGTAGCAATCACAAGGAAATGTGGGGGAACCACTACACTACATAAGAAACTTAAATATCTGGTACTGGCTCCATCAGTTGGAGGGGGAGGGTTTGAGAGCTGTTTGGGAGGGATAAGAGAGGTGGGAGGGTTGAGGGGGAATCACTAAACTGCAGAATATATTAATGATAGGAAGTAGAAGGAAAACCTAATTGGCATACTGGCAAGCAAACTGGCTGGCAGACTGGCTGGCAGTAGCTAAGATGGTTGGGATGAGTAATTACAAGTAGAGCGTTAAATTATTGTGCACTGGCAAATGGGGAAATTTGCCCATTTGTGGGTGTGCAATAATTAATCAGCAATTACAAGTGGCTGGTTATTTCTATTGCAAGCTCACAGTAGCAATTAGTGCTTTTTAAAATTAACCGGAGATCAGATCTCTGGTTAATTGTATAAATGTGCCCCAAAGGCCCCCAAAATAAAGTGTAGTGTATTTATTAAAAAATAAACATCTAAATTACAAGTTTTGCGGTACGGCTATACCGCTGAAATATTGACCTTGGCGCCTGGAATGGCAGGTCACTCGTAATAAAAGTTGCGGCGATACGGCTATACAACTAGCATTTTAGCCTGTGCCGCAACTCTCCATTCCGCACTAAAAATATGGCTTTTGAGTGTGGAATTTTCAGATCACCTGTATTACAAGTTGTTCAGTCAGGCTATTACGCTAGCGTTATGGCTTATACTGCAACAATTCAATCAAAAATGTTTCACAAAACTTATAACAAAAATGTTACAAAGTACACTAACACCCTTAAACTAAACTATTAACCCCAAAATCGCCATTCCCCACATCGCAAATACTATATTAAACCTATTAACCCCTAATCAGCCAGCCACCCACATCACGACTACTTACATTAAACTATTAATTCCTAATCCGACACCCTCCACATCACCAACACTATGTGGGTATGTGGGTGGTGGGTTGAAATGTTGGGGGGGGTATTGTATTTTTATATACAGGTAAAAGAGCTGATTACTTTGGGGCAATGCCCTGCAAAAGCCCTTTTAAGGGCTGGTAAAAGAGCTGATTACTTTGTAATTTAGGATAGGGTAGGGCATTTTATTATTTTGGGGGGCTTTTTTATTTTATTAGGGGGCTTAGATTAGGTGTAATTAGTTTAAACTTCTTGTAATTTTTTTATTTTCTGTAATTTAGTGTTTTTTTGTATTATAGTTTAGTTTATTTAATTGTATTTTAGTTTACATAATTGTAGGTAATTTATTTAATTAGTTTAATGATAGTGTAGTGTTACGTCTATTTGTAACTTAGGTTAGGATTTATTTTACAGGTAATTTTGTAATTATTTTATCTAGGTAGCTATTAAATAGTTATTAACTATTTAATAGCTATTGTACCTAGTTACAATAAATACAAAGTTGCCTGTAAAATAAATATAAATTCTAAAATAGCTACAATGTAACTATCAGTTATATTGTAGCTATATTAGGGTTTATTTTATAGGTAAGTATTTAGTTTTAAATAGGAATAATTTATTTAATTATAGTAAATTTATTTTGTTTCATTTAAATTATATTTAAGTTAGGGGGGTGTTAGGGTTAGGGTTAGACTTAGGTTTAGGGGTTAATAACTTTATTATAGTAGCAGTGACGTTGGGGGTGGGAGATTAGGGGTTAATAATTGTAGGTAGGTGGCGGCGATGTTAGGGAGGGCAGATTAGGGGTTAATAAAAATGTATTATAGTGTTTGCGAGGCAGGAGTGCGGCGGTTTAGGGGTTAATACATTTATTATAGTGGCGGCGATGTCTGGTCGGCAGATTAGGGGTTAATAAGTGTATGTATGTGGCAGCGATGTTGGGGGGGGCAGATTAGGGGGTAATAAATATAATATAGGTGTCGCCGATGTTAGGGACAGCAGATTAGGGGTTCAAAGCTATAATGTAGGTTGCGGCGGTGTCCGGAGCGGCAGATCAGGGGTTAAAAAAAATTTATTATAGGGTTTGCGATGTGGGGGGGCCTTGGTTTAGGGGTTCATAGGTAGTTTATGGTTGTTAGTGTACTTTATAGCACAGTAGTTAAGAGCTTTATGTTCCCGCGTTAGCCCATAAAACTCTTAACAACTGACTTTTTTTTGCGGCTTGACGGTAGAGGCTCTTCCGCTCACTTCTTTCAAGACTCATAATACCAGCGTTAGGCAAATCCCATACAAAAGATAGGATACACAATTGATGTAAGGGGATCTGCGGTAGCCTCAAGTCGCGGAAAGAAAGTGAGCGGTAGACCCTTTCCTGCCTGACACTAAATACCAGCGGGCATTAAAAAGCAGCGTTAGGACCCATTAATGCTGCTTTTTAAACCTAACGCAGAACTCTAAATCTAGGCGATTGATTATAGAAATAGTAGGAATGATACGTCTGCAACTAACTATTATGATCACAAAAATAACCAAAGAAATCATGTAAATAAAAAACATCAAAATCATAACTCTTACATGAATAGACACGTAAACACAGAGTTCAAAAAAGAAAGAAAAGAGGATACTGCCGTTCAGAAACATCCATACTCTGAACAAGATAAAATTTGTCCTTTTCAATTAGACACACACAGGGAGAGACACAAAACAGGGACACATTACACTTCCAATCACCAAGGGTGGATTCCCCCCAACCGTTACTCCCCACTTTGTCCAGACAGAACAGATCAGAAAAAAAGATAAAGGACACCAGATCATACGGGGGGGGGGAGAGGAGGAAGAACAAAGACACAGAAGAAGGTGTCAATGGGACTAGGAATACACATTTCTTCATCTATTATAACTGACCAAGAAAAAAAGATACTATCAAAAGGTTTAAAATGTATTCCAACGCAGAGTGTAAACACTTTTCAACTTTTCATAGATGCACAGAAGTTCATTCGAAATTTAACAGTAAAAAGATTCTTTGCTAGAAAAGATACACTTAATCATAATCAGGTCATTACTCCACAAATCAAAGAACCTAGATCTTACTTTAAAAACACATCTACCTTCTACCCAAGTCACTGTAAAGGTCTCAATATAGAAGTATTTGGAAAATTAATACTTAAAGATATAGAGAAACTTCAGACAAAACCGAAATATTCTAATTTAACTAAACACGAATTTGATATTTTTCAAGCTTTAAATAAACGGGAAGACATAATAATAAAGGAGGCAGATAAGGGAGGAAGCATTGTTATTACGGATCGCAGTTATTACATGGAAGAATCAAATAGAAAATTATCAGATACAAACACTTATATAATACTTAAAGAAAACCAGAAAAAACAATTTACTATAGAGCTTAATAAAATATTATTGCAAGCTTTGGATAAGTAAATAATTTCTAAGGAGGAATATTCATTTTTATATAAAACTGATTTAAAAACACATTTTTTTAATTTCCTCCCCAAGGTTCACAAGAACCCATTAAACCCCCCAGGTAGTCCAATCATCAGTGGGATAGATTATTTGACTTGTAACTTATCAGCTTTGTAGATTATTTATCACAACCCTATGCACAAACAGCTAGATCCTATCTCAGGGACACCAAACAAGTATTAAACTTACTCAATGATACCAAATGGGAACCAGGTTACTCTTGGCTCACAATGGATGTGACATCACTTTATTCGATTATTGACCATCAAAAAGGTATAGAAGTCATCAAATGGAAATTAGAACAGGATTCAAATCTGTCACCCATACTTCTAGAGTCCATTATCATATCAATAGAATTTATTTCAAAACACAATTTTTTCTGGTTCAATGGGAATCATCATTTACAAGTATGTGGAACCGCCATGGGCACCAGGTTTGCCCCAAGTTATGCAAATATTTATATGGACCACTATGAACACACTTATGTATGGTCCAATAACGCAATTGGGGCAAGCCTGGTGTCCTGGCGGAGATATATAGATGATATTCTGTGTATTTGGAATTATAGTGAAGATACAGGTGGCCCTCGTTTTACAACGGTTCAATTTACACCGTTTCAGAATAACAACCTTTTTTTCCTGTCATGTGACTGCTATTGAAAAGCATTGAGAAGCAGTGCATTTATTAAAATAGCCAGTAGTTGGAGCTGTCCGCTTGTGTTGCAGCAAAGCCAAGCAAGCCAAAATTAATCAGTTTAACCATCCCTGAGCTATCGAGCAGATTTCAAAGGAACAAGATCTTCCTGTCTATAAATCAGTCCCGATTGGAATGCATAGAAAGAACTGTTTGCAGAAAAATGCAAGTGAAGTCTGTGTTGTGTGATTATTTTATTAGGTTTATAATGCTATTTAGCAAATGTTTTTGTTCATTTAACATAATTTAATTATATATTCTGTGTTGTGTGATTATTTTATTAGGTTTATAATGCTGTTTAGCATTTAAAGTCTTCATTTCAAAGCTTTAAAAATAATGTATTAGGTGTTACTTATGACAATTTTGAGAGGGGCCTGGAACCTATCTCCCTCACTTACCATTGACTTACATTATAAACTGGGTTTCAATTTACAAAGGTTTCGATTTACAACCATTCCTTCTGGAACCTAACCCCGGCGTAAACTGAGGGCTACCTGTACTCTTAACATTTTTATCTTTCATCTAAATAATAATAACATGAATATAATACTAACACCTGAAATCAATAAACCTGAAATCACTTTTTTCGATCTCACAATATATATATCAGAAGGCAATATACATACTAAGACCTTTTTCAAAAATTGTGACACAAACACATATATCAGAAAAGATAGTGATCATCATCCAACATGGTTAAAGGCTGTTCCTAAAGGCCAATTTCTTCGCATCAGAAGAAATTGTGATACAATTGAAGATTTTAACACACAATCTAAAATTATTAAAGAAAGATTTGAACAAAAAGGATATGAATGCAACACTTTAGAACAAGATAGAATTGAAGTTGGTAACAGAGATAGAAAATCTCTAATATCTAGCACAAATAAAGACAATGCCCAAAGTTCATATTTCCCCAGATTTATAACCACTTTCAATTATGGCCATAAACAAATCAAACATAATATAAACCAACATTGGAGCATTCTGAAAAACGATGAATATCTCAACACCACTATTCCAGATAAGCCAACAATAACTTTAGGAAGGGCACAAACTTTAAACAAAAGCTAGCGCCATCACTTATAAAAGGAATGAATCCCCTTAAACCAATCCAGATTTAAAATCTAACTGGATTTTACACTTGTGGACATTGTAAAGCATTTAACAATACAAAAAAATCACACAAAACATTTACCTCAACCACAACAGGAAAAACATATCAAATCAAAGAGTTTATTAGTTGCTAAACCAAAAATGTGATCTATCTATTACAGTGTAATTGTAAGATACAATATTTAGGTCAAATGTCACGATTTGTAAAAACAAGAATACTGGAACATCTAAATAAAATTGAGAAAAAGAAAGATGACCATGGAGTTCCTATATATTATAATAATTGTCCATGTTATGATAAAAATCATATATTCTGGGTTGGTATTGAAAAAGTGTCTTTGCATTGGAGAGGAGGGGAGATGGAAAAATAATTAGATAGGAGAGAATTATGGTGGATACACTCATTGAAAACCTATGGACACTATGGATTAAATAAAGATATTAGAGTAGCATCTTTCATCTAAAATTTGATCTTGGGACAAAGAACTCTTTGACATTGAACGCATGAAAAACAAGATAAAGAAGCACCAGGTGCAATTGGCTTAACTGGAACATGTGACCGCAACCTAATAGCGGACTTGATTAGGAACTAACAACACACAGAACTCGAAAGGGAACTTCTTGGAAACCTAAACTGATTGGTTAGGATAACGACTACGTAAGCAAGTATATACTTATCCGATTTATAAGCATTAAAGTTTTAAATTAATTCTAGCGCTATTGCGTGCACAAAATTCGGCATAATAACAGCATTTATTGATACAAAAATCGGATGAGGATAACATAGAAGGTATATAATAATATTATTTTTGTGAGTCCGATTCTGGTCAGACCGGAAAAGGAACACCTAATCACCTGTATTAAAAAGCACCTGTATAATCCAATGGCAGCACTTTCAAATTTTACTGCTCTTGAGAAAGACAAATATATCATTGAAACACGTAGAGCCATTCATGAGAGCTTTTAAACCTGTCCTTAGTGACACATTTTAATAAATGTTTGTTTTTATAACGAATATTTGTTTGCTGCCTTTTGGATTTACCACACCGGGACTAGAAGTATTATAGTAGGAGCCGTATTCCAATTATTTCGGAGTGAGCATACTGCACATTATATACACTGAGTAATACCACACTCTGAGTGTAAATCATATTATTTGCAGTTACATCTAGACCAGGAGAGATCAGATATAGTATACATGTTATACTAAAAAGAAGAAGGACTCTGATTTTTTTCAGAGTAAGTATACTGCACTAATTATATGGTGTTGATCTACACAAATAAAAGTAAAGCCCTTCATTTCCAGCTTCAATTGGATCACCAGACAAGGACAGACCTGCGCCTCTATACACAATATCCACTATTTCATAACAGTCTTCAGGGAGAGACTGATAGAAGGCAGTGGCACATACAGAGGGGAGTATTCTTGTCATTTCTGTACTTATATTTGTTGTAACATCCAGCATATTTGTATAGATTTATTTTGTGTATCAATACCATTGTTAGCCTGTTCTATGGCAATTTACCACCTGGGTGCAACTTCTTTTAGCCCAGCAATGCTTTTCACAGAGTAAAACTTTACTGTAGTATATCAGTCTGATCCCGCCTATTATGGTCAGTCCAGCACAGAAATACCAAGCAAATCTTCTCTGAACAAGGAACACAGCAACACCAGACGATCATTTCAGCCTTCATTGAGCCTCGTCAGTGAGGTGTAGCCACATTCCTCTAAGCACACTAAGAAAGCAGTACACCTCACTGACGAGGCCCAATGAAGGTCAAAACAATTGTCTGGGGTTGCTGTGTTCCTTGTTCAGAGAGGAATTGCCTGGTATTTCGGCGCTGGACTGTCTGTAATGGGCAGGATCAGACTGATATACTACAGGAAAGTTCTGCTCTGTGAAAGGCATTACTGGGCTAAAAAGCTGCCCCCATGTGGTAAGTCACAATAGAACAGGCTAACAATGTTATTGAGCCAGTTGTTCGTTCCTGTGAGTGCATATACTATATATATATATTTATTTAAACTTTAAGTGGTGCTTTTAAATGGCAAGTTTCTAAAGATAAAAACAATGACATCTTAAGCTTAAGATATAAGTGGGTTTAAAATATCTGACAGCATTATCTTCTGATTTTCTTTGACAATGTGACCTATATTGTAATGAATATATTCTAAAGATTCTTTGTGTGTGTATATATATATATATATATATATATATATATATACAGTATATATATACACACACACATTTTTATAAGTACAAAACCTGAAGGTTTCAGGTGCCAAAATAACTAATCAGGATGCATTAACAGCAGTGCTGGTTGCCAGCATCCAGTAAGAAAGGTTCAGGTCACAATGCTGAGATCAGCGTAGGATGTACTCAGTTGAATCTTGATAGGCAAATTCATAGTCACAAGAGGAAACTAAGGTCATGCACAGAAAATTAGTCTGAAGCAAATCCCAGAACACACATGCAGGATAAACATAGACGTGGGTAAAAAAAATCAGAGCAGAAAAACAGAGAAATCTAATACATAATTAGAGATTAGTTTGAGAATAATGTATCCTAATACTGAATATGTGCTGCAAAACTTTTCACATCCATGGTACCCCTATACACTTTACTAGCCATCGCTACAAATGATAGTAAAATAATACCAACATTAAGTATTAAGACCAGCAGAATGAGTGCAGGTGTGTCATAGCTTGTGAGAAAAAGACAATGATAGATAAATGATAGATAGATAGATAGATAGATAGATGATAGATAGATAGATAGATAGATGTCTTTATATTTGTGTTTAATTTTCTTTTGCAGTAAGACATGTTTTGTGGTGGCCAACATTCCATATTATCCATTCCAGAACCATTTAAAAGTTTTAAGAATTTAAATGTGGTTTTATTAATGGAACACAAGATGGTTGCTGGATGACTTCAAAATGTAAAACGTAATCTCAAAATGATTTATTAATGCATATCTCTAATACTGCACGGTTATTCAACTAGTAAACCACAAGTTATATTTAAATAACACTTTGGTAAGGTCTTCCTTTTCTTTCACAAGATTTGAGTTTGGAAAAATCAATCTACCTAACAAGAAGATGACAGCTTCATAGAAACTTAAATGTGACCCTGTGGCATAAATATATTAAATGGAGCTAAGATTTAACCATCCCTATCTTCATTTTGTAGGAACAACAGATAAGGAGTGTAAAACAATATCACCCTATGATATATCAAAGCCCAAGACTCATTTCCTGCAAAGATACATCTGAAAATAATTGCCAAATACAACAGTAAATAAATACTTATGTTCCTCTTAAAAACCCATAATAATAGACTGGTCAATAAAATATATTTGCCAGATAAATTTATAGGTTGACAAAAATGGTTATTTACTGCTAGTAACAGTCTATTCCGATGGCAATGTTCTCAAGATCATCACATTTGATAAATATTTATGTGGATGAAAGTATAAATATCCAAGTTAAATTTGTAGCTGTTAGGGGAAAGCCATTCTTCATATTGCTGCACTGTTGGGTAATTTATGAAACATTCCCTCCATTCACCTGCATAAATTCAAAATGAAGTATTTGGTAATACATTTGTGCTAGTGCTTCAGGGATCGTATACCATGTCAATATCTTCCTTCATTATGTAGTCCAAGTATTTACAAGAAATTATAGAACATTTATTGGTCAACTAAGGTTGTTTTGTGATGGATTAAATTACTTTCTTTAACATATTTAATCACTATGCAGAATGTGTTTTTTTTTGTTTTTTTTAAATATGCACTCATTGTATGTAGTTTTAACATCTATCAGACAAACAAATTAACTATAAAACAAATACAATGTACTGTTTGTTGCTGATTTGTTATAATATCAGTACAATTTTATATTGTTACATGTTTATAAAGTTTTAAACATTTTACAGTTAGAAGACTAAAACCTGTGACCTATTATTGACCTAGAAAGAACTACAACCTATTTACAGCACTGTCATTATCAATAGTTAGACGTGAGCCATGATGATACTTGAGAAGCTCAAAAGCTAAGAGACTAAAGCACTGTGTCAGCTTCTGAATAGTAATGACATATTGCTTTTCTATGGGAGACACTCTTCCATAATAATGATAGTATCCTATAGCTGTATAAATTATGTTTTGGCAGCCACTTTTGTCATAAAAAAAGTCTTAAACAAGGAGTTGGACAGATGTTTAAGCTTCTGCAAAACTGCTTCTAGGTGGAAAAAGTACAATGCAGAAAAAAAAATCAATCCACTCCCCCAGTTACAGTTTAATTACACTGTTAGCCATTTGTGGTCATTGTGGTAAGGGGAAGAATAATTGCTCTGGGATTTGTGTGTGTGCGTCTTCTGGTTATGAAGTGATAAAACTAGGACAAACATCAAGCCTGCATGAATTAGACCAAACTGGCTGATAGAATGAAAACTGATTGCTGTAATGACACATAAAGGTAATTAGTTCATTTTCTCATTCATCCTAATTTTTTAGTATGATCTGGTGAATTTAACCAAAATAAAACACCTAGATTATAAGTTTTGCGTCTCGGTTTTAACGCTGATAAAATAGTAATATCAGCATTAAAACAGCACTGCAGGCATTACAAGTCTTGTCGGTGAAGCTGTACCGCAAGCAATTTAGCCTGTAACGCAACGTCAGTTCCACACCCGTAAAAATTACGTTTTTTTCATTGGACTTCCATAGCGCAGCCATTACAAGTTTTGCGGTGAGGCTAAATTGCTTGCGTTCCAGCCTTTACCAACAAGATCCGTTTCGCAATCTGAGAGCAGTAGTTATGAGTTTTACGCAACAAAACCGTTACATAAAACTAAACTAAACTAAAGTGTTACAAAGTACACTAACACTTATAAACAACCTATTAACCCCTAAACCGAGGTCCTCCCATATTGCAAACACTATATTAAACTTATTAACCCTTAATCTGCCACTCCCGACATCACCGCCACTAATAAAACGTATTAAGCACTATTCCGCCACTCCCCGACATCGTCACCACTATAATAAAGTTATTAACCCCTAAACCTCCACCCTCCCGCATTACAAACACTATTTAAATATTATTAACCCCCTAATCTGCCGTTCCACCATTATTGCCCCACTATACTAAAGTTATTAACCCCTACACCGCCGGCATTATAATAAACCTATTAACCCCTAAACCACAAGCCCCCACAAGAAAATATACTAAATTAAACTATTAACCCTTAAATCGAAAGCCCCCCACATCGCAATAAACTAATTTAAACTAGTAACCCCTAAACCTAACACCCCCTAACTTTATATTAAACTTACAATTTCACTATCTTAAAGGGACATGAAACCCAATTTTTTCTTTCATGATTCAGATAGAGAATATTATTTTTAAAATCTTTCTATTATCTAATTTGTTTCATTCTCTTGGTATCATTTGTTGAAGGAGCAGCAATGCACTAATGTTTTCTAACTGAACTCATGGGTGAGCCAATCACAATCAATATATATATGCAGCCACTAATCAACGGATAGAACCTATGTTCTCTGTTGCTCCTGAGCTTTGCTAGATAATGCTTTAAGCAAAGGATAACGAGAGAAAGAAGCAAATTAAATAATAGAAGTAAATTGAAAAGTTGTTTTAAATTGTATTCTCTATCTGAATCATGAAATAAAAATTGTGGGTTTCATGTCCCTTTAAATTAAATTAAAACTTACCTGTCAAAATAAAAAAACTAAGTTTAAACTAACAATTAAACTAATATAACGATTAAACTAACTAACAATTAAAGAAAACTAAAATACACATTAAAGAAATCCTAACACTACTATAAAAAGTATCTATTTGCAGAAAAAATAAAAAATACTAAATTACAAAAAAATAACAAACACTAAATTAAGAAAAATAACAAACTTACGGCTAGATTGCGAGTTTTGCGGTATGAGTGAAAAAGCAGCGTTAAGGCTCATAACACTGCTTTTTTACTACTGCTGGTATTACGAGTCTTGCAGATTTAGGGGCACCGCACACTTTTTTGGCCTTACCGCAAATCAACTTACGCAATTTGTGTATAGTCTTTTTTCTATGGGACTTCCATAGTGCCGGTATTACAAGCTTGTCCTGGGAGGCCAAAAAGTGAGCGGTACAGTCTATCCCATCAAGAGATTTGTACCGCATTTTAAAGTCAGTAGTTATGAGTTTTACACTACAATGCCGTAGCATAAAACTCATAACTAAAGTGTTATAAAGTACACTAACACCCATAAACTACCTATTAACCCCTAAACCAAGGCCCTCCCGCATTGCAAACACTAACATTTAAATTGTTAACCCCTAATCTGCCGCTCCAGACATCACCGCAACTATAATAAACATATTAACCCCTAAACCGCCTCACTCACGCCTCTCAAACATTAGTTAAATATTATTAACCCCTAATCTGCTGTCTCTAACATTGTGGCCACCTACCTACATTTATTAACCCCTAATCTGCCGCCCCTAACGTCACCGCCACTATATTAAATGTATTAATCCCTAAACCTAAGTCTAACACTAACCCTAACACCCCCTAACTTAAATATAATTAAAATAAATCTAAATAAAAATTCCTATCATTAACTAAATTATTCCTATTTAAATCTAAATACTTACCTATAAAATAAACCCTAAGCTAGCTACAATATAACAAATAGTTACATTGTATCTAGCTTAGGGTTTATTTTTATTTTGCAGGCAAGTTTCTATTTATTTTAACTAGGTAGAATAGTTACTAAATAGTTATTAACTATTTAATAACTACCTAGCTAAAATAAATACAAACTGAACTGTAAAATAAAACCTAACCTGTCTTACACTAACACCTAATCTAACCCTACAATTAAATAAATTCCCTAAACTAAATATAATTGACTAAATTCAAAACAATTAGCTAAATTACAAAAAAAACCCCCACTAAATTACAGAAAATAGAAAACAAATTACAAGATCTTTAAACTAATTACACCTAATCTAATAGCCCTATCAAAATAAAAAAGCCCACCCAAAATAAAAAAAAAACCTAGCCTAAACTAAGATACCAATAGCCCTTAAAAGGGCCTTTTGTGGTGCATTACCCCAAAGAAATCAGCTCTTTTACCTGTAAAAAAAAAATACAAACAACCCCCCCCAACAGTAAAACCCATCACCCACACAACCAACCCCCCCAAATAAAACCCTAACTAAAAAACCTAAGCTCCCCATTGCCCTGAAATGGGCATTGCCCTTAAAAGGGCATTTAGCTCTATTGAGGCCCAAAACCCAAACCTAAAATTAAAAAACAACCCAATAAACCCTTAAAAAATCCTAACACTAACCCCCGAAGATCCACTTACCGGGAGAAGTCTTCATCCAAGAGGCAAGATGTCCTCAATGAAGCCGGCAGAAGTGGTCCTCCAGACGGGCAGAAGTCTTCACCCAATCCGGGCAGAAGTGTTCCTCCAGACGGGCAGAAGTCTTCATCCAGACGGCATTTTCTATCTTCATCCATCCGACGCGGAGCAGTTCCATCTTCAAGACATCCGGCACGGAGCATCCTCTTCAATCGACGGCTTCTTCTGGAATGAATGTTTCTTTAAATGACGTCATCTAAGATGGCGTCCCTTAGATTCCTATCAGCCAATTGGAATTGAGTTTGCATTCTATTGGCTGTAGACATGTGCGGTTCGTTTCGGATTAATTCGGAAATTCGGTAAATTCGGTAAATTCGGAGATTCGGATCGATTCGGATTTCCGAATTAAAATACTTCCGAATCTACCGAATGAATCCGAAATAGCTGCCGTATCTCCGAATAAATCCGAATTATCTCGGTAAAATTCGGCATTTCCCCATAGGAAACAATGGGAGTTTCGGCTGAAAAAAAACTAACACCGCAGCCCCATTGTTTCCTATGGGGAAACACTAAGTCTGCACCTAACACCCTAACATGTACCCCGAGTCTCTAAACACCCCTAATCTAACACTTATTAACCCCTAATCTGCCGCCCCCGCTATCGCTGACACCTGCATTATTTTATTAACCCCTAATTTGCCGACCGAATATCGCCGCCACCTACATTATAGCTATTAACCCCTAATCTGCTGTCCCTAACACCGCCGACCCCTACATTATAGTTATTAACCCCTAATCTGCCCCCCCAACGTCGCGCGAATCTAACTACAAGTATTAACCCCTAATCTGCCGACCCGATATCGCCGCCGCCTACATTACAGCTATTAAACCCCTAATCTGCTGTCCCTAACACCGCCGACCCCTACATTATAGTTATTAACCCCTAATCTGCCCCCCCCAATGTCGCCGCAATCTAACTACAAGTATTAACCCCTAATCTGCCGACCTGATATCGCCGCCGCCTACATTATAGCTATTAACCCCTAATCTGGTGTCCCTAACACCGCCGACCCCTACATTATAGTTATTAACCCCTAATCTGCCCCCCCCAACGTCGCCGCAATCTAACTACAAGTATTAACCCCTAATCTGCCGACCCGATATCGCCGCCGCCTACATTATAGCTATTAACCCCTAATCTGCTGTCCCTAACACCGCCGACCCCTACATTATAGTTATTAACCCCTAATCTGCCCCCCCCAACGTCGCCGCAATCTAACTACAAGTATTAACCCCTAATCTGCCGACCGCAAATCGCCGCAACTATAATAAATGTATTAACCCCTAAACCGCCGCACTCCCGCCTCGCAAACACTATAATACATTTTATTAACCCCTAATCTGCCCTCCCTAACATCGCTGCCACCTACCTACAATTATTAACCCCTAATCTCCCGCCCCCAATGTCGCCGCTACTATAATAAGGTTATTAACCCCTAAACCTAAGTCTAACCCTAACACTAACACCCCCTAACTTAAATATAATTTAAATAAAACGAAATAAGTTTACTATAGTTAAATAAATGAATCCTATTTAAAACTAAAGACTTACCTGTAAAATAAACCCTAATATAGCTACAATATAACTAATAGTTACATTGTAGCTATTTTAGGATTTATTTTTATTTTACAGGCAACTTTGTATTTATTTTAACTAGGTACAATAGTTATTAAATAGTTAATAACTATTTAATAACTACCTAGCTAAAATAAATACAAATGTACCTGTAAAATAAATCCTAACCTAAGTTACAATTACACCTAACACTACACTATCATTTAATTAATTAAATAAATGAATCATATTTAAAACTAAATACTTACCTGTAAAATAAACCCTAATATAGCTACAATATAACTAATAGTTACATTGTAGCTATTTTAGCATTTATATTTATTTTACAGGCAACTTTGTATTTATTTTAACTAGGTACAATAGCTATTAAATAGTTATTGACTAATTAATAGCTACCTAGTTAAAAATAATTACAAAATTACCTGTAAAATAAATCCTAACCTAAGTTACAATTAAACCTAACACTACACTATCATTAAATAAATTAACTACAAGTACCTACAATTATCTACAATTAAATAAACTAAAGTACAAAACCCCCCCACTAAATTACAAAAAACCCCCACTAAATTACAAAAAATAAAAAAATATTACAAGAATTTTAAACTAATTACACCTAATCTAAGCCCCCTAATAAAATAAAAAAGCCCCCCAAAATAAAAAAAATGCCCTACCCTATACTAAATTACAAAAGTTAACAGCTCTATTACCTTACCAGCCCTGAACAGGGCCCTTTGCGGGGCATGCCCCAAAGAAAACAGCTCTTTTGCCGGTAAAAAAAAAACACAATCCCCCCCACATTACAACCCACCACCCACATACCCCTACTCTAACCCAAACCCCCCTTAAATAAACCTAACACTACCCCCCTGAAGATCTCCCTACCTTGAGTCGTGTTCACCCAGCCGGGCCGAAGTCTTCATCCGATGGGGCAGAAGAGGACATCCAGACCGGCAGAAGTCTTCATCCAAGCGGGGCAAGAAGAGGTCTTCCATCCATCATACAAGTACCAAAATACAAACAAACACTAAATTACCAAAAATAATAAAATATTACAATAATTTTAAACTAATTACACCTAATCTAAGCCCCCTACTAGCTATTAATATAGCTACAATATAACTAATAGTTACATTGTAGCTATTTTAGGATTTATATTTATTTTACAGGCAACTTTGTATTTATTTTAACTAGGTACAATAGCTATTAAATAGTTAATAACTATTTAATAACTACCTAGCTAAAATAAATACAAATTTACCTGTAAAATAAACTCTAACCTAAGTTACAATTACACCTAACACTACACTGTCATTAAATTAACTAAATAAATTAATCCTATATAAAACTAAATACTTACCTGTAAAATAAACCCTAATATAGCTACAATATAACTAATAGTTACATTGTAGCTATTTTAGCATTTATATTTATTTTACAGGCAACTTTGTATTTATTTTAACTAGGTACAATAGCTATTAAATAGATATTTACTGTTTAATAGCTACCTAGTTAAAATAATTACAAAATTACCTGTAAAATAAATCCTAACCTAAGTTACTATTAAACCTAACACTACACTATCATTAAATAAATTAACTACAAGTACCTACAATTAAATACAATTAAATAAACTAAACTAAAGTACAAACCCCCCCCCACTAAATTACAAAAAATAAAAAAATATTACAAGAATTTTAAACTAATTAGACCTAATCTAAGCCCCCTAATAAAATAACAAAGCCCCCCAAAATAAAAAAATGCCCTACCCTATACTAAATTACAAAAGTAATCAGCTCTATTACCTTACCTGCCCTTAAAAGGGCCTTTTGCGGGGGCATGCCCCAAAGAAAACAGCTCTTTTGCCTGTAAAAAAAAATCACAATACCCCCCCCCCACATTACAACCCACCACCCACATACCCCTACTCTAACCCAAACCCCCCTTAAATAAACCTAACACTACCCCCCTGAAGATCTCTCTACCGTGTCTTCACCCAGCGGGCCGAAGTCTTCATCCGATCGGGCAGAAGAGGACATCCAGACCGGCAGAAGTCTTCATCCAAGCGGGGCAAGAAGAGGTCTTCCATCCATCAGAAGTCTTGATCCAGGCGGCATCTTCTCTGTTCATCCATCCGGAGCGGAGCGGCAGCATCCTGAAGACATCCCACGCAGAGCATCCTCTTCTTTCTTGATCCGACGACTAAGTGACTGTACCTTTAAGTGACGTCATCCAAGATGGCGTCCCTTGAATTCCGATTGGCTGATAGGATTCTATCAGCCAATCGGAATTAAGGTAGGAAAAATCTGATTGGCTGATTCAATCAGCCAATCAGATTCAAGTTCAATCCGATTGGCTGATGGAATCAGCCAATCAGATTGACCTCACATTCTATTGGCTGTTCCGATCAGCCAATAGAATGCGAGGTCAATCTGATTGGCTGATTGGATCAGCCAATCGGATTGAACTTGAATCTGATTGGCTGATTGAATCAGCCAATCAGATTTTTCCTACCTTAATTCCGATTGGCTGATAGAATCCTATCAGCCAATCGGAATTCAAGGGACGCCATCTTGGATGACGTCACTTAAAGGTACAGTCACTTAGTCGTCGGATCAAGAAAGAAGAGGATGCTCTGCGTGGGATGTCTTCAGGATGCTGCCGCTCCGCTCCGGATGGATGAACAGAGAAGATGCCGCCTGGATCAAGACTTCTGATGGATGGAAGACCTCTTCTTGCCCCGCTTGGATGAAGACTTCTGCCGGTCTGGATGTCCTCTTCTGCCCGATCGGATGAAGACTTCGGCCCTCTGGGTGAAGACACGGTAGAGAGATCTTCAGGGGGGTAGTGTTAGGTTTATTTAAGGGGGGTTTGGGTTAGAGTAGGGGTATGTGGGTGGTGGGTTGTAATGTGGGGGGGGGTATTGTGTTTTTTTTTTACAGGCAAAAGAGCTGTTTTCTTTTGGGCATGCCCCCGCAAAAGGCCCTTTTAAGGGCTGGTAAGGTAATAGAGCTGATTACTTTTGTAATTTAGTATAGGGTAGGGCATTTTTTTATTTTGGGGGGCTTTGTTATTTTATTAGGGGGCTTAGATTAGGTGTAATTAGTTTAAAATTCTTGTAATTTTTTTTATTTTCTGTAATTTAGTGTTTGTTTTTTTGTACTTTAGTTTAGTTTATTTCATTGTATTTAATTGTAGGTACTTGTAGGTAATCTATTTAATGATAGTGTAGTGTTAGGTTTAATTGTAACTTAGGTTAGGATTTATTTTACAGGTAATTTTGTAATTATTTTAACTAGGTAGCTATTAAACAGTAAATATCTATTTAATAGCTATTGTACCTAGTTAAAATAAATACAAAGTTGCCTGTAAAATAAATATAAATGCTAAAATAGCTACAATGTAACTATTAGTTATATTGTAGCTATATTAGGGTTTATTTTACAGGTAAGTATTTAGTTTTATATAGGATTAATTTATTTAGTTAATTTAATGACAGTGTAGTGTTAGGTGTAATTGTAACTTAGGTTAGGGTTTATTTTACAGGTAAATTTGTATTTATTTTAGCTAGGTAGTTATTAAATAGTTATTAACTATTTAATAGCTATTGTACCTAGTTAAAATAAATACAAAGTTGCCTGTAAAATAAATATAAATCCTAAAATAGCTACAATGTAACTATTAGTTATATTGTAGCTATATTAATAGCTAGTAGGGGGCTTAGATTAGGTGTAATTAGTTTAAAATTATTGTAATATTTTATTTTTGCTAATTTAATGTTTGTTTGTTTTTTTGTACTTTTCTGATGGATGGAAGACCTCTTCTTGCCCCGCTTGGATGAAGACTTCTGCCAGTCTGGATGTCCTCTTCTGCCCCATCGGATGAAGACTTCGGCCCGGCTTGGTGAACACGACTCAAGGTAGGGAGATCTTCAGGGGGGTAGTGTTAGGTTTATTTAAGGGGGGTTTGGGTTAGAGTAGGGGTATGTGGGTGTTGGGTTGTAATGTGGGGGGGGGTATTGTGTTTTTTTTTTACAGGCAAAAGAGCTGTTTTCTTTGGGGCATGCCCCAGCAAAAGGCCATTTTAAGGGCTGGTAAGGTAATAGAGCTGTTAACTTTTGTAATTTAGTATAGGGTAGGGCATTTTTTTTATTTTGGGGGGCTTTGTTATTTTATTAGGGGGCTTAGATTAGGTGTAATTAGTTTAAAATTCTTGTAATATTTTTTTATTTTTTGTAATTTAGTGGGGGTTTTTTTGTACTTTAGTTTAGTTTTTTTAATTGTATTTAATTGTAGGTACTTGTAGTTAATTTATTTAATGATAGTGTAGTGTTAGGTTTAATTGTAACTTAGGTTAGGATTTATTTTACAGGTAATTTTGTAATTATTTTAACTAGGTAGCTATTAAATAGTCAATATCTATTTAATAGCTATTGAACCTAGTTAAAATAAATACAAAGTTGCCTGTTCAATAAATATAAATGCTAAAATAGCTACAATGTAACTATTAGTTATATTGCAGCTATATTAGGGTTTATTTTACAGGTAAGTCTTTAGTTTTATATAGGATTCATTTATTTAGTTAATTTAATGATAGTGTAGTGTTAGGTGTAATTGTAACTTAGGTTATGATTTATTTTACAGGTAAATTTGTATTTATTTTAGCTAGGTAGTTATTAAATAGTTATTAACTATTTAATAACTATTGTACCTAGTTAAAATAAATACAAAGTTGCCTGTAAAATAAATATAAATCCTAAAATAGCTACAATGTAACTATTAGTTATATTGTAGCTATATTAATAGCTAGTAGGGGGCTTAGATTAGGTGTAATTAGTTTAAAATTATTGTAATATTTTATTAATTTTGGTAATTTTGTGTTTGTTTGTATTTTGGTACTTGTATGATGGATGGAAGACCTCTTCTTGCCCCACTTGGATGAAGACTTCTGCCGGTCTGGATGTCCTCTTCTGCCCCATCGGATGAAGACTTCGGCCCGGCTGGGTGAACACGACTCAAGGTAGGGAGATCTTCAAGGGGGTAGTGTTAGGTTTATTTAAGGGGGGTTTGGGTTAGAGTAGGGGTATGTGGGTGGTGGGTTGTAATGTGGGGGGGGGATTGTGTTTTTTTTTTACAGGCAAAAGAGCTGTTTTCTTTGGGGCATGCCCCGCAAAGGGCCCTGTTCAGGGCTGGTAAGGTAATAGAGCTGTTAACTTTTGTAATTTAGTATAGGTTAGGGCATTTTTTTTTATTTTGGGGGGGCTTTGTTATTTTATTAGGGGGCTTAGATTAGGTGTAATTAGTTTAAAATTCTTGTAATATTTTTTTATTTTTTGTAATTTAGTGGGGTTTTTTTGTAATTTAGTGGGGGGGTTTTGTACTTTAGTTTATTTAATTGTAGATAATTGTAGGTACTTGTAGTTAATTTATTTAATGATAGTGTAGTGTTAGGTTTAATTGTCACTTAGGTTAGGATTTATTTTACAGGTAATTTTGTAATTATTTTAACTAGGTAGCTATTAATTAGTCAATAACTATTTAATAGCTTTTGTACCTAGTTAAAATAAATACAAAGTTGCCTGTAGAATAAATATAAATGCTAAAATAGCTACAATGTAACTATTAGTTATATTGCAGCTATATTAGGGTTTATTTTACAGGTAAGTATTTAGTTTTAAATATGATTCATTTATTTAATTAATTAAATGATAGTGTAGTGTTAGGTGTAATTGTAACTTAGGTTAGGATTTATTCTACAGGTAAATTTGTATTTATTTTAGCTAGGTAGTTATTAAATAGTTATTAACTATTTAATAACTATTGTACCTAGTTAAAATAAATACAAAGTTGCCTGTAAAATAAAAATAAATCCTAAAATAACTACAATGTAACTATTAGTTATATTGTAGCTATATTAGGGTTTATTTTACAGGTAATTATTTAGTTTTAAATAGGATTCATTTATTTAACTATAGTAAACTTATTTCGTTTTATTTAAATTATATTTAAGTTAGGGGGTGTTAGTGTTAGGGTTAGACTTAGGTTTAGGGGTTAATAACCTTATTATAGTAGCGGCGACGTTGGGGGCGGGAGATTAGGGGTTAATAATTGTAGATAGGTGGCGGCGATGTTAGGGAGGGCAGATTAGGGGTTAATAAAATGTATTATAGTGTTTGCGAGGCGGGAGTGCGGCGGTTTAGGGGTTAATACATTTATTATAGTGGCGGCGATTTGCGGTCGGCAGATTAGGGGTTAATACTTGTAGTTAGATTGTGGCGACGTTGGGGGGGGGCAGATTAGGGGTTAATAACTATAATGTAGGGGTCGGCGGTGTTAGGGACACCAGATTAGGGGTTAATAGCTATAATGTAGGCGGCGGCGATATCGGGTCGGCAGATTAGGGGTTAATACTTGTAGTTAGATTGCGGCGACGTTGGGGGGGGGCAGATTAGGGGTTAATAACTATAATGTAGGGGTCGGTGGTGTTAGGGACACCAGATTAGGGGTTAATAGCTATAATGTAGGCGGCGGCGATATCGGGTCAGCAGATTAGGGGTTAATACTTGTAGTTAGATTGCGGCGACGTTGGGGGGGGCAGATTAGGGGTTAATAACTATAATGTAAGGGTCGGCGGTGTTAGGGACAGCAGATTAGGGGTTAATAGCTATAATGTAGGTTGCGGCGATATCCGATCGGCAGATTAGGGGTTAAATAATGTTATTATAGGGTTTGCGATGTGGGGGGGCCTCGGTTTAGTGGTTCATAGGTAGTTTATGGGTGTTAGTGACTTAGTGTACTAAAACATACCGAATTTCGGAACCGAATAGAACCGAATTCAGCCGAATCCGAATAAATCCGAAACGAATTTATTCGGATCCGAATAAATCCGAAAGAATTTATTCAAATTTTGCCGAATCCGATTCGATCCGAAACGAAATTCGAAAAGTCCGAATCGATCCGAACCGAAAACGAACCGAATTTTTTAGCCGTGCACATGTCTAATTGGCTGTTCAAATCAGTTTAGTTTAAAGATCTAATTTGTTTTTTATTTTGTGTAATTTAGTGTTTTTTTTTTATTTAGCTAACTGTTTTGAATTTAGTTAATTATATTTAATTTTGGAATTTATTTATTTGTAGGGTTAGGTTAGGTGTTAGTGTAAGACAGGTTAGGTTTTATTTTACAGGTCAATTTGTATTTATTTTAGCTAGGTAGTTTTTAAATAGTTAATAACTATTTAGTAACTATTCTACCTAGTTAAAATAAATACAAAATTGCCTGTAAAATAAAAATAAACTGCTTCATTTTAAGACTGGAGTGGGATAGATACGGATGAGCCTTATGGTGACAGTACACTTCTACTTGTTTTCAACTGAGTTGAAGCCAGCATTGCTCTATACCTCCTTAGTTGCAGGGACTAATACTTACTATCTCATACTGTCACAAATTCTGTGTGTTCCAGTGATGGCTGCTTCTCATAAAATTATACATATAGCTTAGAGTTAGCTGATTTTGAAGTAATAGATGTTTACTACCGTTTGCAAAACCTAGCCATCTTGGGAGCACGCTGTACATTCCACTTAAGAATATAGATATTTTGACCTAGTTATAGTTCTACTGATATGGGGATCATGCATGTCTTTATATTTTAGCCTGTTTTAGTATGTAGCCTACACAACACTGAGACACTGTTGTGGCCTAGCCATTCCATTATTTACCATATTAAGTCTTTGTGTTATGTCCTGCTGTATTTACTCTACCTTTTATCATTTGTAAGGAAGCCTTGTTGAGTCTATGTACCGTTTTATTTGCACCTACCTAGACGCTAATAGAATCTAGATTCACTGTTATTTTTATATGTCTATCCTAGTAGCTATATTATATTTGGACATGGACATACCTATTCCTTATTTTTGCACTTATAGGGGCGTTCTCCCATATCTAGCTTGTTGGTATTTAATACGCTTCAATTCAAATCTCATAAAAATATCTACTATCTAATTGGGTCAGCAGGACTGATCATTCCTACTAGTCAGCTGAGTATGTATCCATTATATACACCCTGTCTTCCTTAAATATTGATCTTTGCAGTGTGTATGTCACTAGACTCAATTTTTCATCCCACTCGTATATTAAACCTCCTGGCTAGCACCAATGATATTAATGTATGGGGGTTGGGCTGCCAGCGGCCGAGGCAGCAAAACCCTCTCTTCCACAGTTGTAGTTCATTATAACTACTGGATTAATAGATGCCAATTTCTAAAACACGCTCGATATTTATTTATTTACTATATTCTACCTCCCCCCCACACCCCTTATAATAAGCCTCCCAATATGGGATTTACTACGCGGTTTATCTTTCCCATACCGCTCCATAAATATCATACCATACCTACATATCACACCATATTATTTTAGCTAAAAGATTGGCGCCTCCCTAGTAGCCCTTGTTTAAAACACTAATTACCATCCTATTCTAAGCTACCAGGTTTTATATATTGCACCGTTCCTGTATATCCTACTATGTTCTCTAAGCATTCAATTTGTGGCCTATTTGTTGATATCTTTTGCTTAACACTTATGTTTATATATACCGACTACTGCATTATATATACTTTTCTCACTACAATATCTAACTTTAAAAAGGACCCTTCCAGCGTTAATATTATTTAACATATTGATTGTTAACCTACTTTAATCTTATAGGTCCATTCACCTTTCCCACTTTCCTCCCCTGTAGTAAGCATAGAAGGTGCCTTGATATTGGGTGAGGAAACTCATTTTGTTCATTTTGTTGCTGACATTGTTCTAAATGCTATGCCATTCCTCTGTATTATTGAAAATGTTGAGTCCGTCTGTTTATTATTTCCAATTTGTATGCTTTCACGTATTGTTTGCATCATCATGCTATGTACTGTGAATATTTGTATTGCCAATTTCATATTGGATGTTTGATCACTACCTTGTTATTCTCAACACTTTCGACCTCAATAAAATATTACTTTAAAAAAAAAAACTTCCATGCATATAGCTACTGAAGGAAATAATAGAGACTGAAGGTTCCGACAAACTGAACCCAATATAAATTGTCTTTTGTCTGTTAGAAACAGAGACATTGACACAATCTATCTGGAAACCTAAAAAAAGGTGACCCTTGTCTGAGGAATCAAGGAACTTTTTGGTAAAAAGAACCTCCAACCATGTTTTTGAAGAAACAACAGAAGTTGAATCATATGGGATTCTGCAGAACGAAAAGACTGAGCAAGTACCAAGATATCATCCAAATAAGGAAACATCGAGAACCTTTGAAAAGATTCCTAGAGCTGTCGCTGGGCTTAAAAGGAAGAGTAACAAATTGGTAATGCTTGTCCAAAAAAAAGAGAATTTCAGAAATTGAAAATAATCTGAATGAAACAGAATATGAAGATATGCATCTTGTAAGTTTATTGTGGTCAAATAATGCCCTTGCTGAACAAAAGGCAGAATAGACCTTAAAATCACCATTCTGAAATATGGTACTCTTACATAACAATTCAAAAGATTTTCTTTCTTTGAGACAATGAATAGTTCTGAATAAAACCCCAGACCCCGTTCCTGAAACGGAACTGGTATGAATACCCCAGATAACTCCAGGTCTGAAACACACTTCAGGAAAGTCTGAGCCTTTACTGGAATTGCTGGAATATGTGAGAGAGAAAAAGACTTCTCACAGGCGGTCTTACTCTAAATCCTATTCTGTACCCAATCTAAAGAGTTTGGACCGAATTGAACCAAACAACTTTAGAGAAATCTTAACCTGCCCCCTACCAGCTAAGCTGGAAAAAGTGCCGCACCTTCATGCGAATTTGGGGGCTGGCTTTGAACTCTTAAATGGCTTGAATTCATTCCATTTTGAATAAAGCTTCCAATTAGAAACATATTACTTGGGGAAGAATTAGGTTTCTGTTCCTTATTAAGAACAAAAATGGAAATAAAGCTTAAGATTTATCCTTAGAACTTAATCTTGAGGCAAAAAAATCCCTTCCCCACAGTAACAGTTGAAAGTATTGAAACCATCTGTGAACCAAATAATTTATTACCTTGGAAGGAAAGAAAATAGAAATCTGGATTTAAAATTAAATCAGCATTCCAAGATTTAGGCCACAAAGTTCCTCTAGCTATAATAGCTAAAGACATAGATTAACCTCAATTTTGATATCAAAAAATTGCATCACAAATGAAATTATTAGCATGTTGAATCAAGTTAACAATGCTAAACAAATCATAATCCGATAATTGTTGCAATAAAGTTTCCAGCTAAAAAAGGTGAAACAGCTTCAACATCAGCCAAAGAAATTGCAGGCCTAAGAAAAGGACCTTAAAAGAAATTAATTTTCCTTAGATAAAATACAAGTTTTGCATCTGTAGGATCTTTAAAATAAATACTATTTTCCATAGGAATAGTAGTACGTTTAGCAAGAGTAGAGATAGCCCCATTAACTTGGGGGATCTTTTCCCAAAACTCCAAACTGCTGGCAAAGGATACAATTTTTCTTTTTCTTTCTTTTTATTTTTATAAAAAGAAGTACCAGGCCTATTCCATTCCCTAGTATTAGGAACTGGAAAAAACACAGGAGGTTAATAAACAGAATTTAAATGATAGCTAGCCTTAAAAAGGACTAGACTCCTTAATATCCAATAAAATCAACACTTTTTCAACAAAGAACGAATGTACTCCATTTAAAAATAAAAAAGTAGATTTGTTAGTGTCAATATCTGATGGAGGATATTCTGAATCAGATAAATCATCATCAGAGAAGGATAATTCAGTATGTTGTCGGTCATTTGAAAATTCATCAACTAAAATGAGAAGTTTAAAAAAGACCGTTACATTTTATTAGAAGGCGGGATGGCAGACAAAAGCCTTCTGAATAGAATCAGAAAAATATTCTTATAAATTCCCAGGTATATCTAGTACTTTAGATGTTAAAAGAATAGCACCAGACAATGCATTAATACTGATGGACATTTTCTCTGCATGTAAAAGTTTATCATGTTAACTTATTACAAACCATAGCTAAAGATAAAAATTCATAACATTAAAATAAATTAACTTAGCTTTCGTAGGACTGATATCAGTCAGCAGGAATCCAACAGTGTTTTCTGATACAGTTTTGAGATATCTTGCAAATGTAAGAGAAAAAACAACATAAAAAGCAAAATATCAATTTCCTCATATGACAGTTTCAGGAATGGGAAAGCAATGCAAAACAAAATAAGCCTTTGGAAACCAGAAGCAAAAATAAATGAAGACTTAAATAATGTCAAAACGTCTGGCGCCAAGTATGACACCCACAGCTGAAAAAATATTTTTGGCGGCAAAAACGTCTGCAACAAACACGAGCATCATAGATAACGCAACTACGTGAAAATTCTCGGCGCCAACTAAGACGCCGGAAATGACGAAAATACGTCAACAAACGTAACTCTCGCACCAAAAAAGTCTTGCACCAAGAATGATGCAATAAATTATAGCATTTTGCGCACCTGCGAGCCTAACAGCCCGCAATTTAAAAAAGAAAGTCAATTTGAAAATTTCAGGTAAGATTTTTTTTTTTTTAATGTGCATTTCCCAAAATGAAACTGAAAGTCTGCAAAAAGGAAATATACTGATAAACCTGAATCATGGCAAATATAAGTACAAACATTATATTTAGAACTTTACATATAAAGTGCCAAACCATAGCTGAGAGTGTCTTAATAAAGGAAAACATACTTACCAAAAGACACTCATCTACATAAAGGAGATAGCCAAACCAGTACTGAAACGAGAATCAGCAGAGGTAATGGTATTTAAGAGTATATCGTTGATCTGAAAAGGGAGGTAGGAGATGAATCTCTTCGACCGATAACAGAGAACCTATGAAATAGATCCCCGTTAGGATGACCATTGCATTCATAGGTAACACTCCCTTCACATCCCTCTGTTATTCACTGCACTCTGAGAGGAACCGGGCTTCAGAATGCTGAGAAGCACATATCAATGTAGAAATCTAGCACAAACTTACTTCACCATCTCCATAGGAGGCAAAGTTTGTAAAACTGAATTGTGGGTGTGGTGGGGGGTGTATTTATAGGCATTTTGAGGTTTGGGAAACTTTGCCCCTCCTGGTAGGAATGTATATCCCATACGTCACTAGCTTATGGACTCTTGCCAATTACATGAAAGAAATATATATATGTCTCAATGAGTATATTATAAGATATATGTACAATGGTATGAATAAAATCACAATAAGAAGACTAAAATGTCTTCATTTGATAGACATTCAGGTTAAAGAATTAGAAAGAAAAGGATATTCGCGATATCAATGATTCTTATTTATCAAAAGTCCGATGCTCAGTCCGATGCTCATCCCGTCGAACTTGACGCGCGTGTTTTTGACAGATTTTTCATAAATAAGGGTGTCATATGTAGGTTCGCGGCAGCGATGTCTGTCGATGTCTGGGGAGCGTATTGACGTCAGTGAATGCAACAAAGTTGATAAATATCCCCCATAGACTCAGTTTACATATTTGTTGATAATTAATTAAGCATTATTTTTTCCTTTTAACAGAATATCCCTCAACAATTTACATACTTCAAAAAAGGCCAGATATTTTTTTTCCTTGTTAAAGTGGGTTTATCTGTGTAATTGAAAAATTTGAACACTAACGGAAGTTTAAATTGTTTGTTGCATTGCTTTTTTAACTTATTCCTGTTTGTGTTTTTTTTTTTTATAATATAGTTTTGATTGAGGTAAAAAATTATAACATGATAGACAAAAATACAGGGACATCTGATTTGCCTCATATGGTGCATATATTCAAGAAAAATAAATGCACATACTTTTATAAACAAGATGAGACAACAATGCTTAAAATGTGTCTGAATCACCAAGACCTCTATTTTTTATTTTATTACACTAAGAACTTACGGCTAGATTTAGAGTTTTGTCGGTAACGACCCACGTAGCTAACGCTGGCTTTTTTCTGGCCGCACCTTTTAAATAACTCTGGTATTGAGAGTTCACAGAATGGCTGCGTTACGGCTAGATTTAGAGTTTTGTCGGTAACGACCCGCGTAGCTAACGCTGGCTTTTTTCTGGCCGCACCTTTAAAATAACTCTGGTATTGAGAGTCCACAGAATGGCTGCGTTAGGCTCCAAAAAAGGAGCGTAGAGCATATTTAACGCAACTTCAACTCTCGATACCAGAGTTGCTTACGGACGCGGCCAGCTTCAAAAACGTGCTCGTGCACGATTCCCCCATAGGAAACAATGGGGCTGTTTGAGCTGGAAAAAAACCTAACACCTGCAAAAAAGCCGCGTTCAGCTCCTAACGCAGCCCCATTGTTTGCTATGGGGAAACACTTCCTACGTCTGCACCTAACACTCTAACATGTACCCCGAGTCTAAACACCCCTAACCTTACACTTATTAACCCCTATTCTGCCGCCCCCGCTATCGCTGACCCCTGCATATTATTATTAACCCCTAATCTGCCGCTCCGTAAACCGCCGCTACTTACATTATCCCTATGTACCCCTAATCTGCTGCCCCTAACACCGCCGACCCCTATATTATATTTATTACCCCCTAATCTGCCCCCCACAACGTTGCCTCCACCTGCCTACACTTATTAACCCCTAATCTGCCGAGGGGACTGCACCGCTATTATAATAAAGTTATTAACCCCTAATCCACCTAACGAACCCCATAATAAATAGTATTAACCCCTAATCTGCCCTCCCTAACATCGCCGAAACCTAACTTCAAACATTAACCCCTAATCTGCCAACTGGAGCTCACCGCTATTCTAATAAATGTATTAACCCCTAAAGCTAAATCTAACCCTAACACTAACACCCCCCTAAGTTAAATATAATTTAAATCTAACGAAATTAATTAAATCTTATTAAATAAATTATTCCTATTTAAAGCTAAATACTTACCTGTAAAATAATTCCTAATATAGCTACAATATAAATTATATTTATATTATAGCTATTTTAGGATTTATATTTATTTTACAGGTAACTTTGTATTTATTTTAACCAGGTACAATAGCTAAAATAGTTAAAATAATTACAAAATTACCTGTAAAATAAATCCTAACCTAAGTTACAATTAAACCTAACACTACACTATCAATAAATTAATTAAATACAATATCTACAAATAAATACAATGAAATAAACTAACTAAAGTACAAAAAATAAAAAAGAACTAAGTTACAAAAAATAAAAAAATATTTACAAACAGAAAAATATTACAACAATTTTAAACTAATTACACCTACTCTAAGCCCCCTAATAAAATAACAAAGACCCCCAAAATAAAAAAAATGCCCTACCCTATTCTAAATTACTAAAGTTCAAAGCTCTTTTACCTTACCAGCCCTGAACAGGGCCCTTTGCGGGGCATGCCCCAAAGAATTCAGCTCTTTTGCCTGTAAAAAAAACACATACAATACCCCCCCCCAACATTACAACCCACCACCCACATACCCCTAATCTAACCCAAACCCCCCTTAAATAAACCTAACACTAAGCCCCTGAAGATCTTCCTACCTTATCTTCACCATACCAGGTTCACCGATCAATCCAGAAGAGCTCCTCCGATGTCCTGATCCAAGCCCAAGCGGGGGGCTGAAGATGTCCATGATCCGGCTGAAGTCATCATCCAAGCGGGAGCTGAAGAGGTCCATGATCCGGCTGAAGTCATCATCCAAGCGGGAGCTGAAGAGGTCCATGATCTGGCTGAAGTCATCATCCAAGCGGGAGCTGAAGAGGTCCATGATCCGGCTGAAGTCTTCTATCAACTGCATCTTCAATCTTCTTTCTTCCGGATCCATCTTGCAGACCTCCGACGCAGAACATCCTGCTGGCCCGACGGACTACCGACGAATGAAGGCTCCTTTAAGGGACGTCATCCAAGATGGCATCCCTCGAATTCTGATTGGCTGATAGGATTCTATCAGCCATTCGGAATTAAGGTAGGAAAATTCTGATTGGCTGATGGAATCAGCCAATCAGAATCAAGTTCAATCCGATTGGCTGATCCGATCAGCCAATCAGATTGAGCTCGCATTCTATTGGCTGTTCCGATCAGCCAATAGAATGCGAGCTCAATCTGATTGGCTGATCGGATCGACCAATCGGATTGAACTTGATTCTGATTGGCTGATTCCATCAGCTAATCAGAATTTTCCTACTTTAATTCCGATTGGCTGATAGAATCCTATCAGCCAATCGGAATTCGAGGGACGCCATCTTGGATGACGTCCCTTAAAGGAGCCTTCATTTGTCGGTAGTCCGTCGGGCCAGCAGGATGTTCCGAGTCGGAGGTCTGCAAGATGGATCTGGAAGAAAGAAGATTGAAGATGCCGTTGATAGAAAACTTCAGCCGGATCATGGACCTCTTCAGTTCCCGCTTGGATGATGACTTCAGCCGGATCATAGACCTCTTCAGCAAGTCTTGTAGTGTTCAGCTCATTAAGCAACTCAGTTCCGGTTTTTGCTTCTGGAGTTGGAGATTTATTATCAGAGTTTCCCCCCTCACTGCATTTAGAGGTTTGCTGGGAAAGGAAAGTCTCATCTAACACGGCACATAATTGTATCTCAAAGTCCAGTAGGATCCGCTGTAATGTAATAGTTATTTCTTTCATTCTCACGCTAGGGATGTTTAGAAACCTCATTTGGGTGTATTGAAAGTCTTTATAGCAGCATTAAATGTCTGTTCCGTAACCCAGTTTCCTGGGGGTTATTGTGCAGCATCTCCAGCCACAGATATGATCAGCCTCACAAAGAATGGCAACCACGTTGTAGCTAAACTGAAGAACATAGGCTATCAGTGGTCACGTAGTGAGTTTCTCAGCTCATCAGATCCTTCCAGGGAATTGCAGGGTGAAGTGAAATTTAATAGTTTGATTTTAATCCCTAAAAGTTAAATTAGAGCCGGGAGCTCCCACAGATGCGTCTGGCCGCTTCAGCTATAGGCTCCGCCCCCCATGTTTGTGGTTTTTTTAATAGATGTGTTTTTTTTTCTCAATCCTATAGCTTGGTGTGAGTAATTAAGTGGAGGTATTATTTTCACTTATGTGGGCCAGATTAAACACTGTAAACTTAACCCCTTGCGCCATTTGGATGTAGGTACTATGTCACACAATACTTTGCCCAGCGTACTGTGTTGATGTACTACCTACATCCAACACAGAGATACATACTGTGGCCCCTGTCCTCAGCTTAGACAGCAGAGACTGCATCTTGGGGCAGAAGGCATCTGCCTTAAAATTTGTAAGGGAGCACTGATCGTGCTCGCTTAGCATATGAATACAGATAGCCAATTGTTAGAGAGTGACACTGTCTGTAACAATCTTTTGTTGGTTCCGGTGGGAGCAGTGGGAGTGGGATGGAAGTAGGGTGGTGAGTGGGTGGCCCAGTGAAGAGAAGGGTGGAAAGGGAACCCTTCATTAAAGAAAAAATATGGCTGGGAGCAGTAAGAGGGGGAGGGTTATAGAGCTGTTTGGGGGGGTCAGGGAGGTGGAATATACACTACAGAAATGTAAAAAATCATAATAAAGCCCTAAATTGAATATTGGCAGACTGTCTGCCAGTACTTAAGATGGTGGTGACCAGTGTGGTAAGGATGGAAGAGCGGTTTTTGGGAGGGATAAGGCATCAGGTGGGAGGGTAATTCCCACACTTGAGCAAATATTTTCCTTAAAAGCTAACTGACTAACCACTACACTGCCAGAAATTTTAGAAGAGTGGTGCACACCAGCAACTAGCGGCCTCCTAACTGGCAAAAATCAATGAAGCTTTTACAACCATTTTTCTTATGACTGCAGTAGTTATGTGTAAAAAATTTCAGTGAGAAACTCAAAGTTTGAGAAAAAGTTAAGTGAAGGTGGGGATATAGTTTTAGGTGTGGCAATATCAGAGTGGGCTTTTCTGCATAATCATACAGTTAAAAGTCCTCCAGTCACAGAAGGGTGGCCAATAGAATGCGAGCCAATCAGATTGAGCTCGCATTCTATTGGCTGTTCCGATCAGCCAATAGAATGCGAGCTCAATCTGATTGGCTGATCGGATCGACCAATCGGATTGAACTTGATTCTGATTGGCTGATTCCATCAGATAATCAGAATTTTCCTACTTTAATTCCGATTGGCTGATAGAATCCTATCAGCCAATCGGAATTCGAGGGACGCCATCTTGGATGACGTCCCTTAAAGGAGCCTTCATTTGTCGGTAGTCCGTCGGGCCAGCAGGATGTTCCGAGTCGGAGGTCTGCAAGATGGATCTGGAAGAAAGAAGATTGAAGATGCCGTTGATAGAAAACTTCAGCCGGATCATGGACCTCTTCAGCTCCCGCTTGGATGATGACTTCAGCCGGATCATGGACCTCTTCAGCAAGTCTTGTAGTGTTCAGCTCATTAAGCAACTCAGTTCCGGTTTTTGCTTCTGGAGTTGGAGATTTATTATCAGAGTTTCCCCCCTCACTGCATTTAGAGGTTTGCTGTGAAAGGAAAGTCTCATCTAACACGGCACATAATTGTATCTCAAAGTCCAGTAGGATCCGCTGTAATGTAATAGTTATTTCTTTCATTCTCACGCTAGGGATGTTTAGAAACCTCATTTGGGTGTATTGAAAGTCTTTATAGCAGTATTAAATGTCTGTTCCGTAACCCAGTTTCCTGGGGGTTATTGTGCAGCATCTCCAGCCACAGATATGATCAGCCTCACAAAGAATGGCAACCACGTTGTAGCTAAACTGAAGAACATAGGCTATCAGTGGTCACGTAGTGAGTTTCTCAGCTCATCAGATCCTTCCAGGGAATTGCAGGGTGAAGTGAAATTTAATAGTTTGATTTTAATCCCTAAAAGTTAAATTAGAGCCGGGAGCTCCCACAGATGCGTCTGGCCGCTTCAGCTATAGGCTCCGCCCCCCATGTTTGTGGTTTTTTTAATAGATGTGTTTTTTTTTCTCAATCCTATAGCTTGGTGTGAGTAATTAAGTGGAGGTATTATTTTCACTTATGTGGGCCAGATTAAACACTGTAAACTTAACCCCTTGCGCCATTTGGATGTAGGTACTATGTCACACAATACTTTGCCCAGCGTACTGTGTTGATGTACTACCTACATCCAACACAGAGATACATACTGTGGCCCCTGTCCTCAGCTTAGACAGCAGAGACTGCATCTTGGGGCAGAAGGCATCTGCCTTAAAATTTGTAAGGGAGCACTGATCGTGCTCGCTTAGCATATGAATACAGATAGCCAATTGTTAGAGAGTGACACTGTCTGTAACAATCTTTTGTTGGTTCCGGTGGGAGCAGTGGGAGTGGGATGGAAGTAGGGTGGTGAGTGGGTGGCCCAGTGAAGAGAAGGGTGGAAAGGGAACCCTTCATTAAAGAAAAAATATGGCTGGGCGCAGTAAGAGGGGGAGGGTTATAGAGCTGTTTGGGGGGGGTCAGGGAGGTGGAATATACACTACAGAAATGTAAAAAATCATAATAAAGCCCTAAATTGAATATTGGCAGACTGTCTGCCAGTACTTAAGATGGTGGTGACCAGTGTGGTAAGGATGGAAGAGCGGTTTTTGGGAGGGATAAGGCATCAGGTGGGAGGGTAATTCCCACACTTGAGCAAATATTTTCCTTAAAAGCTAACTGACTAACCACTACACTGCCAGAAATTTTAGAAGAGTGGTGCACACCAGCAACTAGCGGCCTCCTAACTGGCAAAAATCAATGAAGCTTTTACAACCATTTTTCTTATGACTGCAGTAGTTATGTGTAAAAAATTTCAGTGAGAAACTCAAAGTTTGAGAAAAAGTTAAGTGAAGGTGGGGATATAGTTTTAGGTGTGGCAATATCAGAGTGGGCTTTTCTGCATAATCATACAGTTAAAAGTCCTCCAGTCACAGAAGGGTGGCCAATAGAATGCGAGCCAATCAGATTGAGCTCGCATTCTATTGGCTGTTCCGATCAGCCAATAGAATGCGAGCTCAATCTGATTGGCTGATCGGATCGACCAATCGGATTGAACTTGATTCTGATTGGCTGATTCCATCAGCTAATCAGAATTTTCCTACTTTAATTCCGATTGGCTGATAGAATCCTATCAGCCAATCGGAATTCGAGGGACGCCATCTTGGATGACGTCCCTTAAAGGAGCCTTCATTTGTCGGTAGTCCGTCGGGCCAGCAGGATGTTCCGAGTCGGAGGTCTGCAAGATGGATCTGGAAGAAAGAAGATTGAAGATGCCGTTGATAGAAAACTTCAGCCGGATCATGGACCTCTTCAGCTCCCGCTTGGATGATGACTTCAGCCGGATCATGGACCTCTTCAGCAAGTCTTGTAGTGTTCAGCTCATTAAGCAACTCAGTTCCGGTTTTTGCTTCTGGAGTTGGAGATTTATTATCAGAGTTTCCCCCCTCACTGCATTTAGAGGTTTGCTGGGAAAGGAAAGTCTCATCTAACACGGCACATAATTGTATCTCAAAGTCCAGTAGGATCCGCTGTAATGTAATAGTTATTTCTTTCATTCTCACGCTAGGGATGTTTAGAAACCTCATTTGGGTGTATTGAAAGTCTTTATAGCAGTATTAAATGTCTGTTCCGTAACCTAGTTTCCTGGGGGTTATTGTGCAGCATCTCCAGCCACAGATATGATCAGCCTCACAAAGAATGGCAACCACGTTGTAGCTAAACTGAAGAACATAGGCTATCAGTGGTCACGTAGTGAGTTTCTCAGCTCATCAGATCCTTCCAGGGAATTGCAGGGTGAAGTGAAATTTAATAGTTTGATTTTAATCCCTAAAAGTTAAATTAGAGCCGGGAGCTCCCACAGATGCGTCTGGCCGCTTCAGCTATAGGCTCCGCCCCCCATGTTTGTGGTTTTTTTAATAGATGTGTTTTTTTTTCTCAATCCTATAGCTTGGTGTGAGTAATTAAGTGGAGGTATTATTTTCACTTATGTGGGCCAGATTAAACACTGTAAACTTAACCCCTTGCGCCATTTGGATGTAGGTACTATGTCACACAATACTTTGCCCAGCGTACTGTGTTGATGTACTACCTACATCCAACACAGAGATACATACTGTGGCCCCTGTCCTCAGCTTAGACAGCAGAGACTGCATCTTGGGGCAGAAGGCATCTGCCTTAAAATTTGTAAGGGAGCACTGATCGTGCTCGCTTAGCATATGAATACAGATAGCCAATTGTTAGAGAGTGACACTGTCTGTAACAATCTTTTGTTGGTTCCGGTGGGAGCAGTGGGAGTGGGATGGAAGTAGGGTGGTGAGTGGGTGGCCCAGTGAAGAGAAGGGTGGAAAGGGAACCCTTCATTAAAGAAAAAATATGGCTGGGAGCAGTAAGAGGGGGAGGGTTATAGAGCTGTTTGGGGGGGTCAGGGAGGTGGAATATACACTACAGAAATGTAAAAAATCATAATAAAGCCCTAAATTGAATATTGGCAGACTGTCTGCCAGTACTTAAGATGGTGGTGACCAGTGTGGTAAGGATGGAAGAGCGGTTTTTGGGAGGGATAAGGCATCAGGTGGGAGGGTAATTCCCACACTTGAGCAAATATTTTCCTTAAAAGCTAACTGACTAACCACTACACTGCCAGAAATTTTAGAAGAGTGGTGCACACCAGCAACTAGCGGCCTCCTAACTGGCAAAAATCAATGAAGCTTTTACAACCATTTTTCTTATGACTGCAGTAGTTATGTGTAAAAAATTTCAGTGAGAAACTCAAAGTTTGAGAAAAAGTTAAGTGAAGGTGGGGATATAGTTTTAGGTGTGGCAATATCAGAGTGGGCTTTTCTGCATAATCATACAGTTAAAAGTCCTCCAGTCACAGAAGGGTGGCCAATAGAATGCGAGCCAATCAGATTGAGCTCGCATTCTATTGGCTGTTCCGATCAGCCAATAGAATGCGAGCTCAATCTGATTGGCTGATCGGATCGACCAATCGGATTGAACTTGATTCTGATTGGCTGATTCCATCAGCTAATCAGAATTTTCCTACTTTAATTCCGATTGGCTGATAGAATCCTATCAGCCAATCGGAATTCGAGGGACGCCATCTTGGATGACGTCCCTTAAAGGAGCCTTCATTTGTCGGTAGTCCGTCGGGCCAGCAGGATGTTCCGAGTCGGAGGTCTGCAAGATGGATCTGGAAGAAAGAAGATTGAAGATGCCGTTGATAGAAAACTTCAGCCGGATCATGGACCTCTTCAGCTCCCGCTTGGATGATGACTTCAGCCGGATCATGGACCTCTTCAGCAAGTCTTGTAGTGTTCAGCTCATTAAGCAACTCAGTTCCGGTTTTTGCTTCTGGAGTTGGAGATTTATTATCAGAGTTTCCCCCCTCACTGCATTTAGAGGTTTGCTGGGAAAGGAAAGTCTCATCTAACACGGCACATAATTGTATCTCAAAGTCCAGTAGGATCCGCTGTAATGTAATAGTTATTTCTTTCATTCTCACGCTAGGGATGTTTAGAAACCTCATTTGGGTGTATTGAAAGTCTTTATAGCAGCATTAAATGTCTGTTCCGTAACCCAGTTTCCTGGGGGTTATTGTGCAGCATCTCCAGCCACAGATATGATCAGCCTCACAAAGAATGGCAACCACGTTGTAGCTAAACTGAAGAACATAGGCTATCAGTGGTCACGTAGTGAGTTTCTCAGCTCATCAGATCCTTCCAGGGAATTGCAGGGTGAAGTGAAATTTAATAGTTTGATTTTAATCCCTAAAAGTTAAATTAGAGCCGGGAGCTCCCACAGATGTGTCTGGCCACTTCAGCTATAGGCTCCGCCCCCCATGTTTGTGGTTTTTTTAATAGATGTGTTTTTTTTTCTCAATCCTATAGCTTGGTGTGAGTAATTAAGTGGAGGTATTATTTTCACTTATGTGGGCCAGATTAAACACTGTAAACTTAACCCCTTGCACCATTTGGATGTAGGTACTATGTCACACAATACTTTGCCCAGCGTACTGTGTTGATGTACTACCTACATCCAACACAGAGATACATACTGTGGCCCCTGTCCTCAGCTTAGACAGCAGAGACTGCATCTTGGGGCAGAAGGCATCTGCCTTAAAATTTGTAAGGGAGCACTGATCGTGCTCGCTTAGCATATGAATACAGATAGCCAATTGTTAGAGAGTGACACTGTCTGTAACAATCTTTTGTTGGTTCCGGTGGGAGCAGTGGGAGTGGGATGGAAGTAGGGTGGTGAGTGGGTGGCCCAGTGAAGAGAAGGGTGGAAAGGGAACCCTTCATTAAAGAAAAAATATGGCTGGGAGCAGTAAGAGGGGGAGGGTTATAGAGCTGTTTGGGGGGGGTCAGGGAGGTGGAATATACACTACAGAAATGTAAAAAATCATAATAAAGCCCTAAATTGAATATTGGCAGACTGTCTGCCAGTACTTAAGATGGTGGTGACCAGTGTGGTAAGGATGGAAGAGCGGTTTTTGGGAGGGATAAGGCATCAGGTGGGAGGGTAATTCCCACACTTGAGCAAATATTTTCCTTAAAAGCTAACTGACTAACCACTACACTGCCAGAAATTTTAGAAGAGTGGTGCACACCAGCAACTAGCGGCCTCCTAACTGGCAAAAATCAATGAAGCTTTTACAACCATTTTTCTTATGACTGCAGTAGTTATGTGTAAAAAATTTCAGTGAGAAACTCAAAGTTTGAGAAAAAGTTAAGTGAAGGTGGGGATATAGTTTTAGGTGTGGCAATATCAGAGTGGGCTTTTCTGCATAATCATACAGTTAAAAGTCCTCCAGTCACAGAAGGGTGGCATACAAATCTGGCCCAAAGATAGATGTTGGTCATAGGAGACTCTATTATAAGGAAGGTAGATAAAGTAATTTGTTATAGAGATCCCTTAAATAGAACAGTTTGCTGTCTTCTAGGGACTAGTGTTGGGCATGTTGTGGAGCGTATTTATACATAGTTGGAGTATCTGGGTCCAATCCAGCAGTCATGGTGCATATTCATACTAATGACAGAGCAAGGAGGAGATGGAATCACTAAAAATGACATCAGGGAGTTAGGAAGCAAGTTTAAAGCAAGGCATTCGAAGGTAAAATTTTCTTAGTAATTGTCAGTGCCATGTGCTAACCCAGTAAGACAGAAGGATCTAAGAGCATTTAATCAATGGGTAATATCATGGTGTAAAAGTGATGGCTTTGACTTTTAGAGCACTGAGTTGACTTTTCAGTTAAGTACAATTTGTGCAATAAGGATGAATTGCACCTAAATGACATGAGTGTAGGTGTGTTTGGTAAAAAGTATGGTAGCATGTCTAAAGAATATTTTAAACTAGGAAAGGGGAAGGAGAGTCAGCCCAAACATAACAGAACTGACAGATTAGTCTGCGAATATGATATATCTGGAATATCTCAAATCATGGATGAGGGAAGGGTACACTTAGGAAATGTTACTTTGCAAACTTTGGAGGCAATATATGAAAACAAATGCAAAAAGCAAGAAAATTACCCATTGATTAAATGTTAAAATCAGCCAATAGGATTTAAGCAGCTCTAGTTCCTATTGGCTGATTTACATTTTTCAGCCAATAGGAATGCAATGGTACCCCAATATAAAAGGGGTACCTTGCATTGAATCCTCATTGTGCGGCAGACAATCGCATGAAGAGGACCTCCACATTGGACCAATGGACCTCCGTCTCTGCGCATCGACCGCAGGGATGAAACAGATGGCGGTAACACGATGGAGGAAGATTGAGCCGCCTGGATGAAGATGCTTCTCCGCTAGGATTAAGATCATTTGCCAGACTTCAGCAACTGTGAGTACCGATTTTGGGGTTAGTGTTAGGGGTTTTTTTGTGTTATTTTGGGGTGTTGTTTTATTTAGATTAGGGCTTTTTTATTTAAATGGGCTGAAAAAGAGTTAAATGCCCTTTTAAGGGCAGTAGAAGAGCTGATTGCCCTTTTAAGGACAATGCCAATACAAATTCCCTTTTTAGGGCAATGGGTAGACTAGGTTTTTTTTTAGTTAGGTTTTTTATTTTGTGGGTTTGGGGGGTTGTGGTTTGTAATGTTGGCAGGTGTTTGTTGTATTTGTTTTAGCAAAAGAGCTGTTAAATGTAGGGCAATGTCCTACAAAAGTTCCTTTTAAGGTAGTTTATTACAGATTAGGCTTTTTTTAATTTTGGGGTGTTTTTTTTTTTTTTTTTAAACAGGGTATTAGAATAGGAATAATTTGTATTATTTTGGATAATATTGTTTGTTACTTTTTGTAATGGGATTTTTTTTTATTTTTGGGGTGTTTTTATTTTTTAGATTTTTAATGGGCCAAAAAAGAGCTGAATGCCCTTTTAATGGCAATGCCCATACAAATGCCCTTTTCAGGGCAATGGGTAGATCATGGGTAGTGGGTGTTTGTTTTTATTTTTTTGCAAAAGAGCTGTTAACTTTAGGGTAGTGCCCTACAAAAGAACCTTTTAAGGGCCCTTTGTAGTTTATTATAGATTAGGGATTTTAATTTTGGGGTGTTTTTTTTCTTAAATGGGGTATTAGAATAGCAAAATTTTATTTTTTTGCATAATTTTGTTTGTTATTTTTTGTAATGGTATTTTTTTTTATTTTTTGTAATTTTAGTGTTTATTATTTTTTGTAATTGTAGTTATAATTTTATAGTAATCTTAAATTTTTTATTTGTAGTAATCTTTCGGCCAGATTACGAGTTTTGTGTTAGAAGCTGTGCAGTGCTAACAAGCTTTTTTCTCCCATGCTCACTTACCTGCAGAGCTGGTATTACAAGTTTTTACAAACCCAGCGTTAAAAGGCAAGAAGTGAGTGTTGAGCAAAATTTAGCTCCTTACCGCACTTCAATACCAGCACTGCTTAAGTCAGAGGTGATCTGGCTGTACTTGCTCATGCACGACTTCCCCATAGGGAGAGCCGGCTGAGAAAAAGTCTAACACCTGCAAAAAAGCAGCGTAAAACTCAGTAATGCAGCCCCATTGATTCCTATGGGGAAATAAAATTTATGTTTACACCTAACACCCTAACATGAACCCCGAGTCTAAACTAGACATGTGCGATTTGTTTTGGATCAATTCGGAAATTCGGCCGAATTCGGTAAATTCGGTATTTGGATCGATTCGAATTTCTGAATTAAAATAGTGCCAAATCTACCGAATAAATCCGAATTAGTTCGGATTTATTCAGATTTATTCAGTAGATTCGGATGGCCATGGATTACGCTAGTATTGTACAGTATATTAGGTTATATCACTCTGCTATGGGTTACACATAATATACAGTACATAATACTAGTCAAATACACAGCATATCCTACCTAACACTTACCAAAATTCCGAATTTGTGAACCGAATCGAACCGAATCCAGCCAAATTTATTGAAATCCAAATGAATCCGAAATTAATCCGAAATGAATTGATTCAAATTTTTCCGAATTCGAATTGATCCGAACCGAAATTAAAAAAAATCCAAATCGATACGAACCAAACCGAATTTTTTCGTTTTGCACATGTCTAGTCTAAACACCCCTAATATTACACTTATTAACCCCTAATCTGCCGCCCATGACATCGCAGACACCTACATTACATGTATTAACTCCTAATCTACCACTCCGGACATCGCCGCCACCTACATTATACTTATTAACCCTTAATCTACCGCTCCGGACATCGCCGCCACCTACATTATATTTATTAACCCCTAATCTGCTGCCCCAATATTGTCGCCACCTACAGTATATTTTTTAACCCTTAATCTACTGCCCCGGACATTGCTGCCACCTACATTATATTTATTAACCCCTAATCTGCCGCCCCCAATGTCGCCGCCACTATACTAAATGTATTAACACCTAAACCTAAGTCTAACCCTAACTCTAATACCCCCTAACTTAAATATAATTACAATAAATCTAAATAAATAATAATATTATTACCTAAATAATTCCTATTTAAAACTAAATACTTACCTGTAAAATAAACCCTAAGATAGCTACAATATAACTAATAGTTACATTGTAGCTATCTTAGGCTTTATTTTTATTTTACAGGCAAGTTTGTATTTATTTTAACTAGGTAGAATAGTTACCAAATAGTTATTAACTATTTACTAACTACCTAGCTAAAATAAATACAAAAGTACCTGTAAAATAAAACCTTACCTAAGTTACAATTACACCTAACACTACACTACAAATAAATTAATTAACTAAATTAAACATATTTAAATAAATTAAATTAAATTAGCTACATTACAAAACCCCCCACTAAATTACAGAAAATAAAAAACAAATTACAGATCTTTAGACTAATTACACCTTATCTAATAGCCCTATCAAAATAAAAAAAAGCCCCACCAAAATAAAAAACCCTAGCCTAAACTAAACTATCAATAGCCCTTGAAAGGGCCTTTTGCGGGGCATTGCCCAAAGTAATTAGCTCTTTTACCCGTAAAAAAAATACAAACAACCCCCCAACAGTAAAACACACCACCAACACAACCAACCCCCCAAATAAAATACTAACTAAAAAAATCTAAGCTCCCCATTGCCCTGAAAATGGCATTTGGATGGGCATTGCCCTTAAAAGGGCATTTAGCTCTATAGCAGCCCAAATCCCTAACCTAAAAATAAACCCACCCAATACACCCTTAAACACTAACCCTATGAAGATCGACTTACAGTTCTGAAGACCGGACATCCATCCTCAAGGAAGCGGCAGAAGTCTTCATCCAACTGGGCCAAAGTCCTCAATGAAGCCGGGAGAAGTCTTCATTCAAGCAAGGAGAAGTGGTCCTCCAGACGGGCAGCTTCTATCTTCATCCATCCAACGCGGAGCGGGTTCACCTTCAAGACATCCGTCACGGAGCATCCTCTTCATTCGGAGTCTTCTTACTGAATGATAGTTCCTTTAAATAACGTCATCCAAGATGGCGTCCCTTAGATTCCGATTGGCTGATAGAATTCTATCAGCCAATCGGAATTAAGGTAGAAAAAATCCTGTTGGCTGATCCAATCAGCTAATAGGAGTAAGCTTGCATTTTATTGGCTGTTCCAATCAGCCAATAGAATGCAAGCTCAATTCTACTGGATGATTGGATTCTAAGGGACGCCATCTTGGATGACACTATTTAAAGGAACCGTCATTCAGTAAGAAGACTCCGACTGAAGAAGATGCTCCGCATCAGATGTCTTGAAGATGGACCCGCTCTGCGTCGGATGGATGAAGATAGAAGATGCCGTCTGGATGAAGACTTCTGCCCGTCTGGAGGACCACTTCGTCTGGCTTGGATGAAGACTTCTCCTGGCTTTGTTGAGGACTTCAGCCCAGTTGGATGAAAACTTCTGCCACTTCCTTGAGGATGGATGTCCGGTCTTCCGAACTGTAAGTCGATCTTCAGGGGGTTAGTGTTATTTTAAGGGTTTATTGGGTGGGTTTATTTTTTAGGTTAGGAATTTGGGCTGCAATAGAGCTAAATGCCCTTTTAAGGGCAATGCCCATCCAAATGCCCTTTTCAGGGCAATGGGGAGCTTAGTTTTTTTTAGTTAGTATTTTATTTGGGGGGTTGGTTGTGTTGGTGGTGTGTTTTACTGTTGGGGGTTGTTTGTATTTTTTTTACAGGTAAAAGAGCTGATTACTTTGGGGCAATTCCCCACAAAAGGCCCTTTTAAGGGATATTGATAATTTAGCTTAGGCTAGGGTTTTTTTTATTTTGGGGGGGCTTTTTTATTTTGATAGGGCTATTAGATTAGGTGTAATTAGTTTAAAGATCTGTAATTTGTTTTTTATTTTCTGTAATTTAATGTTTTGTTTTGTTTTGTAATTTAGCTAATTTAATTTCATTTAATTTATTTAATTGTTTTTAATTTAGTTAATTTATTTAATTGTAGTGTAGTGTTAGGTGTTAGTGTAACTTAGGTTAGGTTTTATTTTACAGGTACATTTGTATTTATTTTAGCTAGGTAGTTATTAAATAGTTAATAACTATTTAGTAACTATTCTACCTAGTTAAAATAAATACAAACTTGCCTGTAAAATAAAAATAAACCCTAAGATAGCCACAATGTAACTATTAGTTATATTGTAGCTAGCTTAGGGTTTATTTTATAGGTAAGCATTTAGTTTTAAATATGAATTATCTAGGTAATGATAGTAGTTTTTATTTAGATTTATTGTAATTGTATTTAAGTTAGGGGGTGTTAGGGTTAGACTAAGGTTTAGGGGTTAATACATTTAGTATAGTGGCGGCAATGCTGGGGGCGGCACATTAGGGGTTAATAAATGTAGGTAGGTGGCGGCGATGTTAGGGATGACAGATTAGGGGTTAATAATATTTAACTTGTGTTTGTGAGGCGGGAGTGTGGCAGTTTAAGGGTTATTATGTGTATTATAGTGGCAGCGACGTTGGGGGTGGCAGATTAGGGGTTAATGCAATCCAGATAAAAACATATCATACGGTCAGTACAAAACAGTTAAAAAATTATCAGGTGTATGAACAGGAGCACAGCGCAGATGCATTTCGTGCGCTTGCGCACTTGGTCACTGCTTACCTGAGCTCCTGTTCAAACACCTTCTTATAGGTCAAACAATTTAAAGTGATATACCAATTATCTATAACACCTGATAACCATATGTTTCGGTTAGTATATCAGTAAATGCACAGAAATGTTAATGCATAAATATTTGTAATTTTTGGGCAATCGTGAATGTATACATTAATATATATATTACAGGGAGTGCAGAATTATTAGGCAAGTTGTATTTTTGAGGATTAATTTTATTATTGAACAACAACCATGTTCTCAATGAACCCAAAAAACTCATTAATATCAAAGCTGAATATTTTTGGAAGTAGTTTTTAGTTTGTTTTTAGTTTTAGCTATTTTAGGGGGATATCTGTGTGTGCAGGTGACTATTACTGAGCATAATTATTAGGCAACTTAACAAAAAACAAATATATACCCATTTCAATTATTTATTTTTACCAGTGAAACCAATATAACATCTCAACATTCACAAATATACATTTCTGACATTCAAAAACAAAACAAAAACAAATCAGTGACCAATATAGCCACCTTTCTTTGCAAGGACACTCAAAAGCCTGCCATCCATGGATTCTGTCAGTGTTTTGATCTGTTCACCATCAACATTGCGTGAAGCGGCAACCACAGCCTCCCAGACACAGAGAGGTGTACTGTTTTCCCTCCTTGTAAATCTCACATTTGATGATGGACCACAGGTTCTCAATGGGGTTCAGATCAGGTGAACAAGGAGGCCATGTCATTAGATTTTCTTCTTTTATACCCTTTCTTGCCAGCCACGCTGTGGAGTACTTGGACGCGTGTGATGGAGCATTGTCCTGCATGAAAATCATGTTTTTCTTGAAGGATGCAGACTTCTTCCTGTACCACTGCTTGAAGAAGGTGTCTTCCAGAAACTGGCAGTAGGACTGGCAGTTGAGCTTGACTCCATCCTCAACCCGAAAAGGCCCCACAAGCTCATCTTTGATTATACCAGCCCAAACCAGTACTCCACCTCCACCTTGCTGGCGTCTGAGTTGGACTGGAGCTCTCTGCCCTTTACCAATCCAGCCACGGGCCCATCCTTCTGGCCCATCAAGACTCACTCTCATTTCATCAGTCCATAAAACCTTAGAAAAATCAGTCTTGAGATATGTCTTGGCCCAGTCTTGACGTTTCAGCTTGTGTGTCTTGTTCAGTGGTGGTCATCTTTCAGCCTTTCTTACCTTGGCCATGTCTCTGAGTATTGCACACCTTGTGCTTTTGGCACTCCAGTGATGTTGCAGCTCTGAAATATGGCCAAACTGGTGGCAAGTGGCATCTTGGCAGCTGCACGCTTGACTTTTCTCAGTTCATGGGCAATTATTTTGCGCCTTGGTTTTTCAACACGCTTCTTGCGACCCTGTTGACTATTTTGAATGAAACGCTTGATTGTTCGATGATCACGCTTCAGAAGCTTTGCAATTTTAAGAGTGCTGCATCCCTCTGCAAGATATCTCACTATTTTTGACTTTTCTGAGCCTGTCAAGTCCTTCTTTTGACCCATTTTGCCAAAGGAAAGGAAGTTGCCTAATAATTATGCACACCTGATATAGGGTGTTGATGTCATTAGACCACACCCCTTCTCATTACAGAGATGCACATCACCTAATATGCTTAATTGGTAGTAGGCTTTCGAGCCTATACAGCTTGGAGTAAGACAACATGCATAAAGAGGATGATGTGGTCAAAATACTCATTTGCCTAATAATTCTGCACTCCCTGTATATATATTATTATATTATATATATAATATACTATATATGTATATACACGAAAGATTCCCTACTTATTTATCACTAAATACTTTACCTAAAGATAATATATCATTTAATTCATATATGGAAATGCAAAGAATGATATTCTTGAGTATAATGTATCATCTTATTCACATGTGAAAATGAAATATAATCCGTTTATAGAAAGGCTGCAAAAAAACAGCTAAGTGGTTAAACAATATTGTTACATTTGATAATGTAAATAAATCTAGATCTCGTCTCATATTTAGACCTAAGTAGGGAATCTTTCGTATATATACACAGTATATATATTCCCTAATGATTTATTACACAATATATCACATAAAAATTATGTTTTCTTTTTATGCCTTACTAAGAATGTACTTGCCCTCTGAAATTTGCAATGACATGTTTTTCTGTTTTAAACTAATTTGAATGTATATATTCACAATGGATGCCTAAAAATTACAAAATTTTTATGCATTAAAATTTCTGTGACTTTACTGATATACTAACCAAAACATATTGTTATCAGGTGTTATAGATAATTGATATATCACTTTAAATTGTTTGACCTATAAGAAGGTGTCTGAACAGGAGCTCAGGTAAGCAGTGACCAAGTGCTCAAGAGCACGTAATGCATCTGCGTTGTGCTCCTGTTCATACACCTGATAATCTTTTAAATGTTTTGTACTGACCGTATGATATGTTTTTATCTGGATTACATTAAAATTTTGATTTTACTCAGCCGATGCCTTTCAATGCGCTACTTTGCTCTGGACCAATCTGTGCAATATCAGACAAAATAAGTGGCTGACAGGTTTCGGTTTCTGCCTTACTCCTAGCCTGCTTAAAAATACAAAACCTTTGCAGGTTTAAAAACCTTTGTCTGACCACCTATTGGATATTGGGGTTCTCATACCTCCCTTACCTTACTCAATCAGGCTACTAATTAGTCAAAGCACTATGAACAGCTAATTATAACTTTGCTCTTGCTGCTCTTACAAACCTTCTCACAAATACCGTAGATAAAGTTACATAGTGGAACCACGTTACCTTCTAATAAACCCATTTTATTCTAAAACACATGCGCCTAGATTATGAGATTGGCGTTAGCCTTAAAAAGCAGCGTTGAGAGGTACCAACGTTGCTTTTTAACGCCCGCTGGTATTACGAGTCAGGCAGGAAAGTGTCTACCTCTCACTTTTTTTCTGAGACCTCTAGGCTACCGCAAATCCCCTTACGTCAATTGCGTATCCTATCTTTTTAATGGGATTTGCCTAACGCCGGTATTACAAGTCTTGGAAAAAGTGAGCGGTAGACCCTCTCCTGTCAAGACTCCTAACGCATTTAAAAGTCAGTAGTTAAGAGTTTTATGGGCTAACGCCGGAACATAAAACTCTTAACTAAAGTGATAAAAAGTAGACTAACACCCATAAACTACCGATTAACCCCTAAACCGAGCCCCCCCCCACATCGGAAACACTGTAATAAATATGTTAACCCCTAATCTGCCGATCGGACATCACCACCACTTTAATAAATATATTAACCTCTAAACCACCACACTCCCACCTTGCAAACACTAGTTAAATATTATTAACCCCTAATCTGCCGTCCCTAACATCGTTGACACCTACTTACATTTATTAACCCCTAATCAGCCACCCCATCGTCGCCGCTACTATTTTAAAGGTATTAAACCCTAAATCTAAACCTAACCCTAACCCCCCTAACTTAAATATAATTTAAATTAAACAAAATAAATTTAACATAATTAAATAAATTAATCCTATTTAAAACTAAATACTTACCTATAAAATAAACCCTAAGCTAGCTACAATATAACTAAAAGTTACATTGTAGCTACCATACGCCTAGATTTAGAGTTCTGTGTTAGCCGTCAAAACCAGCGTTAGGGGGTCCTAATGCTGGTTTTGTCCTACCGCTGGTGTTTAGAGTCTTGTAGGTAAGGGTGTAATGCTCACTTTCCAGCCGCGACTTTTCCATACCGCAAATCCCCTTATGTCAATTGCGTATCCTATCTTTTCAATGGGATCTTTCCAACGCCGGTATTTAGAGTCTTGGCTGAAGTGAGCATTAGAAATCTAACGACAAAACTCCAGCCGCAGAGAAAAGCCAGGAGTTAAGAGCTTTCTGGGCTAATGCCGATTCATAAAGCTCTTAACTACTGTGCCCTAAAGTACACTAACACCCATAAACTACCTATGTACCCCTAAACCGAGGCCCCCCCACATCGCCGCCACTCTATTAAAATTTTTTAACCCCTAATCTGCCGACCGCACACCGCCGCCACCTACATTATCCCTATGTACCCCTAATCTGCTGCCCCTAACACCGCCGACACCTACATAATATTTATTAACCCCAAATCTGCCCCCCCAACGTCGCCGCTACCTACCTACAATTATTAACCCCCTAATATGCCTACCGGACCTCACCGCTACTCTAATAAATGTATTAACCCCTAAAGCTAAGTCTAAACCTAACACTAACACCCCCCTAAGTTAACTATAATTTTTATCTAATGAAATAAAATAATTATCATTAAATAAATTATTCATATTTAAAGCAAAATACTTACCTGTAAAATAAACCATAATACAGCTACAATATAAATAATAATTATATTGTAGCTATTTTAGGTTTATATATATTTTACAGGCAACTTTGTATTTATTTTAACTAGGTACAATAGCTATTAAATAGTTAATAACTATTTAATAGCTACCTAGTTAAAATAATTACAAAATTACCTGTAAAATAAATCCTAACTTAAGTTACAATTAAACCTAACACTACACTATCAATAAATTAATTTAATAAACTACCTACAAGTATCTACAATTAAACCTAACACTACACTATCAATAAATAAATTAAATACAAATACCTACAAATAAATACAAATAAATAAACTAACTAAAGTACAAAAAATAAAAAAAAGAACTAAGTTACAAAAAATAAAAAAGAACTAAGTTACAAAAAAATAAAAAAATAATTTACAAACATTATAAAAATATTACAACAATTTTAAGCTAATTACACCTACTCTAAGCCCCCTAATAAAATAACAAAGCCCCCCAACATAAAAAAATGCCCTACCTCAGGGTCTTAGTGTTAGGTTTATTTAAGGGGGTTTTGGGTTAGATTAGGGGTATGTGGGTGGTGGGTTGTAATGTTGGGGGGGGTATTGTATGTGTTTTTTTACAGGAAAAAGAGCTGAATTTCTTGGGGCATGCCCCGCAAAGGGCCCTGTTCAGGGCTGGTAAGGTAAAAGAGCTTTGAACGTTTGTAATTTAGAATAGGGTAGGGCATTTTTTATTTTGGGGGCTTTGTTATTTTATTAGGGGGCTTAGAGTAGGTGTAATTAGTTTAAAATTGCTGTAATATTTTTCTGATGTTTGTAAATATTTTTTTTATTTTTTGTAACAGTTCTTTTTTATTTTTTGTACTTTAGTTAGTTTATTTCATTGTATTTATTTGTAGATATTGTATTTAATTAATGTATTGATAGTGTAGTGTTAGGTTTAATTGTAGGTAATTGTAGGTATTTTATTTAATTAATTTATTGATAGTGTAGTGTTAGGTTTAATTGTAACATAGGTTAGGATTTATTTTACAGGTAATTTTGTAATTATTTTAACTATTTTAGCTATTAAATAGTTCTTAACTATTTAATAGCTATTGTACCTGGTTAAAATAAATACAAAGTTACCTGTAAAATAAATATAAATCCTAAAATAGCTATAATATAATTATAATTTATATTGTAGCTATATTAGGATTTATTTTACAGGTAAGTATTTAGCTTTAAATAGGAATAATTTATTTAATAAGAGTTAACTAATTTCGTTAGATTTAAATTATATTTAACTTAGGGGGGTGTTAGTGTTAGGGTTAGGGTTAGACTTAGCATTAGGGGTTAATACATTTATTAGAATAGCTGTTAGCTCCAGTCGGCAGATTAGGGGTTAATAATTGAAGTTAGGTGTCAGCGATGCTAGGGAGGGCAGATTAGGGGTTAATACTATTTATTATAGGGTTAGTGAGGCGGATTAGGCGTTAATAACTTTATTATAGTAGCGGTGCGGTCCGCTCGGCAGATTAGGGGTTAATAAATGTAGGCAGGTGGAGGCGACGTTGAGGGTTGCAGATTAGGGGTTAATAAATATAATATAGGGGTCGGCGGTGTTAGGGACAGCAGATTAGGGGTACATAGCTATAATGTAGGTGGCGGCTCTTTGCGGTCGGCAGATTAGGGGTTAATTATTGTAGGGGTCGGCGGTGTTAGGAACAGCAGATTAAGGGTACATAAGTATAACGTAGGTGGCGGTCGGCAGATTAGGGGTTAAAAAATTTTAATCGAGTGGCGGCGATGTGGGGGGACCTCGGTTTAGGGGTACATAGGTAGTTTATGGATGTTAGTGTACTTTAGAGCACAGTAGTTAAGAGCTTTATGAACCGGCGTTAGCTCTTAACTACTGACTTTTTTCTGCGGCTGGAGTTTTGTCGTTAGAATTCTAACGCTCACTTCAGACACGACTCTAAATACCGGAGTTAGAAAGATCCCATTGAAAAGATAGGATACGCAATTGACGTAAGGGGATCTGCGGTATGGAAAAGTTGCGGCTGAAAAGTGAGCGTTAGACCCTTTCCTTACTGACTCTAAATACCTGCGGTAGCCTAAAACCAGCGTTAAGAGCCTCTAACGCTGGTTTTCACGGCTACTGCCAAACTCCAAATCTAGGCCATAGTTTATTAAGGTCATGTGTTCCTGAATTCAGAAGGCTCGCCCCTATCTCCAAATCAGATGCAAGGGTTCACATTTTTTATCTAAGCTTCAGATTCCAACTTAGAGACATAGTTTATTAAGGTCATGCGTTCCTGAATTCAGAAGGCTCGCCCCTATCTCCAAATCAGATGCGAGGGTTCACTTTTTTATCTAAGCTGCAGATTCCTACTTAGAGACATACACCTAGATCACAATTTTGCAGTAAGCTTAAAAAGCAGCGTTAGCCGGTCCTAACGCTACTTTTTATGCTCACTTTTTTGGCCAGACTTGGAAATACCGCAAATCCACTTACATAAATTGCGTATCCTCTTTTTTCAATGGGATTTGCATAGCGCCGGTATTACGAGTCTGTCTGAAAAAGTGAGCGGTAGACCCTCTCCTGTCAAGACTGGTACTGCATTTTAAAGTCAGTAGTTAAGAGTTTTACACTACAATGCTGTAGCTTAAAACTCTAACTAAAGTGCTAAAAAGTACACTAACACCCAAAAACTACCTATTAACCCCTAAACCGAGGCCCTCCCGCATCGCAAAAACACAAAAAAAATAATTAACCCCTAATCTGCTGAACCGGACATTGCCGCCACTATAATAAATATATTAACCCCTAAACCGCCGCACTCCCTGCTTGCAAACATTAGTTAAATATTATTAACCCCTAATCTGCCATCCCTAACATCGCCGACACCTACCAACATTTATTAACCCCTAATCTGCCGCCCCCAACGTCGCTGCCACAGTACTAAAGTTATTAGCCCTTAAATCTAAGTCTAATCCTAACCTTAACACCCCCTAACTTAAATATAATTAAAAGAAATCCAAATAAAAATTACTATCATTAACTAAATTATTCCTATTTAAAACTAAATACTTACCTATAAAATAAACCCTAAGCTAGCTACAATATAACGAATAGTTACATTGTAGCTAGCTTAGGGTTTATTTTTACTTTATAGCCAAGTTTGTATTTATTATAACTAGGTAGAATAGTTACTAAATAGTTATTTATAGTTATTTATAACTATTTAATACCTACCTAGCTAAAATAAATACAAATTGACCTGTAAAATAAAACATAACCTAAGTTACACTAACACCTAACACTACACTATAATTAAATTAATTCCCTAAATTAAATACAATTAAATAAAATTAAATAAAATTAGCTAAAGTACAAAAAAACAACACTAAGTTACAGAAAATAATAAACAAATTACAAGATTTTTAAACTAATTACACCTAATCTAATCCCCCTAACAAAATAAAAAAGCCCCCCAAAATTAAAAAAAAGCCCTACCCTACACTAAATTACAAATAGCCCTTAAAAGGGCCTTTTGCGGGGCTTTGCCCCAAAGTAATAAGCTCTTTTACCTGTAAAAAAAATTACAACCCCCCCCCAACATTAAAACCCACCACCCACACAACCAACCCTACCCTAAAACCCACCCAATACCCCTTAAAAAAACCTAACACTAACCCCTTAAAGATCACCTTACCAGGAGAAGTCTTCATCCAACTGGGCCGAAGTCCTCAATGAAGCCAGGAGAAGTCTTCATCCAAGCCGGGCGAAGTAGTCCTCCAGGCGGGTAGAAGTCTTCATCCAGACGGCATCTTCTATCTTCATACAGATGGCATCTTCTATCTTCATCCATCCGGTGTGGAGTGGGTCCATCTTCAAGACATCTAACATGGAGCATTCTCTTCATCCGACGGCTAACACTGAATGAAGGTTTTTTTTAAATGACGTCATCCAAGATGGCATCCCTTCAATTCTGATTGGCTCATAGAATTCTATCAGCCAATCGGAATTAAGGTAGAAAAAATCTGATTGGCTGATGTAATCAGCCAATAGGATTGAAGTTCAATCCTATTGGCTGATCCAATCAGCCAATAGGATTAAGCTGGCATTCTATTGGCTGTTCCAATCAGCCAATAGAATGCCAGCTCTATCCTATTGGCTGATTGCATCCACCAATAGGATTTTTTCTACCTTAATTCCCATTGGCTGATAGATTTCTATCAGCCAATTGGAATTGAAGGGACGCCATCTTGGATGATGTCATTTAAAGGAACCTTTATTCAGTGTTAGCCGTCGGATGAAGAGGATGCTCCTCGTCTGATGTCTTGAAAATGGACCCACTCCACACCGGATGGATGAAGATAGAAGATGCCGTCTGGATGAAGACTTCTGCCCGTCTGGAGGACCACTTCGCCGGGCTTGGATGAAAACTTATCCCGGCTTCGTTGAGGACTTCGGCCCGGTTGGATGAAGGCTTCTCCCAGTAAGGTGATCTTCAAGGGGTTAGTGTTAGGTTTTTTAAAGGGGGTATTGGGTGGGTTTTCGAGTAGGGTTGGTTGTGTGGGTGGTGGGTTTTAATGTTGGGGGGGATTTGTAATTTTTTTTACAGGTAAAAGAGCTGATTACTTTGGGGCAATGAACCGCAAAAGTCCCTTTTAAGGGCTATTTGTAATTTAGTGTAGGGTAGGGCTTTTTTATTTTGGGGGGGGCTTTTTTATTTTTTTAGGGGGATTAGATTAGGTGTAATTAGTTTAAAAATCTTGTAATTTGTTTATTATTATCTGTAATTTAGTGGGGTTTTTTTTTTACTTTAGCTAATTTTATTTAATTTAACTTAGGTTAGGCTTTATTTTACAGGTTAATTTGTCTTTATTTTAGCTAGGTAGTTTATTAAATAGGTAATAACTATTTAGTAACTATTCTACCTATTTAAAATAAATACCAACTTGCCTGTAAAATAAAAATAAAACCTAGGCTAGATACAATGTAACTATTAGTTATATTGTAGCTTGCTTAGGGTTTATTTTATAGGTAAGTATTTCGTTTTAAATATGAATCATTTAGTTAATGATAGAAATTTTATTTAGATTTATTTAAATTATATTTAAGTTAGGGGGAGTTAGGGTTAGGGTTATACTTAGGTTTAGGGGTTAATACATTTAGAATAGTGGGAGCGACGTTGGAGGCGACAGATTAGGGGTTAATAAATATAATGTTGGTGTCGGCGATGTTGGAGACAGCAAATTAGGGGTTAATAAGTATAATGTAGGTGGCGGCGATGTCCGGAGTGGCAGATTAGGGGTTAATAGTTATAATGTAGGTGGCAGCGATGTCGAGGGCGGCAGATTAGGGGTTAATAAATTTAAGATTAGGGGTGTTTAGACTTGGGGTTCATGTTAGGGTGTTAGGTGTAAACCTAAATTTTATTTCCCCATAGGAATCAATGGGGCTGCCTTAGGAGCTAAACGCTGCTTTTTTTCAGGTGTTAGACTTTTTTTCATTTGGCTCTCCCCGTTGATTTCTATGGGGAAAGCGTGCACGAGCATGCACAACCAGCTCACCGCTAACGTAAGCAGCGCTGGTATTGGAGTGAGATGTGGAGCAAAATTTTGCTCAATGCTCACTTTTTGTCTGTTAATGCCGGTTTTATAAAAACCCGTAATACCAGTGCTGTATGAAAGTGAGCGGTGAGAATAAACTGCTTGTTAGCAATGCATAGCCTCTAATGCAAAACTTGCAATCTAGCCGATTGTCTGTTAAGGTCATGTGTTCCTGAATTTAGAAGGCTTGCCCCTCTCTCCCAATCAAATGCCAAGGCTCACTTTTTTATCTAAGCTGCATATTCTTACTTAGAGACATAGGGTTCCATGTACTAAGCGGCGGGCGGACAGCTTTTCAACTCGCGAAGCTGTCCGTCCACCTTCGCTACACGCAGGCAGCGAATATGTTGATCCGTTTGCCCGTATGTATCATTACACACTCATCGGAGTGTGTAATGCCCACCCCTTCATTCACGCGACCAATCACGTGACTGAAGGGGCTGTCAATCACCGACAGCGAGCGAGCTCTCAGTGATTTTACCTCACCACCTCAGAGGTGGCATAGGGTGTAAGAAGCAGCGACCGCTGCTTCTTACATTGCGGGAAGTAGGCTTGCATATGCAAACCTTTCCCACAAAGGCTCCGGAGCAGCTTTAGCTGCTTCGTACATGGAGACCATAGTTTATTAAGGTCATGCGTTCCTGAATTTAGAAGGCTCACCCCTATTACCCAATCCAATGCCAGGGTTCACTTTTTTATGTAAAATGCAGATTTCTACGCCTAGATTACGAGTTCTGTGTTCGCTTTAAATAGCAGCGTTAGGGGGTCCTAACGCTGCTTTTTATCTAACGCTGGTATTACGAGTCTGAAAGGTACAGGCTCACCGCTCACTTTTTTTCCGCGACTCTAGGCTACCGCAAATCCCCTTACGTCAATTGCGTATCCTATCTTTTCTATGAGATTTGTCTAACGCTGGTATTAGGAGTCTTGGAGAAAGTGAGCGGTAAAGCCTCTACCTCCAAGACTCCAACCGCAAAAAAAAAGTCAGTAGTTAAGAATTTTATGGGCTAACGCCGGAACATAAAGCTCTTAACTACAGTGCTAAAAGTACACTAACACCCATAAACTACCTATTAACCCCTTAACCGAGGCCCCACACATCGCAAACACTATAATAAAAATATTTAATCCCTAATCTTCCAACCGGACACTGCCGCCACCTACATTATAGCTATGAACCCCTAATCTGCTGCCCCTAACATCGCCAACACCTATATTAAATGTATTAACTCCTAATCTGCCCCCCCCCCCAATGTTGCCGCCACCTACCTACACTTATTGTCAGGTTCTGTCGAGAATTGTGTTTAGAAATTCTGTCTGGAAGGAGAGAGAAAGTGATAAGGACCTCAACTGCAGATTTTAAGTGTTGGTAGGTGAATCAAAGATACTGTGGAAGGTTTCTGGAGGCAATTTATTAAACAGTATCAGCAGATTCAGCTTGCATTTATATAAGGGTCAGCTGAATTATAGCTGGGACATGTAAGCAGTTAGCTTTACCCAAAATAATTCTCCTGTTCCTATATGGCAATTGCAGCAATTGTTTATTTTAAATGTACATAACATGTCACACAAGGAACTAAGTTATACTAATATCGGGTTCTAGGCACTTAAGTAAATCAGAACATGCTGAGTTTAAAAATAAGACAACAGGTACTTGGATTATACACACTAGATCAGACTTTTTGTGAAGGTGAGGAGCGGTAGCGTAATGCGTGTCTGACGTAAGCACTGATAATGGCTGATCAGTAAGTACTTACCGATGTTAACAGTGATGATGTTGTTAGACTCAGAGCAATTATCCGTCCTTCCTCTATGTCCGGAACTGAGAATGTGAGCCAAGATAGAACAAGGCTGGTAGCGTTTGAGAGTGTGATCCGGTGCTTACACGGCGTGTATGCTGGCGGGTGACGTCACCGCTGCTGAGTTGCGATGATCAGATCCGCTCTGCTCCAGGAGAGCTGTGTCTTAGGAAATTGAAGATTCAGGTTGCAAAAGCTGTTTGTAGCTAAGGTACAAAATAACCAAGCAATTTAGTTAAGGCTCTATGTAATATTTATGTGAGTGGCAATGGGAGGAGTCAAGATAGTAGGTGCAAGAACTAGAGCACAAAGGATAGCATGGAGAGCTAGGAGAGTGAAGCAGACATCACACTTATTAAATAATCTGCCGACCGGACATTGCCGCTAATATAATAAAAGTATTAACCTCTAAACAGCCGCACTCCCGCCTCGCAAACACTATAATACATTTTATTAACCCCTAATCTGCCTTCCCTAACATTGCCGCCACCTACCTACAATTATTAACCTAAGTCTAACCCTAAAACTAACACCCCCCTAAGGTAAATATAATTTAAATAAAACGAACTAAAATTACTATCATTAAATAAATTATTCCTATTTAAAACTAAATACTTACCTGTAAAATAAACCCTAATATAGCTACATTGTAGCTATTTTAGGATTTATATTTATTTTACAGGCAACTTTGTATTTATTTTAACTAGGTACAATAGCTATTAAATAGTTAATAACTATTTAATAGCTACCTAGTTTAAATAATTACAAAATTACCTGTAAAATAAATCCTAACCTAAGTTACAAATACACCTAACACTACACTATCAATAAATTAATTAAATAAATTAACTTCAATGATCTAAACTAAAATACAATTCAATAAACTAAAATATAATACAAAAAAACACTAAATTACAAAAAATAAAAAAAAATATTACAAGAATTTTAAACTAATTACACCTAATCTAAGCCCCTTAATAAAATAAAAAAGCCCCCCAAAATAATAAAATTCCCTACCCTAAACTAAATTACAAAGTAATCAGCTCTTTTACCAGCCCTTAAAAGGGCTTTTTGCGGGGCATTGCCCCAAAGTAATCAGCTCTTTTACCTGTAAAAAAAAATACAATCCCCCCCAACATTACAACCCACCACCCACACACCCCTACTCTAAAACCACCTGATCCCCCCTTAAATAAACCTAACACTAGCCCCCTGAAGATCACCTTACCTTGAGCAGTCTTCAGCCAGCCAGCCACCGATGGGCCAGAAGTGAACATCCGGAGTGGCAGAAGTCTTCATTCGATCGGGGCAGAAGAGGTCCACCAAGCGGCAGATGTCTTCATCCAAGCGGCATCTTCTATCTTCAATCGACTGGAGCGGAGTCATCTTGAATCCAGCCGATGCGGAGCCATCCTCTTCTTACGATGTCCTAAGGCCGAATGAAGGTTCCTTTAAATGACGTCATCCAAGATGGAGTCCCTCGAATTCTGATTGGCTGATAGGATTCTATCAGCCAATCGGAATTAAGGTAGGAAAAATCTGATTGGTTGATGTAATCAGCCAATCGGATTGAACTTCAATCCAATTGGCTGATTGGATGAGCCAATAGAATGCGAGGTCAATTCTATTGGCTCATCCAATCAGCCAATCGGATTGAAGTTCAATCTGATTGGCTGATTACATCAACCAATCAGATTTTTCCTACCTTAATTCCGATTGGCTGATAGAATCCAATCAGCCAATCAGAATTCGAGGGACACCATCTTGGATGACGTCATTTAAAGGAACCTTCATTCGGCCTTAGGACATCGGAAGAAGAGGATGGTTACGCGTCGGCTGGATTCAAGATGGCTCCACTCCGGTTGATTGAAGATAGAAGATGCCGCTTGGATGAAGACATCTGCCGCTTGGAGGACCTCTTCTGCCCCGATCGGATGAAGACTTCTGCCGCTCCGGATGTCCACTCTGGCCCATCGGTGGCCGGCTGGCTGAAGATGGCTCAAGGTAGGGTGATCTTCAGGGGGGTAGTGTTAGGTTTATTTAAGGGGGGATCGGGTGGTTTTAGAGTAGGGGTGTGTTGGTGGTGGGTTGTAATGTTGGGGGGGATTGTATTTTTTTTACAGGTAAAAGAGATGATTACTTTCTGCAATGGCCCGCAAAAAGCCCTTTTAAGGGCTGGTAAAACAGCTGATTACTTTGTAATTTAGTTTAGGGTAAATAATTGTATTATTTTGCGGGGCTTTTTTATTTTATTAGGGGGCTTAGATTAGGTGTAATTAGTTTAAAATTCTTGTAATATTTTTTTATTTTTTGTAATTTAGTGTTTGTTTTTTTTGTATTATATTTTAGTTTATTGAATTGTATTTTAGTTTAGATCATTGTAGTTAATTTATTTAATTAATTTATTGATAGTGTAGTGTTAGGTGTATTTGTAACTTAGGTTAGGATTTATTTTACAGGTAATTTTGTAATTATTTAAACTAGGTAGCTATTAAATAGTTATTAACTATTTAATAGCTATTGTACCTAGTTAAAATAAATAAAAAGTTGCCTGTAAAATAAATATAAATCCTAAAATAGCTACAATGTAACTATTAGTTATATTGTAGCTATATTAGGGTTTATTTTACAGGTAAGTGTTTATTTTTAAATAGGAATAATTTATTTAATGATAGTAATTTTAGTTTGTTTTATTTAAATTATATTTAACTTAGGGGGGTGTTAGGGTTAGACTTAGGTTTAAGGGTTAATAACTTTATTACAGTAGCGGCGTCGTTGGGGGTGGCAGATAAGGGGTTAATAACTGTAGGTAGGTGGCGGCGATGCTAGGGAGGGCAGATTAGGGGTTAATAAAATTTATTATAGTGTTTGCGAGGCGGGAGTTCAGAGGTTTAGGGGTTAATACTTTCATTATAGTGGCGGCAATGTCCGGTCGGCAGATTAGGGGTTAATAAGTGTAGGTAGGTGGCAGCAACGTTGGGGTGGGACAGATTAGGGGTTAATAAATATAATATAGGTGTCGGCGATGTTATGGACACCAGATTAGGGATTTATAGCTACAGGGAGTGCAGAATTATTAGGCAAATGAGTATTTTGACCACATCATCCTCTTTATGCATGTTGTCTTACTCCAAGCTGTATAGGCTCGAAAGCCTAATACCAATTAAGCATATTAGGTGATGTGCATCTCTGTAATGAGAAGGGGTGTGGTCTAATGACATCAACACCCTATATCAGGTGTGCATAATTATTAGGCAACTTCCTTTCCTTTGGCAAAATGGGTCAAAAGAAGGACTTGACAGGCTCAGAAAAGTAAAAATAGTGAGATATCTTGCAAAGGGATGCCGCACTCTTAAAATTGCAAAGCTTCTGAAGCGTGATCATCGAACAATCAAGCGTTTCATTCAAAATAGTCAACAGGGTCGCAAGAAGCGTGTGGAAAAACCAAGGCGCAAAATAACTGCCCATGAACTGAGAAAAGTCAAGCGTGCAGCTGCCAAGATGCCACTTTCAGTTTGGCCATATTTCAGAGCTGCAACATCACTGGAGTGCCCAAAAGCACAAGGTGTGCAATACTTAGAGACATGGCTAAGGTAAGAAAGGCTGAAAGATGACCACCACTGAACAAGACACACAAGCTGAAACGTTAAGACTGGGCTAAGAAATATCTCAAGACTGATTTTTCTAAGGTTTTATGGACTGATGAAATGAGAGTGAGTCTTGATGGGCCAGATGGATGGGCCCGTGGCTGGATTGGTAAAGGGCAGAGAGCTCCAGTCCGACTCAGACGCCAGCAAGGTGGAGGTGGAGTACTGGTTTGGGCTGGTATCATCAAAGATGAGCTTGTGGGGCCTTTTTGGGTTGAGGATGGAGTCAAGCTCAACTCCCAGTCCTACTGCCAGTTTCTGGAAGACACCTTCTTCAAGCAGTGGTACAGGAAGAAGTCTGCATCCTTCAAGAAAAACATGATTTTCATGCAGGACAATGCTCCATCACATGCGTCCAAGTACTCCACAGCGTGGCTGGCAATAAAAGGTATAAAAGAAGAAAATCTAATGACATGGCTCCTTGTTCACCTGATCTGAACCCCATTGAGAACCTGTGGTCCATCATCAAATGTGAGATTTACAAGGAGGGAAAACAGTACACCTCTCTGAACAGTGTCTGGGAGGCTGTGGTTGCTGCTGCACGCAATGTTGATGGTGAACAGATCAAAACACTGACAAAATCCATGGATGGCAGGCTTTTGAGTGTCCTTGCAAAGAAAGGTGGCTATATTGGTCACTGATTTGTTTTTGTTTTGTTTTTGAATGTCAGAAATGTATATTTGTGAATGTTGAGATGTTATATTGGTTTCACTGGTAAAAATAAATAATTGAAATGGGTATATATTTGTTTTTTGTTAAGTTGCCTAATAACTATGCACAGTAATAGTCACCTGCACACACAGATATCCCCCTAAAATAGCTAAAACTAAAAACAAACTAAAAACTACTTCCAAAAATATTCAGCTTTGATATTAATGTGTTTTTTGGGTTCATTGAGAACATGGTTGTTGTTCAATAATAAAATTAATCCTCAAAAATACAACTTGCCTAATAATTTTGCACTCCCTGTATAATGCAGGTTGCGGCGGTGTCCGGAGCGGCAGATTAGGAGTTAATAATATAATGTAGGTGTCAGCGATAGCGGGGGCAGCAGATTAGGGGTTAATAAGTGTAAGATTAGGGGTGTTTAGACTCGGGGTTCATGTTAGGGTGTTAGGTGCTGACATAAAATTAATTTCCCCATAGGAAACAATGGGGCTGCATTAGGAGCTGAACGCTGCTTTTTTGCAGGTGTTTGGGTTTTTTTCAGCCAGCTCAGCCCCATTGATTCCTATGGGGAAATCATGCACGAGCACGTTTAGCCAGCTTACCACTACCGTAGGCAACGCTGGTATTGCGGGTTGAAGTGGAGCTAAATTTGGCTCCACGCTCACTTATCTGAGGCTAACGCAGCCATTCAGACAACTCGTAATACCAGCGTTGTCTTAAGAGTGTGCTGGAAAAAAAGGTTCGTTAGCACCGTGGGTCTTTACCGACAAAACTCGTAATCTAGGCGATAGTTTATTAAGGTTATGCATTCCTGATTTCAGAAGGCTCGCCCCATCACCCAATTTGATGCCAGGGTTCACTTTTTTATCTAAGTTGCAGATTCCTACTTAGAGACATAGTTTATTAAGGTCATGCGTTCCTGAATTCAGAAGGCTCGCCCCTGTCTCATAATCAGATGCCAGAGTTTACCCTTTTATCTAAGCTGCAAATCCCTACTTGGAGACATAGCTTATTAAGGTCATCCCCAGTAAACTACCCCCTTACTTGATAGCTGGAGTATTCTTTCTTACATGTCATAACAATAGGGCAGCAACCTTACCTAGCTGTTTGAACACTCTTGTCTAAGACCCTAAATGCTAGTGTAAGTACTAGTTTAAGAGGGGGGAGGGTGGGAGAAGCTATCTAGAAAAATTGGATACCCAACATGTGTAAACAGTATCTGACAAGAGAAGAAAAGCTTGAATAAGGGAATATGCAGTGCCCACTGGGAGAACACAACTACCAGAAGTTGATAAGATCAAATTCTGAATTCAGACCCTCTGGAACTCTGGTCTTGAGCCTAAAGATCCAGAAGGTCTCTCTTTCTCTCAGCTTTCGTGTCCTATCTTCCCCCCTTTTCTGTGGGGGTAACTTTTCTATAATGGTCCATGTGAAGTACCTTTAGTCTTTCTGGTGAAAAAATGAGAAATGATTTATTAGGGGGGTAGTTAACACCACTGCTCTAATGTCTGCTAGATGTTCTTTTATTCTTACGCTGGCCTCCCTAGTCGTTAGGACAACATACTGTAGAGCACATTGTGTGCAGGAGATAAGATACACCACGTAAGTGGAGCGACAATTCATGCACAGACTTTTTTGGAAACTCTCTCCTGTAAAAATGGAGTTAAAAACTTCTCCAGTCATCACTCTCTCGCATGCTATGCACTCTTGATAATGGCACCGATAGGTGCCATTGAACCTCAGCCAGGAGGAGTTAGTTGCTTGTTACTTTTGTAATCTTATGGGGGCTACCTGATTCCCTATTGTTCTATTTTTCTTATAGGTAAATCTGACCCCCTTTGTCACTGTCTCCCTTAAATCATCATCAGTTGACAATAGGTTGAAGTGATTCCTTATGATCTGGCCAATCTGAATATACTGTTGTGAATACTCTGTTATAAATGTGACCTTACTGTCTGTCTGTTTTTCTAGTTTCTTCTTACCTGTGTTCAGAAGACTCTCTCTGGTTATCCTTCCTACTGAGTCTCTGACCTTGGTAATAATAGAATTTCTATACCCTCTTTCACGCAGTCTATTGGTCAGTTCAGCTGTTTGTTTCTTGTGCTTTTGTAAATTAGTACAATTTCTTCGTAAGCAAATGAACTGGCCCCTTGCTACACCTTTGAAAACTCTCCTCGGGTAGCAACTTGAGGCATGCAGTAAGGAATTCCCTGTGATAGGTTTCCGGTATGTTTCAGAGGATATCTTGGGACCTGTGCTACCCTTCAAAGTAATATCTAGAAAGTTGATAGTTGACCCCTGGATTTCCGACATAAAGCTGATACCCACAGAGTTGTGGTCCAGACCTTCTACAAAATCCTCTAGGTCATTCATTGGACCTCTCTAGATGAATAGGAGGTCATCAATGAAGCATCCGTAACACACTATATCTTGTATGAAGGGATTCCTCTCTCCATAGATGCTGGACAGCTCCCACCATAGGCTGGCATAGGAGGGGGCAAACTTGGCCCCCATAGCCGTCCCACATCTCTGGAGGAAGAACTCGCCTTCAAACTCGAAATAGTTGTTTAGTGAGCAAGAATTCAGTTACCCTGGGAACATACTCAACAAATTTAACATCTGCATCATACTGCCGGTTTAGGGGTTAATAGGTTTAGTTAGTGTTGGCGATGTCGGGGAACTGAGGTTTAGGGGTTAGTAGGTTTAGTTAGTGTTGGTGACATTTGAGAATGGCAGTTTAGGAGTTAATAGGTTTATTTAGTGTTTTAGTTAGTATCGACGATTTTGGGGGACTGCGATTTAGGAGTTATTAGGTTTAGTTAGTCAGCAATGTTTGGGTACAGCATTTTAGGTGTTAATAGGTTTAGTTAGTGTCGGCGATGTCGGGTAACTGTTGTTTAGGGGTTAATAGCTTTATTTAGTGATGTAGTTAATGTCAGCGATGTCGGGGAACTGCGGTTTAGGGGTTAATAGGTTTAGGTAGTGTTGGTGAAGTGGGGGGTGGTGGTTTAGGGGTTAATAGGTTTGGTTAGTGTCGACTATGTGGGGGGGGACGATTTAGGGATTAATAGCTTTATTTAGTGTCAGCGATGTGGGTGGCAGCGGCGGTTCTAAATAATTTTGTTTGTTGTTTTATCGCCGGCGTATTAGTTATGTTTAGTTAAATTGTTTTTTCTTATCCATTCTTTATTTATATGCATTATTCTATTCTAAACTTCAGAATAGAATAATGCATATGAATAAAGAATGGATCTGAAAAAATGAACAGATCCGATAAAACGATTTAACTTAACATAACTAATTTGCAGAAACATTTTTTTTTTAAACTTAACTAAACTAATTTGCCAAAACTAAATTATTTATTTAACTAATGAAAACGAAACTAAACAAATTTTTTAGCGTTGCACATGTCTAGTTTTGTTACACTTAGGCTTTGTATTTTATATTACTTTTCACCAGTTTGGATTCTTTCTGTATTATTACATTTAAGCTTGAGCTTTTTGGCAATAAACACCAGAGGTGGGTTTGGTGCACAGAGAGAGGTAGCCATATGGAAAAGTACCTCATGCCCATGGTTAAATATTGTTGCTCTTTAATTTTTTGAATCTGTTTTTCAGCCAGAGCACCCGGACATTTTGTTAGGATACGTGGCATTATGGACTGAAATATTTATTGAACACCTGACTGCCTCTGACAGAAAGCTTAAAATTGGCAGTGAATAAATCTTACTGCAGTACAAAGATCCAAAACATACACCAAAATCAACACAAAAATGTTTTACTAACCGCAAAATAAAGGTCCTCCCATGGCCATCATAGTCCCCATTGAAAACCTGTTGGCTGAACTGGAGAGTAGAGTCCACCAGTGTTGACCTCAGAAATTGAAGGATCTGGAGAGATTCTGTATGGAGGAATGGTCTCAGATATCTTGCCATGTATTCTACAAACTCTTCAGGCATTATAGGAGAAGACTCAGAGCTGTTATCTTGGCATAGGGAGGTAGCAAGAAGTATTAACTAAAAGGGTGCCAATAATTGTGCCACACATATATTTAACAAAGATTATTTTTTTTTAGAAACCTCTATTGTGCTTGTAACTGTTTGATAACCATGAGAGCATAGCATTTTTGTGTATTTTTTGAACAAAAGATAAAAAGTTTAAACAATAAATACAATTTTTCACATCCTTCTTTGCTCATATTTATGGAGGGTATCAATCTTAGAGAAGGGCACTGTATTTATTTAACCTTGCAAAATTCATGTTTTTGACAGCATACAGATGTTCTGTGCATTTAATAAAGCAAGGAGTGTAATACAAACTAGAAAATTTTATATAAATGAGGATGAAAATATTGTTTCACAGCAACAGGTCCTACTCTAGGTTTATGAGTATTTTAAATAAATAACTATTGATGTATTAAATACACATTTTCAGTTTTTATTTCCTGGGGTATGTTGGGGATGGATAGAGTTTTGAATTTCCATTATATTATTAGTAGCACCACCAGACACAAATGAGTAAATCTGGGACAGCACAGGGTCAAATGTGTGTAAGCTCTTATTTGTTACACACTCATATCAAGGGGTCGATCCGATAAAAATCGTCGCCCGCAAAAGCCGGCGACGCCAATATTTACGCTGGTTTGGTATCACATATACGGCGTAACCTAGAAGTTACGCGCGTATATTTCTGCCGTCGCCCGTAGTTTTTTGGGCCATAGGCAGGTATACCAAACCAGCGCAGTTTGGTATCCAATATGCAGCGTAAGGACTTACGTGGCGAAAATGGAGAAATCTTACTCCATTTTCACCTCGCCACAAAAAGCAGCCGTAAGAAGCCTTACGCTGACTATTTGAGACCCGTAACTCCCTAAACTAGCTAGAAAATAAACCTAACACCTAACGCATGCGCAATGTCTATCTACCTGTCACCCGCGATCTGCTAAATAAAACCTAACACCTAACGCATGCGCAATGTCTATCTACCTGTCAACCGCGATCGCCCCCCCCCCCCCCGAAATCCCTAATAAAGTTATTAACCCCTAAACCGCCGCTCCCAGACCCCGCAGCCATCTACATAAACTAACCCCCTACTGTGAGCCCCTAAAACCGCCGCCATCTACCTTATCTATCCCCTAATCTGACCCCTTACACCGCCGCCACCTATATAAAAATTATTAACCCCTAATCTAATCCCCCTATACCGCCGCCAGCTATATTAATATTATTAACCCCTAATGTAAGCCCCTTACACCGCCGCCATCTCTATTAAAATTATTAACCCCTAATTTAATCTACCTACCCCGCCGCCAGCTATATTATCTATATTAACCCTAAGTATATTATAGTTAATATAGTTATTACATTATATATATTAACTATATTAACCCTAATTATATTAGGGTTAATATAGTTAATATAGTTACTATAGTATTTATATTAACTATATTAACTCTATCTAACCCTAACACCCCTAACTAAATTTATATTAAATTAATCTAATTCATATTATAAACTAAAATATTCCTATTTAAATCTAAATACTTACCTATAAAATAAACCCTAAGATAGCTACAATATAATTAATAATTACATTGTAGCTATGTTAGGGTTAATATTTATTTTACAGGTAAATTGTTAATTATTTTAACTAGGTATAATAGCTATTAAATAGTTATTAACTATTTAATATCTACCTAGTTAAAATAATTACCCAATTACCTGTAAAATAAATCCTAACCTAAGTTACAAATACACCTACACTATCAATAAATTAAATAAACTACAAATATCTATCTAAAAATACAATTAAATTAACTAAACTAAATTACAAAAAAAAACAAACACTAAATTACAAAAAATAAAAAAAAGATTACAAGATTTTTAAGCTAATTACACCTATTCTAAGCCCCCTAATAAAATAATAAAGCCCCCCAAAATAAAAAAAAATTCCCTGCCCTATTCTAAATTAAAAAAGTTCAAAGCTCTTTACCTTACCAGCCCTTAAAAGGGCCTTTTGTGGGGCATGCCCCAAAGAATTCAGCTCTTTTGCATTTAAAAACATATACAATACCCCCCCCAATACAACCCACCACCCACATACCCCTATTCTAAACCCACCCAACCCCCCCTTAAAAAAGCCTAACACTACCCCCCTGAAGATCTCCCTACCTTGTCTTCACCACACTGGACCGAACTTCTCATCCGATCTGGGCGATGTCTTGCTCCAAGCGGCAAAGAAGAATTCTTCCTTTGGCGATGTCTTCCTCCAAGCGGCAAAGAAGAATTCTTCCTCCCGGCGACGTCTTTCTCCAAGCGGCAGCAAAGTCTTCTTCCTTCCGGCAGCATCTTCCATGAAGCGGCATCTTCAATCTTCTTTCTTCGCTCCGCCACCGCGGAGCATCCATCCCGGCCGACGACTGAATGACGAATGAGGTACCTTTAAATGACGTCATCCAAGATGGCGTCCGCTGAATTCCGATTGGCTGATAGGATTCTATCAGCCAATTGGAATTAAGTTAGAAAAATCTGATTGGCTGATTGAATCAGCCAATCAGATTCAAGTTCAATCCGATTGGCTGAACCAATCAGCCAATCAGCCAATCGGAATTCGACGGACGCCATCTTGGATGACGTCATTTAAAGGAACCTCATTCGTCGGGAAGTCGTCGTGCCGGAAGGATGCTCCGCGGCGGAGGAGCAAAGTAAGAAGATTGAAGATGCCGATTTGCTTGAAGACGTCGCCGATGGAAGAAGACTCTCTGCCGCTTGCTTCAAGACATCGCCCGGATGGAAGAAGACTTCACTGCCGCTTGCTGGAACACATCGCCCGGATCGGATCAGGAGTTCTTCCCGGCGGGGTGAATACAAGGTAGGGAGATCTTCAGGGGGGGTAGTGTTAGGTTTATTTAAGGGGGGTTTGGGCTAGATTAGGGGTATGTGGGTGGTGGGTTGTAATGCTGGGGGGTGGTATTGTGTTTTTTTTTGCAGGCAAAAGAGCAGTTTTCTTTGGGGCATGCCCCCACAAAAGGCCCTTTTAAGGGCTGGTAAGGTAAAAGAGCTTTGAACTTGTTTTAATTTAGAATAGGGTAGGGAATTTTTTTATTTTGGGGGGCTTTATTATTTTATTAGGGGGCTTAGAATAGGTGTAATTAGCTTAAAAATCTTGTAATCTTTTTTTATTTTTTGTAATTTAGTGGGTTTTTTTTTGTAATTTAGTTTAGTTTATTTAATTGTATTTTTAGATAGATATTTGTAGTTTATTTAATTTATTGATAGTGTAGGTGTATTTGTAACTTAGGTTAGGATTTATTTTACAGGTAATTGGGTAATTATTTTAACTAGGTAGCTATTAAATAGTTAATAACTATTTAATAGCTATTATACCTAGTTAAAATAATTAACAATTTACCTGTAAAATAAATATAAACCCTAACATAGCTATAATGTAATTATTAATTACATTGTAGCTATCTTAGGGTTTATTTTATAGGTAAGTATTTAGATTTAAATAGGAATATTTTAATTAATAATATTAATATTAGATTTATTTTAATAAGAGTTTAGTTAGGATGTTAGAGTTAGATAGGGTTATTATACTTAATATATATGTAATATAATAACGATATTAACTATATTAACCCTAATATAATTAGGGTTAATATAGTTAATATATATAATATAATAACTATATTAACTATATTAACCCTAATATAATTAGGGTTAATATAGTTAATATAGCTGGCAGCGGTGTAAGGGGATTAGATTAGGGGTTAATACATTTATTATAGGTGGCCGCGGTGTAGGGGGATTAGATTAGGGGTTAATACATTTATTATAGGTGGCCGCAGTGTAGGGGGATGTAGATTGTAGGCAAAAGAGCAGTTTACTTTGTGACAAAGCCCCGCCAAAAGCCCTTTTAAGGGCTGGCAAAAGAGCTGTTACTTTGGGGCATGCCCCGCAAAAAGCCCTTTTAAGGGCTGGCAAAAGAGCTGTTACTTTGGGGCAATGCCACGCAAAAAGCCCTTTTCAGGGCTATTTGTAGGGTTAGACTTAGGTTTAGTGGTAGGGATAGTTTAGTATTTTAGGGGTTAAATAATTTAATATAGATGGCGGCGGGGTAGGGAGATTAGATTAGGGGTTAATAATTTTAAAATAGCGGCGGGGTAGGGGCTCACTTTAGGGGGAAGGTAAGGTAGATGGTGGCGGTGTTAGGGGCTCACTTTAGGGGGGTTATAGATTTAATATAGCTGGCGGTGGTTTAGGGGTTAATAACTTTATTAGGTAGCGGCGGTTTAGGGGTTAATACATATTTTATTGTTAGGATAGTGAGGGGGGATAGCGGATAGAGGGTTAAATGTGTCGGGCTATGTTAGGGAGGCGTGTTAGACAGTGTGGGTGATTTAGACTTTAGTCAGGTTTTGTAGGCGCCGGCAGTTTCTAACGTGCTGCAAGTCACTGGCGACGCCAGAAATTTGTACTTGCGCAGATTTCTGGACATCGCTGGTTTATCAGACTTACGGCACGTTAGCATCTGACGGCAACATATATGGGATAGCTCGAGTTGCGAGCTGAAACTGCGGCGACGCGGGTTCCCTTGCTTGCATTGCAAACTGCGATCTATATCGGATCGCGCCCCAAATGTTTTATATTCAGTATGCATATATATATAATAATAATAAGATGGTTATAAATAAATATAGGTGTACACAATTACATGAAGACACTCTATCTAGTTATATAAAATCTAATCTAACTAATGAGTCTGGTTTGACTGACATTTGCAACATCTTAGGTTGAGGACACATTTAGAAGGAGAGGCCCCAAAGCTGATTAAACAGCTTCATAAAGGAGCACCATTTGAATACATTGGAGTAGGATTTTGTAAACGTCTTCCCAGGTGAAATTTGTCGCTAAGAGAACAGACCACCAGCCTCTATCGGGACTGAAGGTCCATACTCTAAGAGGAGTAAGGCACATACTCTAAGAGAAGAAGGACACTACCACTTGGCTCTACTACCACTACCACGCCAGGACCACGGAAGTTTCACACTTACAAGAGGCGGCAACTTACCTCATATGATTGAGGTTTGTTCTAGTAAGTGTAATACCTACCAGATTTCCTGCTTACTACACATTTGATATTTAGTCTCTATCTGAGACAACCTAATTGACTGTTCACTTTATGGTTTTAACCACCTATCACTATTTCTATTACTATCGCTCTTAATATAAGCGACATCACATAGTGATTTTATATAACAAGATAGAGTGTCTTCATGTAATTGTGTACACCTATATTTATTTATAACCATCTTATAATTATTATTAGTGAGATCAGGAATTAGTCCCTAGGATAAGCGCTGTTTTCCCCTCTTTTTTTCCTACCATTTTTTGTTTGTCAGGATTGCCCCACTCTCTTTTGAGTAGACAATCCCTACACTCACCCCGATTGACAGCTGCATTTCCAGGTTCCCTAACTCATATTCTAGTTAAACAGAAATACACAGCGCTAACTTTTATTGTGATGGGTGCCCTCCCTCACAATTCAACTCCCCCCCATATATATATATATATATATATATATATAGATATATAGATATATAGATATATAGATATATAGATATATAGATATCAAAATAACAAGAGTATTGCATTGAGCAATGATACTTATTTTATTGGACTAACTATACATTTATAAGTTGACAATCTTTCGGAAGAGTTCCTTACTTTATCAAGTCTAAAGCAATACTGCCCAATTCAATGGAATTTACAGATTATATCTTAAAACACAGAATAGCTAAAAAGACAGTGCAGGGAGAGGAGGAGGTGTTGTATATCAACATTGAATCAATATCTATAAAGATGTGAAATTGTATATACAGGGGGAATACAAAAGTTAAAAAAGACAAACGTGTGGACATAGGCTTACCTGTGTACCTATGTATAAATAATGTGGAATATACAATGTAATTGACATGAAAGTACATTACAAAAAAAATTGATAATGTGTTAAGAATCCAGAGTCCACATTTAGTCCAGAATTAAACAGGTTGAAGTGCATTATCATTTGAAAAATTATCATTTTAAACAGGTTGAAGTGCATTTCCCATTAGGATGCTATATTGGAGAAACAAGCCAAAAACTACACCTTTGAATGAACTTACACAGACACTCAATCAAAAACCACTGTAAAAAAAAATACTGCACCCCTGTTGGTCACCATTTCACCCAACCTGACCACTCCATCCAAAACCTCAAAATAAAAATTCTCAGAGGCAACTTCAAAAACACCATGGAAAGAAAAACCTTTGAAATGAAAATGATAATGCCCTTCAACTTGTTTAATTCTGGACTAAATGTGGATTCTTAACACATTATCACATTTTTTTGTAATGTTCTTTCATTTAGTCAATTTCATTGTATATTCCACATTCTTTATACCTAGGTACACAGGTAAGCCTATGTCCACACGTTTGTCTTTTTTAACTTTTGTATTCCCCCTGTATATACAATTTCACATCTTTATAGATATTGATTCAATGTTGATATATAACTTTATGTCGGTATATGCTCTATGTAAAGCTATATATTTCCCCTGTCTGTTCTCCTACACTGGACACTGTCTGCCTGTTACCTACGCCCCCCTCATGATTTTTAAGACACCTCCTCCTCTCCCTGCACTGTCTTCTTAGCTATTCTGTGTTTTAAAATATAATCTGTAAATTCCATTGAATTGGTCAGTATTGCTTTAGACTTGATAAAGGGAGGAACTCTTCCGAAAGCTTGTCAACTTATAAATGTATAGTTAGACCAATAAATAAAGTATCATTGCTCAATGCAATATTCTTGTTATTTTCTCTGGAATAACACGGCTACTCCAATCAACGTATATATATATATATATATATATATATATATATATATATATATATATATATATATATATATATATATCTTGGGCCACCATTAGATTTGTTGTTTAAGCACTTTATTAAGATACGAAGAAAAAAATACAGGAAATGTCTTCACAGAATATATATAAAAAAAAGCAATTTTTTAACAAAATGGCTTCTTCAGGCAAAAGTCAGTGTTTAGTGTCACCTCCCTTTACACTAATCACATCTTGAACTCTTTTGGGGAGACTGTCCTGAAGTTTTCTGAAGTAATCTTCTGGTATGGTATATTATACCAAGCTATTTTCAGCACTTCCAAGAGTTCTTCTTTAGATTTAGTTTGTCTTTTATTTATTTCTCTGTCCAGATCATCCCATAGTGCCTCTATAATATACAGGTCTGGACCCTGTGGAGGTTTTTCTCTCCAAATATGATTTCACTGCATTAGCATTGTGATTTTGTTCGTTATCATGCTGAAAAATAAAACCATTCCCATTTAGGCACTTTCCAGAAGGAATGGCATGATGAATTAAAACCTGTCTGTACTTTTCAGCATTCATGATCCCATCATTTTTGAACAATATCACTAACACCACAGCAGAAATGCAGTCCAAACCAGGGCAGACCCTCCACCATGATTCACTGAAGGCCACAAGCACTCATTGTTCCATCTCTCTCCAACTCTTCTTCTCACATATTGTCGATGATTCTATCCAAAAATGTCAAACTTGGATTAATCACTCCAAAATACTATTTTCCACTGATCTTCATTCCAGTCTTTGTGAGCTTTAGCATATCTTAGCCTTTTCACCCTGTTCCCCTTCTGAAAAAGTGGTTTCTTTGCTGCTACCCTTTCAAAAAGACTATTCCTGATCAAGCTTCTTCAGACAGTAGAAAGGTCAACATGGCATCCCATTAAATCTTGGCCTTCCAGTCCTTTCTTGTCCTTGACCAATCCTGATTCTTCAACTGTATTTATAACAGCTTGAATACCACACCTTGAGTATCCAGTTTGTTTGCTGATTTCCCTTTGAGAGTGGCCTTGTTGATGCAAAAGTATGATTTTATGTCGGTCAAATTCTGTGATCTTTGGCATTTTGAATGGAATAATTTGATTGAAAGTTGGTCTTATAAGCAAGCTTCCAATTAATTAAATTGTATGCAATGCTCAAGCATGTCTTGCACAAACCTGGTGTAATAGACTTTTTTAACAGCAGTCATTTTGAAATGAAATAGTAGGGCAAATATAGGCATTAGAAATGATATTTAATTAGGGTTCTATTCCATTTAGGTTTCCGAGAGCCAGGCTCCTGCTATTGCTCAAGTGTAAGGGGAGGTCACACTAAATACTTTAGTTGCTTTGTTCTGATTTGTTTCTGTTTTTTTATGGTGGTCTAAGACTTTTGCACAGTACTGTATATATATATATATATATATATATATATATATATATATATATATATATATATATATATATATATATATATATATATAGAGTCTATATCCAATAAGGGACTGCACTCGCTGGATTTGGTTTAAGAAACCTTTATATCTTTATTATGGTAACGTTTCAGTCATCTAATGGGCGTTACAAACTGACAGGCTATGCTAATTAGCCATGCGGTCAGGATGGAATCTCACTAGCGCGATGCAGGGCTGAGCCGCGCCTGTTCTTAAGGTATGTTCATGGACATGAAGTACAGGTAATCCATACATCCTGTATAGCGGATCCGCATCCATGCCACACCTGTTGAGATTTTGGCACATTAACCAGGTACAATGCTTAGAATCTCCACAATATGAACCTGGGGCCGTTTTTAGATAGTGAGTACATGAGACATAACATTCGGCTGTGCGGGCCCAGGGGGCTTGACATATTTTTTCTGTCTTTTGATATATGAAATCACCGGAATATCCGGATTTATCCTACACTTGCATTTACTCACAGAGGATTTATCTGAGCTAGTTTTAGGTGATTGTGGGGGATACTGATCTCACAAGTAGCAGACCATAAATGAATATTTTAGATACTTATTTCTAACTTAAGATATTGAAACGCCTATGCTGTGCTACAGGTTAAAGGTCTATGTCTTATGTCAATTTTTATTCTGCCATTTGTCATTTAGCAATGACAATAGGGTTTTGCACAATGAAGGTGTTAAAGAGACTCCCTTTGTGTATATGATTTATTGTGAATCAGAGTGTTATCATTCAGAGCTTGTCCTAATACATGTTAATTTACTGAGACTATGCTACTACTTAATTACAGTTAGATTCCTGTCATATCTACTACTTTGTGTATATATAAATCTATATTCAGCTATGAGGTAATGCAAGATGTTTGCATATGCAGTTTGTTATATGTTTGATTGCTTTGTTTTTCTGTTTTCTGGTGTTATGGTCATTAGGCCTTGTTTATGTGTTACCATGGTGATTGTGATTTTGGCGCAATTTTGATGTTTGTGATGGGTGGGGCTAGTGCTATATATTGCACACTTTGTTCACTTGCACTGTTATCTGGTCTGAGGAAGGGGTCTGTGAACCCCGAAACGTTACCATAATAAAGATATAAAGGTTTCTTAAACCAAATCCAGCGAGTGCAGTCCCTTATTGGATATAGACTGTGTACTTGATTGACTTTGCACCCTGGTGGTTGACCACACAGCATTGGGAGTGCAGACACACACAGAGGATATATATATATATATATATATATATATACAGAATATATATATATATACAGTATATATTATATATATATATATATATATATATATACATACAGTGGGGCAAAAAAGTATTTAGTCAGCCACCAAGTGTGCAAGTTCTCCCACTTAAGAAGATGAGAGAGGTATACCATCATAGGTATACCTCAACTATGAGAGACAAAATGTGGAAACAAATCCAGACAATCACATCTTACGATACATGGCCCCATTCATTCTTTCATGTACACGGATCAGTCGACCTGTTCCCTCTGCAGAGAAACAGCCCTAAATCATGATGTTGCCACCCCCATGCTTCACAGTAGGTATGGTGTTCTTTGGTTGCAAATCAGCATTCTCTCTCCTCCAAACACGACGAGTTGTGTTTCTACCAAACAGTTCAACTTTGGTTTCATCTGACCATATGACATTCTCCCAATCCGCTTCTGGATCATCCAAATGCTCTCTAGCATACTTCAGACGGGCCCAGACATGTACTGGCTTAAGCAGGGGGACACATTTGGCACTGCAGGATCTGAGTCCCTGGCGGCATAGTGTGTTACTGATGGTAGCCTTTGTTACATTGGTCCCAGCTCTCTGCAGGTTATTCACTAGGTTCCCCCCGTGTGGTTCTGGGATGTTTGCTCACTGTTCTTGTGATCATTTTGACCCCACGGGGTGAGATCTTGCGTGGAGCCCCAGATCGAGGGAGATTATCAGTGGTCTTGTATGTCTTCCATTTTCTAATTATTGCTCCCACAGTTGATTTCTTCACGCCAAGCTGCTTGCCTATTGCAGATTCAGTCTTCCCAGCCTGGTGCAGGTCTACAATTTTGTTTCTGGTGTCCTTCGATAGCTCTTTGGTCTTCACCATAGTGGAGTTTGGAGTGTGACTGTTTGAGGTTGTGGACAGGTGTCTTTTATACTGATAACAAGTTCAAACAGGTGTAATTAATATAGGTAATGAGTGGAGGACAGAGGAGCCTCTTAAAGAAGAAGATACAGGTCTGTGAGAGCCAGAAATCTTGCTTTTTTGTAGGTGACCAAATACTTATTTTCCACCATAATATGCAAATAAATTCTTTCCAAATCAGACAATGTGATTGTCTGCATTTGTTTCCACATTTTGTCTCTCATAGTTGAGGTATACCTATGATGAAAATTACAGGCCTCTCTCATCTTCTTAAGTGGGAGAACTTGCACAATTGGTGGCTGACTAAATACTTTTTTTGCCCCACTGTATATATATATATATTTATATATATATATATATAAATATATATATATGTTACGGGTAAAGTCAGATATTATGTAATCCTAAATTACCCAGGTAAAAAGGACATTACCCAAGCGACTGTAGGTAAAGCCCGACTTTAGATCATAAATCCCCTCAGAGTGCGGATTCACTGCATCAAACATATATACGATGCACTGTAATTCTCCTATCTTCACTATCTTTTTTGCTTCTGCCTGGGGGGTTCAAGGTTCACATGTGGTGGATGCAAGAGGTTTGGAGGGCACTCCCATGAAAACCCCAGGAGGAGGCAAAATATATAGTATAGATGGTGGAATTAAAGTACATTGGGCTTTGCCCACAGCCTCTTGGGTAATGTCCGTTTTACCCATTTAATCCTAGGATTACCCAGATCCCACTATATGTGTATGTTTGTGTAATAATTAGGATTTGTTTTAAACAAATGTTTTTTTTAGCTGAAATATCAATAGTCATATGTCTTTGATATTTTAGTGAATTCTTAATGTAAATATTATGAAACAAATATCACTGGGAACTTGTTTACTTGTGTTGTATTTATTTTGAATAGCAATATAATATTTGAAAATAATCCCAAAACAGTTTTATTTCCGGTGCCATTTTATATGCCCTTTGACTAGGACCCATTATCATCCTTGCGTTTTTGTTGTATGGAGACAGATTGAGTTGTCATCACAAATCCCTTGAAGGACCTCTGGTTTGAAGCAATTTTGTGTTTATTAATTAAGAAGAACATTCAGCTCAGTGTTCTTTTTGATTAGTATTATATAAATGCAAATGTTGCCTTTCTTTGTTATAATAAGTCTAAATACTAGAAAAATAATAGGCAATTAGGGACACAGTACATCTTGCATTACAGCAAATGCTCTTGAAAATAGACATTTAATCCCTTTAGAGTTAAACCATTTCTCAGACATGTGCCGCAGCTATTTTGACATTTGTATTCTTTGTACTTATACACTAATTCCAGTGTGTGTTTTTTTAAATTATCCTCTTTTAGAACATGCTTAAGTTTGTATATAACCCTTAACATGATGAAAAAAAACAATGATAAACAAATACACATATAGGATAGAAAAAATGTTATAGAAAAAAAATATACAATGCATGAACCATTTAAAAAATTCAACAGTTGGTGCAGACCCTAAAGAAACACTGTCTATCAAAAATAGAAGAAAAGTGAAATTTTAAATCAATTCATATGAATTTTCACTAAAGGCAGGGACTTCAGCACTCTTTTATGCAAAAGTGACAACATTTTAATCTCATAAAATTATTTTAAAGAAACAGTGCACATTAAAATGTATTATTCTCTTAAAAACTAACGGCTAGATTTAGAGTTGGGCGGTAGCCGTGAAAACCAGCGTTAGAGGCTCCTAACGCTGGTTTTTACCGCCCTCTGGTATTTGGAGTCAGTCAGGAAAGGGTCTAACACTCAATTTGCAGCCGCGACTTTTCCATACCGCAGATCCCTCTACGCCATTTGCGTATCCTATCTTTTCAATGGGATCTTTCTATCGCCGGTATTTAGAGTCGTGGCTGAAGTGAGCGTTAGAAATCTAATGACAAAACTCCAGCCGCAGAAAAAAGTCAGTAGTTAAGAGCTTTCTGGGCTAACGCCGGTTTATAAAGCTCTTAACTACTGTGCTCTAAAGTACACTAACACCCATAAACTACCTATGTACCCCTAAACGGAGGTCCCCCCACATCACCGCCACTCTATTAAAAAATTTAAACCCCTAATCTGCCAACCGCACACCGCTGCCACCTACGTTATCCCTATGAACCCCTAATCTGCTGCCCCTAACACCGCCGACCCCTATATTATATTTATTAACCCCTAATATGCCGCCCCCAACATCGCCGCTACCTACCTACACTTATTAACCCCTAATCTGCCAACCGGACCGCGCCGCTATAATAATAAAGTTATTAACCCCTAATCCGCCTCACTCCCGCCTCAATAACCCTATAATAAATAGTATTAACCCCTAATCTGCCCTCCCTAACATCGCCGACACCTAACTTCAAGTATTAACCCCTAATCTGCCGATCGGAGCTCACCGCTACTCTAATACATTTTTTAACCCCTAAAGCTAATTCTAACCCTAACCCTAACACCCCCCTAAGTTAAATATAATTTTATTCTAACGAAATAAATTAACTCTTATTAAATAAATTATTCCTATTTAAATCTAAATACTTACTTACCTGTAAAATAAACCCTAATATAGCTACAATATAAATTATAATTATATTGTAGCTATTTTAGGATTAATATTTATTTTACAGGCAACTTTGTAATTATTTTAACCAGGTACAATAGCTATTAAATAGTTAATAACTATTTAATAGTTACCTAGTTAAAATAATTACAAAATTACCTGTAAAATAAATCCTAACCTAAGTTACAATTAAACCTAACACTACACTATCAATAAATAAATTAAATAAACTACCTACAATTATCTACAATTAAACCTAACACTACACTATCAATAAATTAATTAAATAAAATACCTACAAATAAATACAATTAAATAAACTAACTAAAGTACAAAAAATAAAAAAGAACTAAGTTACAAAAAATAAAAAAAATATTTACAAACATTAGAAAAATATTACAACAATTTTAAAATAATTACACCTACTCTAAGCCCCCTAATAATATAACAAAGCCCCCCAAAATAAAAAAATTCAGCTCTTTTGCCTGTAAAAAAAAACCATACAATACCCCCCCCCCAACATTACAACCCACCACCCACATACCCCTAATCTAACCCAAACCCCCTTAAATAAACCTAACACTAAGCCCCTGAAGATCTTCCTACCTTGTCTTCACCACACCGGGTCCCGATCTGTCCAGAAGAGCCTCCAATGTCTTGATCCAAGCCCAAGCGGGGGGCTGAAGAGTGACGTCCATCCTCGGGCTGAAGACTGGATCCAAGCGGCGGCTGAAGAAATCCATCATCAGGCTGAAGTCTTGATCCAAGCGGGCGCTGAAGAAGTCCATAATCGGGATGAAGTCTTCTATGAAGCAGCATCTTCAATCTTCTTTCTTCCGGAGCCATCATCTTCCAGCCGACGCGGAACATCCTCTTCTACCGACGCCTACTCGTCGAATTCCGATTGGCTGATAGGATTCTATCAGCCAATCGGAATTAAGGTAGGAAAATTCTGATTGGCTGATGGAATCAGCCAATCAGATTCAAGTTCAATCCGATTGGCTGATTCGATCAGCCAATCAGATTGAGCTCGCATTCTATTGGCTGATCTGATCAGCCAATAGAATGCGAGTTCAATCTGATTGGCTGATTCCATCAGCCAATCAGAATATTCCTACCTTAATTCCGATTGGCTGATAGAATCCTATCAACCAATCGGAATTCGACTACGCCATCTTGGATGACGTCATTTAAATGAACCGTCATTTGGCGAGTAGACGTCGGTAGAAGAGGATGTTCCGCGTCGGCTGGAAGATGATGGCTCCGGAAGAAAGAAGATTGAAGATGCTGCTTCATAGAAGACTTCATCCCGATTATGGATTTCTTCAGCCGCCGCTTGGATCCAGACTTCAGCCCAAGGATGGACGTCACTCTTCAGCCCCCCGCTTGGGCTTGGATCAAGACATCGGAGGTTCTTCTGGACAGATCGGGACCCGGTGTGGTGAAGACAAGGTAGGAAGATCTTCAGGGGCTTAGTGTTAGGTTTATTTAAGGGGGCTACTCTAATACATTTTTTAACCCCTAAAGCTAATTCTAACCCTAACCCTAACACCCCCCTAAGTTAAATATAATTTTATTCTAACGAAATAAATTAACTCTTATTAAATAAATTATTCCTATTTAAATCTAAATACTTACTTACCTGTAAAATAAACCCTAATATAGCTACAATATAAATTATAATTATATTGTAGCTATTTTAGGATTAATATTTATTTTACAGGCAACTTTGTAATTATTTTAACCAGGTACAATAGCTATTAAATAGTTAATAACTATTTAATAGTTACCTAGTTAAAATAATTACAAAATTACCTGTAAAATAAATCCTAACCTAAGTTACAATTAAACCTAACACTACACTATCAATAAATAAATTAAATAAACTACCTACAATTATCTACAATTAAACCTAACACTACACTATCAATAAATTAATTAAATAAAATACCTACAAATAAATACAATTAAATAAACTAACTAAAGTACAAAAAATAAAAAAGAACTAAGTTACAAAAAATAAAAAAAATATTTACAAACATTAGAAAAATATTACAACAATTTTAAAATAATTACACCTACTCTAAGCCCCCTAATAATATAACAAAGCCCCCCAAAATAAAAAAATTCAGCTCTTTTGCCTGTAAAAAAAACCCATACAATACCCCCCCCCCCCAACATTACAACCCACCACCCACATACCCCTAATCTAACCCAAACCCCCCTTAAATAAACCTAACACTAAGCCCCTGAAGATCTTCCTACCTTGTCTTCACCACACCGGGTCCCGATCTGTCCAGAAGAGCCTCCAATGTCTTGATCCAAGCCCAAGCGGGGGGCTGAAGAGTGACGTCCATCCTCGGGCTGAAGACTGGATCCAAGCGGCGGCTGAAGAAATCCATCATCAGGCTGAAGTCTTGATCCAAGCGGGCGCTGAAGAAGTCCATAATCGGGATGAAGTCTTCTATGAAGCAGCATCTTCAATCTTCTTTCTTCCGGAGCCATCATCTTCCAGCCGACGCGGAACATCCTCTTCTACCGACGCCTACTCGTCGAATTCCGATTGGCTGATAGGATTCTATCAGCCAATCGGAATTAAGGTAGGAAAATTCTGATTGGCTGATGGAATCAGCCAATCAGATTCAAGTTCAATCCGATTGGCTGATTCGATCAGCCAATCAGATTGAGCTCGCATTCTATTGGCTGATCTGATCAGCCAATAGAATGCAAGTTCAATCTGATTGGCTGATTCCATCAGCCAATCAGAATATTCCTACCTTAATTCCGATTGGCTGATAGAATCCTATCAACCAATCGGAATTCGACTACGCCATCTTGGATGACGTCATTTAAAGGAACCGTCATTTGGCGAGTAGACGTCGGTAGAAGAGGATGTTCCGCGTCGGCTGGAAGATGATGGCTCCGGAAGAAAGAAGATTAAAGATGCTGCTTCATAGAAGACTTCATCCCGATTATGGATTTCTTCAGCCGCCGCTTGGATCCAGACTTCAGCCCAAGGATGGACGTCACTCTTCAGCCCCCCGCTTGGGCTTGGATCAAGACATCGGAGGTTCTTCTGGACAGATCGGGACCCGGTGTGGTGAAGACAAGGTAGGGAGATCTTCAGGGGCTTAGTGTTAGGTTTATTTAAGGGGGGTTTGGGTTAGATTAGGGGTATGTGGGTGGTGGGTTGTAATGTTGGGGGGGGTATTGTATGTTTTTTTTTACAGGCAAAAGAGCTGAATTCTTTGGGGCATGCCCCGCAAAGGGCCCTTTTCAGGGCTGGTAAGGTAAAAGAGCTTTTCTATTTTAATTTTAGAATAGGGTAGGGCATTTTTTTATTTTGGGGGGCTTTGTTATTTTATTAGGGGGCTTAGAGTAGGTGTAATTAGTTTAAAATTGTTGTAATATTTTTCTAATGTTTGTAAATATTCTTTTATTTTTTGTAACTTAGTTCTTTTTTATTTTTTGTACTTTAGTTAGTTTATTTAATTGTATTTATTTGTAGGTATTTTATTTAATTAATTTATTGATAGTGTAGTGTTAGGTTTAATTGTAGATAATTGTAGGTAGTTTATTTAATTTATTTATTGATAGTGTAGTGTTAGGTTTAATTGTAACTTAGTTAGGATTTATTTTACAGGTAATTTTGTAATTATTTTAACTAGGTAACTATTAAATAGTTATTAACTATTTAATAGCTATTGTACCTGGTTAAAATAATTACAAAGTTGCCTGTAAAATAAATATTAATCCTAAAATAGCTACAATATAATTATAATTTATATTGTAGCTATATTAGGGTTTATTTTACAGGTAAGTATTTAGATTTAAATAGGAATAATTTATTTAATAAGAGTTAATTTATTTTGTTAGAATAAAATTATATTTAAGTTAGGGGGGTGTTAGGGTTAGTGTTAGAATTAGCTTTAGGGGTTAAAAAATGTATTAGAGTAGAGGTGAGCTCCGATCGACAGATTAAGGGTTAATACTTGAAGTTAGGTGTCGGCGATGTTAGGGAGGGCAGATTAGGGGTTAATACTATTTATTATAGGGTTATTGAGGCGGGAGTGAGGCGGATTAGGGGTTAATAACTTTATTATAGTAGCGGTGTGGTCCGCTCAGCAGATTAGGGGTTAATAAGTGTAGGCAGGTGGAGGCGACATTGAGGGGGCAGATTAGGGGTTAATAAATATAATATAGGGGTCGGCGGTGTTAGGGGCAGCAGATTAGGGGTACATAGCTATAATGTAACTTGCGGTGATGTACGGAGCGGCAGATTAGGGGTTAATAATAATATGCAGGGGTCAGCGATAGCGGGGGCGGCAGATTAGGGGTTAATAAGTGTAAGGTTAGGGGTGTTTAGACTCGGGGTACATGTTAGGGTGTTAGGTGCAGACTTAGGAAGTGTTTCCCCATAGCAAACAATGGGGCTGCGTTAGGAGCTGAACGCTGCTTTTTTGCAGGTGTTAGGTTTTTTTCAGCTCAAATAGCCCCATTGTTTTCTATGGGGGAATCGTGCACAAGCAAGTTTTTGAAGCTGGCCGCGTCCGTAAGCACCCCTGGTATAGAGAGTTGCAGTGGTGTTAAATTATGCTCTACGCTCCTTTTTTGGAGCCTAACGCAGCCATTCTGTGAACTCTAAATACCAGCGGTATTTAAAAGGTGCGGGGAAAAAAAAGCACACGTAGCTAACGCACCCCTTTGGCCGCAGAACTCTAAATCTAGCCGTAAGACTCCTTAAAACACAAGCAAAAACTTAGCCTATACAAAAGACCAACTGTTCAATAGCACTCATTCAGTCACAGCATATTAAATACATGGGAACCATACATATCTTAAAGACCCCTAGTACACAGATGTTTTAGCCCTAGATTCTTAGCAAATGTTTAGAGTTCTGCATGGATCCACATAGTTAAATAATTAGCTGGAGTAGCAACCAACTTTAACTGCTATTTCACCCAATAGTGAAATAGGTTACAATAGAGAACCTTGGTGTTAATACAATTTCTCACTTTAAACTTTCTCAGTTTGTTAGAGCTTTTCTAGCTTTCATGGGTTAGTTGCAGATCAAAGCAACAATAATGCAACATGCAGTTAGATAGATAACTTGAGCTGCCAATCATCACACATGCTGTTTTTACAGATTTATTTATATTGTCAGTAAGTGTGCTCAATTAAAGTTCATGATGTTACAATATGCCATCCACTTACGTATATATTCCATGCACACTACTAAATGCCAAATCCCAGACTTATTAAATAATATATTATGTCAAAGGTTTAATTGCAAAGCAGAGCAACAGACAAATGGGGATGCAACTGTTCTTAGGAGTTCCTCATTCAAACTTTATCCTTTAGATATTAACTCCAATATCAGTATAGGGAAAATTCAAGCATGAGAGTTCTATATTTGCTGACCATGTCTTCCATGTTGCTCAAGTCACTAGCCTCCCATTGGAATTCAGATAAACATACTATTTGGACTGCTTCTCAAAAGTGATTAAATGCAATGATTGACTGTGGATGTTTCTATTGAAATACAACATTTTGCCCTCTGTGTATGTGTTTCTATCATATTCTAATTGGCATGAAGATACAATAATGTTTAGTTCTAGTGATGGGGAAATGACATGTGAGAGTGACTCATTTTAACTTAGATATGGAAGTATTACCAGTGCACAAGAGTAAACTTGGTTCTATGCATGTTGTGTAATACTAATGATGTTAATGCTGCTTCAATACATCCATCCTTTAATGTTTGTATATACACATTCTTTTAATTCACTTGTGTGCTGATATGCTATCTGTCTCAAATGTACAATCACTGTGATGTTGATTACCGGTATTGTTATTGTTTACTGGTTACCATTGCTTTAGTCTCACTTTGATGATGTAGATCACACAAAACAGATTAATATGTGCATTATACACTGTATGTGTATGATAATATATTAATAATTTACAAACAAGATAACACATTTCTAAAGGCAATTTCCATGCACCCCATGCATTTAGGGACCTGCAAGACCTTTAGTAATACATAGACATGAAATGCAAGACCATGGGCAAGAAGGGTTTCCTTAATTGACAATTGTAAGGATGTCCTATGTGATCAGGTTACATAGTGTGACTGGGGTTATAAAGAAGCCAAGCTGTTTTTTATGGACCCACAATATATATTTTGCTATACAGCTATTGACCATAAAAACAGCACATTAATGTACACATCATGTAAGAAACATGGACACTTGACAGCTACATTTAGGTATGGAACAGTGAGTGGCAATCACCATTTGCTGACATTAGATGCTAAAGGTTAAATATCAAATTTAGGCCATGGCTCTATTTAGTCTAAATTGTGGCAATACTTCCAGTATCTTAGAGGCATTGAGAGGAATTTATTCCACCATGTAAGACAAATGCACGGATTTTTTTTTTTAAAACTCAGCGATACATACAAGCAGTTGTACACTTAAGCAGTATCACATACTTAGTCTACAGTGTTCTTCTAGAGTGGAATACTCTTATTTTAGAAATATATATCCACATGAGCCTAGAGGAGAGGTGAATTTAGGACAACAATTACAAGATGGACATATCAACAAAACAGCTAAACATGCATGCGGGGAGTACATAATTACAAATGTTTACTGTAGCTATCATGTCCATGTGCCCCCATCTACAGATATGAAGGTAAATGAAGAGATCAAAAGAGAGGATAGTGCTTTATATGTCATAAAAAAATAGACTATTTTTTCTCTTTTTTACCACCCCTCTCCCAAGCTCTGAGATTGGCAGCCTATTTCTTAGCTTCACAGAGGTGCTGATTCATGGGTGTCACCTCAGGTAAATAACATATGTTAATAACTACTTTTTGATGGAGATACACATTCCCATGATAGACTGCAGGACTTCTATCATGCAGCATCTACCCTCTGGAAAACTCTCCCTCGTGCTGTCAGGCTTTGCTCTAATCTTTTTTCCTTTAAATGCTCCCTGAAGACTTTTTTTGTTCAGAGAAGCCTACAACCCAATTCAGTAATAAATTGATTTCACTTACCTAACATTTCCCTCATCAAACTCTGCATTAACATCGTTCTCAATCTTGCAGTCCTCAACTCCTGTTTCTCAACCTCCTACCCTTCTAGATTGTTAGTTCCCACGGAAATAGGACCCTCAATTCCTCCTGTATGTGTTTGTAACATTTGTCTTGTCTCTTACAAGTTTGATATCATTGTTTTATTTTAATGAATTGTGTGAGATATCCTGGAAGCCCATCAAATCCTTTTTTTTATGTAGAGACCTAAAACCTTTCTTCATGTATAAGACTATGGGGTAGATTTATCAAGCACCGGATGCTGCAATCTACCCCCGAAGTTTAATGTTCGCTAGAAACTTAAGTTAAGACCGCTGCTCCTTAACTCATCCACCACCTATGAGGTGGCAGACAGCAATCATCCCAATCAGATACGATCAGGATGATTGACACCCCTGCTAGCAGCCGATTGGACGGGAATGTGCAGGGGGAGGCATTGCACAAGCATTTCACCAGAATTCCGACAGTGTATGCTGTCTGCATTTACCAATGTCTGCCCCGCAAGTTAATAAATCGGACCCTATTTGTTTTTTTCATGTCTGTACTGAAGTAACTCCTCTATTACACCTGTATGCATTTAATTAAAATGATGTAGTACTACTGAATTTATATATGAATAGCATGGTGTGCAAGGTATGTTATATGTCTCTCTCTGTCTAAATAAAATGCTCAAATGGAATGATATATGGAGTATCAAAAAAGTTCCTTTAACAAGTGGACAAGTGTCTGTGTGTATTGTACATTTATAGTGTGATAATGGAGGAAAAAGTAGTTAAACCCCTTAACCAGCATATGTTAAAGCGACACTAAACCCAAAAGTTTTATATCATGATTCAGATAGAGAATACAATTTTAAGCATCATTCCAATTAACTTATATTATCCAATTTGCTTCATTCTTTAGATATCCTTTGTTAAAGAAATAGCAATGCATATGGGTGAGCCAATCACACAAGGCATATATGTGCATTCACCAATCAGCAGCTACTGATCATATCTAGATATACTTTTCAGCATAGGATATCAAGCGAATTAAGCAAATTCGATAAGAGAAGTAAATTAGAAAGTTGTTTAAAATTGCATGTTCTTTCTAAATCATGAAAGAAAAAAATTGGGGTTTCATGTTCCTTTAATTTTATATTATGATATTTATGACAATGAAAGTACAGGCAGATATAAAGTTAGTTGTGCATACAATATCATAATGGAAAAGAGACTGACAAAATGGATGCCCCCTTATAAGCACTTTAGCAAGACATTAATTAAAATACCAACAACTGGTAATCTTTTAATTATAAAATATATTAAACATAAAATAAATACTATTAGATACATACTTATTTTTTGATGATGGGATTCCTTTAAGGGCACGTGAAGCAAATAGATGTGGGAAAAATAACTCTGACCTTTGATATGTGTTCTTTGTAGGTACTCACCTTTTTTTTTTTTTTTAGACTACATTCTTGGAGCTGATTCCCTTCAGATGATGTTTTATCTGCAAAACTTGGAAATGGAAGTAAAATGGAAGTATCAAATATACAATGTGTTTAAAAGCACATGATACTCCAAATTATTTTAGTGATTAACACACATGGGGGCCAGTTTATCAATGTCTGTCCGACATGATACGCTTTAGCGTATCATGTCCGACATACATCAGTGAATGCCAACAGCGTATGATTTAATATTGCACAAGCAGTTCACCAGAACTGTTTGTGCAATGTCGCCACCTGCAGATTCACGGCCAATTAACCGCTAGCAGGGGGTGTCAATCAGCCCGATCTTATAGGATCAGGCGGATTGCAGACTGCAGTCTCAGAGGCAGTTGACCAGTTATGGAGCTTAATAATTTAGCCCCATGGACTGTATTCATAAATATGCTCTAAATGTTTAGATTTGTGTGAGTGTAATTTTTTTTTTTGTCTGATGTCCCTTTCAGGTGTGTTTGTAATTTTTGTATACATGAGTGTCTTGTGATGTTTAAGTATGTGCAATAAATGTAGGCTGTATGTATAATTGACATGATAGTAATTTCACTGGGGTTTTTCACTCACCAGCTCTTCTAAGGGTAGATGGATAATCTGTAGCCACATCACACTCTTCCTAAAGCCTCTGGTAATATGGCTTTGTGCAGCATCTCCCATTCATTGAGCACTTTCTTCTCCACTGATCTTTACAGTTAATACTAGTTCTCTGATGCATGCAAACTAGGCATGCACATTTGGGAGCTTTGTTGGCTTCATTTTCAGAGCTGGATTTTTTCTTGTGAAAGTGCAACACACTAAGAACAGTGCTTATCCGGATCTTAGCATGTTGCACTTTCACAAGAAGAAATTTGGCTCAAAAAACAGCTGAATGCCTTGAGTGGCTGCCTTCTTCCACATTTCACAGCTAACAAAACTGCTGAATGTACACGCCTAATGCAAACACTGTGATTGCAGCCCAGATAGTATTTTTTTCTGGAAACAATGACTTTGTTTTTAGTATTCAATAAAACCTCTTGATGTTTTGGTTCAGTTAAAGGAATATTTTCTTCATGAAAAAACTTGTGAACATTTTTAACCTATCCAGCAGCTTGTTTGGAATATACTATATTGTACAGATTGCTCCTTGCTTTGTCTGTGTGTCTGCGACTGCCATGTGGCATGTTTTCTTTGCTGCCTGTAGTTTCTCACTCTTTCCAACATTTACTTCTTTTGGGGGGGGGGCTGTCTAGTGTCCATGTTTTTGGGTCTTTTCTAGGTCCTTCCATTGTTCCTCCACTGTCTTCCAAGGCTTAACTTTTTGATCCCACTGTGACTACTTTGACTCTACCTAAGGCTTCCTTGACTATCCCTGTGACTCACCATTAGAATTTCCCCATGATTTCTCTGACCCTCTTATGAACTTCCCCTTTAATTAGGCCATGAACTAGCAATTTATTCCACCATGATTCTCCTCTGGACTGCCCATTTGAACCCCCACAGGCTCCCCCTCCTGGCTGAGCCCTGGACTGACCTTGGATTCTCCACTGCACTGGCCCTTTGAAACCCATAGTTTCCTCCATGTGGCCCTTAGACTGTGCTCAGTGGCACTTGGTCTACTATTGTGCATTCCCCTTGGATTTTCCTCACTTCCTCCACTGTTCTTTATGGCCCTTAAGGGTGCTAGTTGATAATTTTCAAGTAATTTTGTAAGCTTTCCTTACAACTGCACCTCTCTCTTATGTGAATCAATGTACATTAATGTTTTAACAGTGTAAAAATATGTTGCTAGTTTTGATGTAATCGGAAAGAATGTAAATTTGCCATTTTGGATTTAAATGTTTTTTTTTTCATGTATTGATTTGGTCTTTTATAATTGACAGCCATTATTCAGTTGTTAACAGTGCCTAAGTGGGGAAATTAAGATTGAAAGTTATCAAGCTCGGCTGTGTTTAACTCAGTAAGATTGTGATCATTTAAAAAGAATGGAACAAGAATTTTAAAATGGAATCAACCCCACAATTATAGATTCACACATATTTGCATGCATATATATATATATATACTGTATATATATATATATATATATATATATATATATATATATACTGTATATATATATATATATATATATATATATATATATATATATATATATATATATATATATATATATATATACAGGTAGCCCTCAGTTTACGCCGGGGTTAGGTTCCAGAAGGAATGGTTGTAAATCGAAACCGTTGTAAAATGAAACCCAGTTTATAATGTAAGTCAATGGGAAGTGAGGGGGTTAGGTTCCAGGCCCCTCTCAAAATTGTCATAAGCAACACCTAATATATTATTTTAAAAGCTTTGAAATGAAGACGTTAAATGCTAGACAGCATTATAAACTTAATAAAATAATCACACAACACAGAATATATAATTAAACTAAGTTAAATTAACAAAAACATTTGCTAAACAGCATTATAAACATAATAAAATAATCACACAACACAGACTTCATTTGCATTTTTCTGCAAACAGTTTTTTCTATGCATTCCAATCTGGACTGAGTTATAGACAGGAAGATCTTGTTCCTGCTTGATAGCTCAGGTCTGGTTAAACTGATTCATTTCAGCTTGCTTGGCTTTTCTGCAACACAAGCTGACAGCTCCACCTACTGGCTATTTTAATAAATGCACTGCTTCTCAGTGCTTTTCAATCGCAGTCACATGACTGGAAAAAAAAGGTTGTTATTCTGAAACGGTGTAAATTGAACCGTTGTAAAACGAGGGCCACCTGTATATATATATATATATATATATATATATATATATATATATATATATATATATATAAATATATATATATATATATATAATGCCTTAAGTGTAGGTTTGCCACAGGGCTCTATTTCTGTTTAAATGGACCGATAACTAAAAAATGTTCAGATATTTTGGCAAGTTCTTCTCAGAAAGTCTAGATAGCGAAGGGGTAAAAAAAATAAGAAATTTGTATGTTAACACATGTTTAAAAAAAAAAATCAGTTAAGTGTGTTTAAACTAATATTTTGTTCAGATAGATTTATAATATTGATTATATAACCAATAAAAAATCATGACAAACTTCATTGAGTGCTAAATTATACTCACCTCTCCCAAATACTTATCACAGAGGAGCCCACTATCAAAATGATATTCTGTTAAAAATGTATTTTTCATTTCCCCTCTCTGGTGACAAAAAAAAAATTCAGAAGGTAAAAGAGTTCATTAATAGGACATTAAAACATATATATCATGCATACATTAGTGCCCATTGATGGCATTGCTGATGACATCTATAACAACTGAGTATGGGCTCCATGTACAAAAAGTTTGTTTTAGAATATGCAACAAACTTTTCCATAGATAGAAAAAGACATGTCTGCTAACCTACAAGCAAATTAAATCAATCTGAAAACAGGACAATTTGATTTGTATTTGAGAGAATTGATGCTAAATTATCCCTCTCATAAACATGTTTACTTTTAAAGATATTTGTTTGCATATTTTGAGTCATGCTTTGCCGTTGGATATGTTTTCCAAATTATTGTTTTTAATTCTGCAAGTACAAGCAGGCTGGAATCATGGTTTATGTGTTGAAGTGCATCTCCATAAAATGTTCCTCAGTACTTTTGTGTGTATATATAAGAAATATTTATTAATCACATAGCACTGTCAGATATATATCTACAGAAGGTCACAAATAGAGGTGATGACATAGTTCATGCCGTAAGTGCTTCTCTTATCGTGCACTGATTTGGTCATGTCAGTGGCAGTTTTCAGAACAATCGCTGAATAAGTGTATGTATCAGCATATTTCAAAAAATAGCATAGAACATCAGATTGTATGCTTCATTTTATTTAAGGTGTTTTATATCTATGAGATTTGGATCAACACTGAATATATATATTTTTTTTTTTTGTATATGCGGAAACAAAGTAATCTGATGTTCACAAAGCTTTAATGAAGAGGAAAACTCAAATTTATTTGAAAAGCTTATTGTTAAAAGAAATGACAATATTACCTCTTTGAGATAAATGAGGGTATTTAGTAAAAAAATGTGTTTATAAACCTTATTTTGCTGCACACACAGCTCCAAATAATTCTATTTTTAATCAATAAATTATAGCCTGGACCACAGTATTTTATTTATTGCTTGACTGAGAATTTTGGAGACTTGTGGCTTCTGCTGCAGGATATACAGTATGTGATATTTGTTTTCTATGCCAAAATGTAGTCTATAAAGGAATGAGACAAATTTACATACTGTTCCTTAAAATAGATTTCTTCTTAGAATGTATGAAGTCTTCAAAAATTATAAATTGTAAAGCACTTTTTTTTTCTTATGAAAATAAGTGTGATTTACATTCTTGTCAGGTTTTTCTTTTACAGACTGAACAATCAAGACCAAATATTCTTTAATGCAAGTTTCATTCTTGTATTATTCCTTCATTAACTTCTATTCTTGTTCATTAAAATTTACCATGTGAAAACTTTGTATTTACTTGTTTTTTAGCTTAATTTTCAATGGAAATCTGATCAAATAGTTACTTTATTTAAAGAGATGGTGTGCTATAAAATTGATTTTCCCTTAATGTGTTTTCAGTGACTTTTAATACCAGCAGCAGACTATAAAATGTTTAAGAAATTGCTTTTGTGAATGGAATAGCTGGTTTTGTTCTAGGAAACAACAACCGATAAGAATTGGTTGAGCTTTCAAAGAAATTAGATCTCCTTATTTTATCAATTTCTATACACACATTATATCATCCTGTCTGTAAACCAAAGCCCAATATTGAGGGCCTGACTCTATAAACTAGGCTTGTAAGATTCTACAAGAAATCTCAACAATACGAGGGAAATGTCACAATTCTATAATGGCAGGTGTTCCCTTGAGGACAGTATGTCTCGCAGACCTGATTATAGGTATGTGAAGGAAAGACATACATCACCATAGGACTCACAAAAATCATATATTTAAAAATTTGAATAAAAGAGATGCTGAAATGAAAATATAAAGTAAAAACTATAGGGCCAGATTACAAGTGGAGCGCAAACGTTTGCAAGCGAGCAATATCAGGTTTTTGTGTTTATTTGCATGCAGGTTTAATTACGCTGGTATTACAATTGAAAGTAAATGCAAACACTTGAATGCAATTCAAGTTAACGATTGTCGGGGTAGCACATCATCAGAGCTGTGGTCAACTATTTTGCAAACAAAAAAGTGTCATAAAACAAATAAAATACACATTACAAAGTACAATTACACATAATAAAACCATCTAATAAAAAGTATTAAAAATTAAAAAAAAAAAGTTCTAAGGGCTCAAAGATATGAGGTCTCTGGTACTAGATAAAAAGGCAGGCAAATAACTAACATTGAGATACATACATGTCTAAAGATGGCTATGTATGTATACAGTATATAAATGTCTATATATATCCCCACCCAATTTTCTCTCTTGAATCTACTCCTCTGATCTTGTAGCAATTCTTAGTCTTCTCACCTGGGTGTAACTTATATCCCTGTCTCCAATCAATTAAACTCAGCTGTCTGCTGTAGCCTTATAAATTTTGGACCAGTTAGGGGAGAGCGTTAGCTGGGGTCTGAGCGTTTACAGATTATTCCATCTCTCTAAGCTCCCATCTGTCTAAGTGACCATCTTTAAGTGACAGCACTGAGAATTAGACAAGAATTGAACAAGATTTGAAGAAGATTTGAGGCAAGCAAAATATTTTAATTCAATAACTGTTTTGCACTTGACATTCTGCTATGTTTTCAGGACTGCTTTTTCTTTTAACAGTCTCATGTCTACTCCACAAGCAGGCTCAAATGCTCATACTTTACCCTTCTCCACATGAAGTTTATATAGGCCCCTCACTCCTTTCCTCTCCATACCTTAGCTCTCACAAACTACTTTCTATTTTAAAATCTATGTCACTAAACTGCACCACCTCACAGAAATGCCCCCACTGCTATAAATCTCATTCTCACCTACTCTTACTTTCCATCTTGATGCTATTAGCATCAGGTGACATCTCTCTAAATCCTGGACCCACCCTCATTCCCACCATTACCCAATCTTGCACTCCATATAGAAACTTTAATAAAAGCAACACACATAACCTCATTTCCATCCAATGCATCCCACACGCATACACTCCTTTCACCTGCGCACTATGGAACTCTCGCTCTGTCTGCAACATATTTACAGCAATTCATGACCTGTTTATATCAAATGCTTTCACCATTTTAGCAATTACAGAAACCTGGCTATCTCCTTCTGATACTGTTTCCATTGCTGCTCTCACACACGGTGGTCTTCACTTTAGCCATACCCCTAGGCAAGGTGAGAAACGTGGCGGCGGTGTTGGCATCCTGCTCTCCCCCTCCTGCACTTATCAATACCTACCTCCAATCCCATCTCTTTCCTTCTCCTCCTCTGAAGTCCACTGTATTCACCTGTTCTCCCCCCTATCCCTAAAAGTGGCAGTCATCTATAGCCCTCCTGGATCAACCTCCCAATTCTTTGACAACTTTGCTGCCTGGCTTTCTCACTTTCTCTCTTCAAATATACCAACCCTAATTCTTGGGGACTTCAACATTCCCATTGACAACCCATCTGCCCCTGCTGCCTCTAAACTTCTTTCACTCACATCCTCCTTCGGTCTCTCACAATCCACCCCATCGACCTGGTATTTTCCTACCTCTGCTCTATATCTGACACCACCTGTTGCCCTTTTCCCATTTCAGACCATCACCTGGTAACCTATAATATTAATGCAACAGCTAAACCCACTTCTCCATCCCGCCCCCGCACCTGTAGAAATACACATGCTGTGGATCCGCTCCAATTTTCAAAAATCATTCAAAATCTCCTCCCTTACACCTCCACTATAACCTGCCCTGATCTCGCCACAGCCCACTATAACAAAACTCTCTCCTCTGCATTAGACACACTTGCCCCTCCCCAGCTGCACAAAACACCACGCCATCAGTTACAGCCCTGGCATGCTCAGCAAACACGCTATTTGCAAAAATGCTCCCGTACTGCTGAGCGTGTCTGGAGAAAAACTCACTCTGAACCCCATTTCATAAACTATAAGTTTATTCTTCGTTCATACACTTCCGCCCTTCACTTAGCCAAACAATCTTACTTCTCTTCTCTCATATCTACTCTTTCCTCAAACCCTAAACGACTCTTCTCCGCCTTTAACTCTCTCCTCTACCCACCTTCTTCACCACCCCCGCCTGTCTTTAGTGCTCAAGACCTGGCAGACTACTTTTTAAACAAAACACATACTATCCGAAGCTACATCCCAACACCAACCTGCAATACTCCAACAACAGGCCCAATTACTCCCTCTGCCACCCTCTGTAACTTCCATCCAACCACTGAGAATGAAGTTTCTTCCTTACTATCTTCCTCACGCCTCACTACCTGTCCACTCGACCCTATCCCTTCCCATCTAATTCCCTCCCTATCTTCCAACCTCACTCCTGCTCTTACCCACATCTTCAACCTATCTCTCTCTACCAGCTCATTGCCATCTTCTTTCAAACACGCAAAAGTCACTCCCATACTCAAAAAAACCTCCCTCGACCCTAATTCTCCTGAAAGTTACCGCCCCATATCACTGATTCCACTAACATCAAAACTCCTTGAAAAATTAGTTTACAATCGCCTAACCCACTTCCTGTCCACCAACTCCTTGCTTGACCCACTGCAATCTGGATTCCACCCAAAACATTCAACTGAGAATGCCCTTACCAAGGTCACAAACGATCTTCTCTCTGCTAAAAATATTGGCCACTACTCTATACTCATCTTACTTGACCTCTCAGCTGCCTTCGACACAGTTGACCACCCCCTCCTCCTACAGACCCTTAGCTCTTTTGGCCTCTGTGACACTGCTCATTCCTGGATTCACTCCTATCTTTCTCACATGTCTTTTTCTGTGTCATTTGCCGGTGACTCCTCCTCTCCTATGCCTCTGTCTGTTGGAGTACCTCAAGGATCTGTTCTGGGTCCTCTACTCTTCTCCATCTATACTTCTTCGCTGGGTAAACTTATTAACAGTTATGGTTTCAAATATCACCTCTATGCTGATGACACCCAGATCTACCTCTCCACCCCTGCTCTCTCTCCCTCTGTCCTCTCTCATGTCAGCAACTGCTTATCTGGTATTTCTTCCTGGATGGCCTCTCACCACCTAAAGATTAACATGTCCAAGACTGAGATCCTTCTTATCCCCCCCTCAAGCTCTACGCCGACGTCTGACTTCTCTATCCCTGCTGAAGGCATCACCATTTCCCCATCGCCCCAAGTCCGCTGCCTCGGAGTCACACTTGACTCAAACCTATCCTTCATCCCCCATATCCAATCACTTTCTACATCCTGCCGCAATCATCTACGCAATATTTCTAAAATTTGCCCTTTTCTGAGTGCTGACACCACAAAGCAAATAATCCACTCCCTTGTTATCTCCCGACTTGAATACTGCAACAACCTACTCACTGGCCTTCCTCTTTCCTGCCTCTCCCCCCTTCAATCCATCCTAAATGCCTCTGCCAGGCTGATCCACCTTTCCCGTCGTTCTGTATCTGCTGCACCTCTCTGTGAGTCCCTTCATTGGCTCCCCATTCACAGCAGAATTAAATTCAAAATGCTCACCCTTACATACAAAACTCTCACCAACGCTGCTTCCCTCTACCTGTCCTCTCTAATACACAAGTATACTCCAGCCCATCCACTAAGATCCAACAATGACCTGCTCCCTGCATCCGCAACTATCACCTCCTCTCATGCTAGACTGCAGGACTTCTGTCATGCAGCACCTACCCTCTGGAACACTCTCCCTCGTGCTGTCAGGCTTTGCCCTAATCTTTCTTCCTTTAAATGCTCCCTGAAGACTTTTCTGTTCAGGGAAGCCTACCACCCAACTCAATAATAAATGAATTTCACTTACCTAATATTTCCCTCATCTAACTCTGTATTAACATCCTTCTCAATCTTGCAGTCCTCACTTCCTGTTTCTCAACCTCCTACCCTTCTAGAATGTAAGTTCCCACGGGAATAGGGCCCTCAATCCCTCCTGTATGTGTTTGTAAATTTTGTCCAGTATCTTACAAGTCTTGTATTGTTTTATTTAAATGAATTGTATCCATGGACAGCGCTGCTGAATATGTTGGCGCTTAATAAATAAAGTATAATAATAATAATAATAATCATATATGTTCAAATGTATTTATTTATTTATATGTGTATATATATGTATTTGCAGACATTTTTACACATATAAACACATAAATACATATGTTCACACACACACACACACACACACATATATATATATATATATATATATATATATTTATATATTACAGAAGCAGCGCTAATAATGGGAGGCCCTAAAAATGTATAAATATCTAAAAAAATATTATAACATGTATAATTATAAAGTTATAATAAGACCATATAAATCAGAAAAAATGAGACAATGTATATATAAAAACCTCACAATGGTACATATATCCTCATACAACAGATATAAATAAAATAGCAATCTAGATAAAGAACAATTAAAAATATAGATGAAAACACACTTAGATGGAAAGTGAAAAAAGTCCCAATATAAGAAATCCCAATTGGTGTCAAAAGGGTGTAATTATGAAAGAAGTAAGTCGTGTGTGTTTCTTTCTTTACAACTTCAAACAACCTCCAAACGGTGAACAGTACTCCAGATGGTCCCCGTAGGGTATATAGTCACAGGAGCTACCCTCAATCAGTATGAGGTATGCAGCTCTTTGCCTGGAATCACTCCTCTCATATAAGTGTCCTGGCAGGCTCGTGCAATGCCTTAGAATAAGCTGCAAATAGCCTTCTGCACACTTTCTATATCATGCAGCAGGAACAGTAAAAAAGTTAATTTTATCTATATGTACATTTTGTTTTAGAAATATTTGGAAAAGATATTTTGCTTATTTGGGGGACAGTGTTTCTAGCTGCTTTTATTAGGGTGTCCACATTCTTATACACCATTTCTATGTATCATTATACCCTGATTTTTGTTTAGTTGACTCCCTTAACTTTGCGCCTCATCAGTTCCAGAGCTTATACCACTACTGGTTAGTGGTATATTCTATTATATATATATATATATATATATATATATATATATATATATATATATATATATATATAAATATATATATATATATGTATATATATATATATATATATATATATATATATATATATATATATACATATATATATATATACATATAGGTATTGATATATATTGAACCAAAATACCATCAGATATATATATATATATATATATATATATATATATATATATATATATATATATATATATATATATATATAAAAATATGTATTGATGAATACATAGAACATATTCTGGTATGTGCAAAACATTGGAATTTGAAATATTCATAATTTCAAGTCGGGTTAGCGAACATGAGAATATGCAATTGGATTTCCGTGTGCGTAGGGTGTTTTTTTTAACTCTTTTTCTCCATTAACTTCTATGGGAGAATAGTTTATCGTGCGCGATTTTGTAAGTTGGCTTTTTGCGCTCGTCAAGTTAGTGTGAGAGCAATAACTCTTTACTGTAACTCGTAATTCCAACAAAAAGTTTACTTCTAGTGCAATTAGCACTGTAGCAAAAACACTAAATACCACTCCACTCGTAATCTGGCACATATTGTTTAAATTAATTAAAAATTATTAGGCAAAAAAACCTTTTCTGAAAAAAATTAAATTTGTCTTGAAATTTTGCAGGAAAAAAATATGTAATGTGCACATTAGAAATCGTAGAAAAACTACACTACACATGAAAAGACTGTGAAATTCAAATCTATAATACTAAATTCAAAGCATATTTTTTTCCTCATTGTAAAATAAATCTCTGTCTCTGCTAGTTGGCTAAACAGGGACATTTAATGGGTGTAGCTGACATTTCTCTTCCAGATCTGATTTGTTTCTATGAATTTAATTTTTAAACTGCCCCTGCACCCTGCTTCAATCTCTCCAGTGTAGTTTTCCTACCCAATGAGCTCCAATACTCTATGGGAGACAATTCGCCACTCGCAGGTACTGACCCTATATTTATAGAATTTTCTGCAAGTGTTGTCATGGGGATCCATGAAAGGGTTAAGGAAGTTTTTACAATCAGGCCATGAGAAAAAATATTTAATTAGTTATTTTGCCTACCTCTCAGTAGGAGAGTAATTGTATCTGCTATCTATGTTTATACAGCATTTCTATAGCTAGTACCAATATTGACATGTATAGGTGGGGATACAACAGGCAAAACAACCATTTCAAATGCCAAAATAAAGGTAAATGGACTATTGATAAACAATTTAATACATTCCAGCAGGTAAAATGTATAATTGGGGGAAAAAAGATAAAGGGATAGACAGGTCAAAACTGAAATGTGCATGGGTGAATCGCCAAAATAAAGGTAAATAGACTATTGATAAACAATTTAATACATTCCAGCAGGTAAAATGTATAATTGGGTAAAAAAGGTAAAGGGATAGACAGGTCAAAACTGAAATGTGCATCTGTGAATCGCAATTTTTGTATATATTTCCATTTACAAATGTACTTTGTAATGCTTTAAATGACAGTCATATTTTAACTTATTATTAAGCCACTAATGAAATTATGCCATTTTAAATTAGTCAAAAATAGATTTTCCTCATAATATATATATATATATATATATATATATATATATATATATATATATATATACATATATATAGTCCAGAAGAAAGCACTCTCATCTTATATTCAGCTACCAGGGTGCCAACAGTTAAATACATAGGATATAAGGAGGCACTCTCTGGTCTTTTAACAAGTGAAGTTTAATAGCAAGAGTGGACACTCCCCTTCCTCAGACAGCTGTCTGAGGGAGGGGAGTGTGTCCCCAAAACATCATACTTGCTATTAAACTTCACTTGTTAAAAGACCATAGAGTGCCTATATCATATATATATATATATAAAGTATATATATATATATATATATATATATTTTTTTTTTTTTTTTTTTTTTTCCCAACAGCCTTTACTTTAGGATATGTAAAAAAAAACATGAACAACCCTTGCCAAAAGGGTTTTCTGTTGGATTTGATTGTCTTTGAAGGGTGGGGGGGAGTTTCTTAATGAAAAGTATAAAAAAAATTGTTGTGCGAATCAAAATAAATAAATAAAAAAAATGATAATCATGTTTTCTGATAGACTGAATTTGCCTTGAATTTTAAAATTGTGTCAAATTTATTGCAAAGCTCTTCACAGGGTATTTACTACAAATAGTTTGGAGTAATCCCCACCGGACATTCAGAATGCCTAAAATAAAACATATTCTTCTGTTTAAATTCTATCAAATAAAACAATATTATTGCATTTGGAAACAAAAAGGGAATAATATCAAAGCTCTATTTTGCTGACCATTACAGTACCTGCAATGTAATAGGTCATATTTCACCTCTTTTGTTTGTGACAAATAGCATAGAATGAAAAGCTCTGTCCATGGTGCTGAAATATCTGATGATTGATGAATGTGTCTAGCTGATAAATTCTAATGTCAGAGTGTGTGCAATAGCGATTTATCAACTATGGTAAAATCGTGCTCATGGATATATGTTGTATTCACAGAGATTTAAATGCTGTTGTTTAATTTTTGCTTTAAGAATTGTTCATTTAACCCGTTCATTGATTGTGCAAAAACAGGACAGAAAATGTAAACTGTTGAGTGTTTATTGAACGTAAATAGGAAATAAATTATTTTTGCATCATAAATAAATTCATATTCTGTGCTAATTTTGTTTTCATATATTTATAACATTTTAGAAATGTTCTACAAATGTACCCTACATTTCTACCACTATTTGATAATAAAAAATGATACAAGTAATAATAATATTTTAGCAGTTTTACAGTACAAGATTAACTTACTATAATTAGTATTAGTAGTAGTAGTAGTATTTTGGTATTATATTGATGAATACTTTGATATGCTAGCATTACTTTATATAAACAAGTATATTAGGTATTTTATTTATAATGGGTTTTTTTTTTACTTTATTGCATTTTTTTATATTCAGGGGTTGCTTGTAGTTACAGTCTACATATATTAACATTTCTAATTAAATTCTTGCCTATTAATGCAAAAAGGTAATCAATCATGATCATAGTTTTTATGATTATTTAATAAGTAAGTGCCTGGAACATAGAAAATAGTAGAACAAAATAACTGCATTATCCCAAAATATTCCTTTCACATAGAACATGTCTTGATTTTTCTTATTTATACTAGTCATAGAAGATATTTAAAAACATTTTCAAAGAATTTTTTCCATCAAACAGAATAAATATCAAATCATCAGCACATTTATATTGATTTAACATGTTGCTTTATCACCATTTTTATAGCCTATCGTTTCTGCAAAAGTGTTTTCATAATGCAATTGTATTTTAAATATTTAAGTTTTCAATGTTTTTTTCTGTATATTCTATGTCAAACAATGCAAACAAGTATTTTCTGTATGTGTACCTTCTGCTGAGCCAAAGCTATTATTTTATTTATTCAATTTTCCATAAATACACTGCAACTAGTCAAAAATTCACTGCAACTAGTCAAAAATTCTTCTTCTTAGTTTAAATATTATTTTATAAGAAATTAAGCTATCTATAAAGTGTGACAAACAATAGCAAATGTTTTTCAAGGCTTGCAACTTATCAGGATAGTAAATAGAATATATTAAGGGCCAGATTATGAGTGGAGCACAAACTATTGTGCTCAAGAGATATCGGGTTTTCATGATCATTGAAAGTATGTTCAATCGCTTGAGTGCAATCGTAATTTAGGTTAGAATGATTATTGCATCTTCAGAGCTCTGTTTAACTGTCTTGCAAAACATAAAAGTTGAACAAAACACATCAAAAATACATTACAAAGTATAGATACACTCATAATAACACAATCTAATAACAATTATTAAATAAAATGATTGCACTCATAAGTTATAAGTGATCAAAGATATGAGGTTTCAGGTGTTATTAAAAAAAAAGGCAGCCAAGAGGGCTTTAATATTAAGATACATGCAAATACATCTCTAAACATGTGTATGTATGAATATACACTGTATGCTAAATAGTGCTCCTCTCGTAATTTGGACCTAAATAAGTACTATTTAAATATTATATTGACATAGAAAAGTGTGAAAGTAAATAATTGAAACTGACAGTGTTCATTCCTTATAAATTTCGTGGTTAGATCCCAAATAAATCCATCTGCAGATGAACATCAAAATAAAAATGTTCACAAAACATTGGATACGTGTTTGTAAGCAGATATGCCAAGTTTTAAAAATATAAAGGTCAATAGTTAACCAGTATTAATATACAAAACTAAACCAAATTGGCAATATCAATAGAAGAATTAACTGAATAAGATAAAGCAGCCCTTAGCAGTCTTATATAGGAAGTGTTCCAGTGAACATTCCACAAAAGAGAAAAGAAAGAAGGACCACAGTGTGAAACTGTAAAAACTTGCTTGATTCTATACGTGTCAATATACTCACATATTCAAGAGCCTCAACACCTCTAGGTATTGCGCTTTATAATGAACTGCCTGACTCACTGCTGCAAATACAAGCGATGCAACAAGCTACCCCAACCTTTGGTCTCTGCACCCTTAACCTATAGACTGTGAGCTCTCCGGAGCAGGGCCGTCTTCCTCCTGTACCAGATATTTTTAGTTTTGTTATGTTTTGTAATTTATCACAAATCTTTGTCATTGTATACCCCTATCATTGTACCCAGCGCTACGGAATTTGGCAGCGCTTTACAAATAAATTATAATAATAATAATAATAATAACTCTCAAACTGTGTTAAAATTCGTAGTTATGTAAACATTATTTGTTAAACACAGTGTTTGGCTAGTGCCGTAAATTAAGTCCCACACTTCCTGGTAATCAGTCATCTACTTCTTCCTTTACTCCGACATATGTTTTGCTACTGCCCTGTAGTTTTTCCAAGGAGACTTTGCTTGTATGTTGCATCCAATATCCTGTTTATAAATCCCATTGTCCATCGCTATTGTTGCAATCTTCTAACTCATGAGTTTCCATTTGCAAGAACAAAGAATTAGTAATCTCATAAGAAATATCTTAATTACAAAGTACATAAAATCAATTTGAACATCTTTATTACAATCACATTAGAGAAACTAAAACAACCTCATATTAAAATGCTATAAAAAACAATGACTAATACCGGAATTGAACTCAGGTTGCCATCCTCTTAAGCATAAAAATACAATTAAACTTAAAACTTAAAAAAAATAAGTTACAGTAAATCTTCATAGTCAAAAGGTTCATATATTCATTAAAAAACAAATCAATTTATTCCTCTGGTGGTCGATTCTAAAGCAGAAGAAATATCACTAAGCCATAAAGGCTTGTATTCAACAACATATATTCTAAGGTTATAACAAAAATATATATACATAGTCCATGGACCTGAGTAAACTAGGACTTTGAATTATTCACCTGCATTCAGTGCTCAAGACCTGGCTGACTATTTTTTCAATAAAACACTTACCATCCAAATAAAACACCCCAACACAAGCCTGCAATCTCCCAACTTCGCTCCCAGTGACCCCCTATGCCACTCTCTGCACCCTCCTCCCAACCACTGAGAGTGAAGTGGCTTCCCTTTTGTCTTCCTCACACCTCACTACCTGCTCACTTGACCCTATTCCTTCACATCTAATTCCTCATCTGTCTCCCACCATCACTCCGGCTCTTACTCACATATTCAACCTATCCCTTTCTACCAGCTCATTCCCTGCCTCCTTCAAACATGCAAAGGTCACCCCATCCTCAAAAATCCCTCCCTTGACCCTAACTCTCCTGCAAACTACCACCCCATATCCCTGTTCTTGCTAGCTTCAAAATTCCTTGAAAAACTAGTTTTCAATTGCCTAACCCAATTCCTGTGCTCCAACTCATTGCTAAACACCCTGCAATCTGGCTTCCATCCCCAACACTCAACTGAGACTGCCCTCACCAAGGTTACTAACAATCTCCTTTCTGCTAAAAACAAAGGCTACTACTCTATACTCATCTTACTTGACCTCTCTCTTGCCTTTAAAACTGTTGACCATCTTCTTCTCCTACGGACTCTCAGCTCCCTTGGTCTCTGTGACACTGCCCTCTCCTGGATTCAATCTTATCTCTCTAACAGATCCTTCTCTGTCTCTTTTGCTGGTGACTCTTCCTCTCTATTGCAACTGTCTGTTGAAGTACCACAATGATCTGTTCTGGGTCCGCTACTCTTCTCTATTTACACTTCTTCACTGGGTAAACTTATTAACAGCTATGGCTTCAGCTATCACCTCTATGCTGATGATACCCAGATCTACCTTTCCACCCCTGCACTCTCTCCTGTCAATTTCTATATCAGCGACTGCTTATCTCCTGGATGGCCTCTCTCCACCTAAAAATAAACATGACCGAACTACTTCTAATTCTCCCCTCTAACTCTACTCTAGTTTTTCCATCACTGTTAGCAGCACCATTATCTCCCCATCACCCCAAGTCGGCTGCCTCAGATTCATGCTTGTCTCAAATCTGTCCTTCATTCCCCACATCCAATTGCTCTCTTCATCCTGCCGCAACCACCTACACAATATCTCCAAAATCCATCTGTTTCTGAGTGCTGAAACTACTAAACAGCTAATCCACTCCCTGGTAATTTCCCGACTTGACTACTGTAACAATTTACTAACTAGCCTCCCTCTCTCTCCCCTCTATTTTCCCTACAATCCATCCTAAATGCACATGCCAGGTCAATCTATCTATTGATGCTCTATTTCTGCTGCACCTCTCTGTGAGTCCCCATTCAAGCTAGTTAAATTCAAAATTCTCACCCTGACCTACAAAGCCCTCACCAATGCTGCCCCATACTTCCTGTCCTCACTCATCAGCAAATATACTCAAGCCCGCCCGCTAAGATCCAACAATGACCTGCTACTTGAGTCCTCTGCCATCACCTCCTCTCATGCTAGACTACAGGACTTTTCTCGTGCGGCACCAAGCCTCTGGAACACACTTCCTCGAGCTGTCAGATTTGCCCCTAACCTCTCCTCCTTTAAACGTTCTCTAAAGACCTCTCTGTTCAGGGAAGCTTATCACCCGACTCATTAACAAACTAACTTCACTTAACTAACAGCTGCCCTCATCTATCTCCTCACTATTATCATTCTCACCTTTGCAGTCCCCGCCTCCTGTTTCCCGTCCTCCTACCCATCTAGATTGTAAGTTCCCATGGGAATAAACTAAACTATAACTATAGATCCAACTTTAGTTTTCTTATTATCTTGTGAAGCGGTTTTAAGTTTATCCTTATATACTAAAAATTATTTTCTTTCTTTCTGTTTTATTTCTGACACAAGCTTCTCCAGAAAATGCTCCTTATCATTTTTCTTAAGAAATCTCTCTTTAAAAAAATCTGTGATTGTTCCTTAGAAACATTGTTATCTGTGCAGTTCCTCTTTAACCTATAGAACTGTCCATTATGGACATTCATTAACCACTGTTTTAGGCAATAGCTATCAAGTTCAATGTAAGTATTAACATCAACCTTTTTAAAATTAAGTTTTAATTTTATTATCTTCTGCATAGATGACTAGGTCTAATAAGACAACTTTACAAAAAAACACAGTCATAGAAAGTCTAAGTTCCTTGCCGAATAGACCAAAACAAGCTATTTCAAGATTATATATTACTATACAGAACACACCGACCAATGCCAAGACCTCGATTATGATCGATTGGGAAAGGGATTTGTAAATTACTTTGGAAAGAGAGGCTTGGGAAGGCATATTTAGTGTGGCTAACAAAGGCCTGTTGAGTGCAGATCTAAAAGAGAATTATATCAAGAAAATACTTCATTGGTACTAGACCCCTCTAAAGACCTCACATATGTCCTGAAACAACTCCATACAATGCTATAGGGTGTGTGAAGACTTAGGCACCTATAGACGTATGTGGTGGAAGTGCCATGAGGTCCAGTTTGGGATTCCCTATCTTCACTTATTAGCTATCTTCTAGACATCGAAATTCAACTTACTATAATACAAGCCTTCCTTCACGAGTGTATCAAAAAATACAATAAACCAATCAACACACTCATTAGGATACTCTGCACGGTCACCAGAACTTGCATTGCAAAATATTGGAAAAAAGGGCACACTGACCTGGGCTGAAGTATTAAACAAAATTACAATCACTCATACCATGTACGACTCGCCAGCATGGTTCTTCTTAATATTTAGAATACACTGAGGTACAGATTTTCACTAAGGACCCAAATCAATATTAATCTCCTGGCTTGGCTCTAAATTGTAGTTAATGTTTTGGTTAAATTATTTCACCTTTATTTTGTTTTTTTGTTTTTGTAACATATGACAAAGTTACTCTTTTGTTACAATGTTTATACACTCATTGTCGCAAATGATTAAAGAAACCCATATTATCAGACTTCTAGATCTCCAACGTGATGGACTTTAATGAGGAGCTTGCATAGGGGTCTAAAGAACTTCTCCTCTATAGGACCACAAATAGGACTTTTATGCAAAATTTGTCATTTAGGTAGGACATATAATCACATAAAGATTCTTCACTGTCCATCTAAATAAAAAAAGGTGTCATCTATGTTTCTATGATGGGCAACAAGGTTCCCAATCCAGCTATGTTTGATATAGACATAAAGATCTTCCCATGAAGCCTTATATAAATTAGCATAGTTGGGTGTTAACCTGATGCCCATCGCAGTACCATTAGTCTGGAGAAAAAATCCTTGTCATACCAGAAAAATATTGGAATCTTGTATAAACTGAATACCCTTTAAAATAAAACTTATTTGCTTTTATTTGATTTTAACAATTAGCCAGAACAGAGATGAAATAGGTTTTCCTGTTGGGTTCCTTTATCCCAAGGGGTTACAACAAGGACTTTAAATTACATAATTTTTTATAATTATATTTTCATACCTATACCATTTTAGAATTTATAAGTACACCTTTTATATTTTTATATTTTTAAAATATATTTTAATATTATTTTTATAATTTTATAAAAGAGAATTCCTATTCATATTTTTTATTTTGCATAATTCAAAGTCCTTGTTTACTTGGCTCCTTTGAGTATGCATAAATAGTTTGGTTATAACCTTAGAATATATGCTTTTGAACACAAGCCTTTATGACTTTGTGGTATTTCTTCTGCTTTTGAATCGGTGGACTCAAGTTTGATCCCAGGAGAATAAATTAGTTTATTTTTTTATTAATATATATAAATCTTTTGACTATGATTATTTAATGTAACTTAATTCCTTTAAACCCTTGTGGTTTAATAATATGTTTTATGCTCAAGAGGATGGCACCCTAGGTTTAATTTCGTTATTAAGCATTGTTTTTAATAACATTTTAATATGAGGTTGTTTTCATTTCTCTAATGCGATTGTAATAAATATGTTCAAATTGATTTTAATATACTTTGGCCTAGATTTGGAGTTTGGCGGTAGATGGGCTGTTAACGCTCCGCGGGCTTTTTTCTGGCCACACCATAAATTTAACTCTGGTATCGAGAGTTCAAACAAATGCTGCGTTAGGCTCCAAAAAAGGAGCGTAGAGCATTTTTACCGCAAATGCAACTCTCGATACCAGAGTTGCTTACGGATGCGGCCAGCCTCAAAAACGTGCTCGTGCACGATTCCCCCATAGAAAACAATGGGGCTGTTTGAGCTGAAAAAAAACCTAACACCTGCAAAAAAGCAGCGTTCAGCTCCTAACGCAGCCCCATTGTTTCCTATGGGGAAACACTTCCTACGTCTGCACCTAACACTCTAACATGTACCCAGAGTCTAAACACCCCTAACCTTACACTTATTAACCCCTAATCTGCCGCTCCCGCTATCGCTGACCCCTGCATATTTTTTTTAACCCCTAATCTGCCGCTCCGTAAACCGCCGCAACCTACGTTATCCCTATGTACCCCTAATCTGCTGCCCCTAACACCGCCGACCCCTAGATTATATTTATTAACCCCTAATCTGCCCCCCACAACTTCGCCGACACCTGCCTACACTTATTAACCCCTAATCTGCCGAGCGGACCTGAGCGCTACTATAATAAATTTATTAACCCCTAATCCGCCTCACTAACCCTATCATAAATAGTATTAACCCCTAATCTGCCCTCTCTAACATCGCCGACACCTAACTTCAATTATTAACCCCTAATCTGATGACCGGAGCTCACCGCTACTATAATAAATGGATTAACCCCTAAAGCTAAGTCTAACCCTAACTCTAACACCCCCCTAAATTAAATATAATTTAAATCTAACGAAATAAATTAACTCTTATTAAATAAATTATTCCTATTTAAAGCTAAATACTTACCTGTAAAATACATCCTAATATAGCTACAATATAAATTATAATTATATTATAGCTATTTTAGGATTTATATTTATTTTACAGGCAACTTGGTAATTATTTTAACCAGGTACAATAGCTATTTACTAGTTACCTAGTTAAAATAATAACAAATTTACCTGTAAAATAAATCCTAACCTAAGATATAATTAAACCTAACACTACCCTATCAATAAATTAATTAAATAAACTACCTACAATTACCTACAATTAACCTAACACTAGACTATCAATAAATTAATTAAACACCATTCCTACAAATAAATACAATTAAATAAACTAGCTAAAGTACAAAAAATAAAAAAGAACTAAGTTACAAAAAATAAAAAAATATTTACAAACATAAGAAAAATATTACAACAATTTTAAACTAATTACACCTACTCTAAGCCCCCTAATAAAATAACAAAGCCCCCCAAAATAAAAAATTCCCTACCCTATTCTAAATTAAAAAAGGTAAAAGCTCTTTTACCTTACCAGCCCTGAACAGGGCCCTTTGCGGGACATGCCCCAAGAATTTCAGCTCTTTTGCCTGTAAAAAAAAAACATACAATACCCCCCCCAACATTACAACCCACCACCCACATACCCCTAATCTAACCCAAACCCCCCTTAAATAAACCTAACACTAAGCCCCTGAAGATCTTCCTACCTTGTCTTCACCATCCAGGTTCACCGATCCGTCCTGAAGAGCTCCTCCGATGTCCTGATCCAAGCCCAAGCGGGGGGCTGAAGAGGTCCATGATCCGGTCAAAGTCTTCATCCAAGCGGGGCAGAAGAGGATCTTCCATCCGATTGAAGTCTTCATCCAGGCGGCATCTTCTATGGTCTTCCATCCGGAGCGAAGCGGCAGGATCCTGAAGACCTCCAGCGCGGAACATCCATCCGGCCCGACGACTGAACGATGAATGACTGTTCCTTTAAGGGACGTCATCCAAGATGGCGTCCCTCGAATTCCGATTGGCTGATAGGATTCTATCCGCCAATCGGAATTAAGGTAGGAATTTTCTGATTGGCTGATGGAATCAGCCAATCAGAATCAAGTTCAATCCGATTGGCTGATCCAATCAGCCAATCAGATTGAGCTCGCATTCTATTGGCTATTCCTACCTTAATTCCGATTGGCTGATAGAATCCTATCAGCCAATCGGAATTCGAGGGACGCCATCTTGGATGACGTCCCTTAAAGGAACAGTCATTCGTCGTACAGTCGTCGGGCCGGATGGATGTTCCGCGCTGGAGGTCTTCAGGATCCTGCCGCTTCGCTCCGGATGGAAGACCATAGAAGATGCCGCCTGGATGAAGACTTCAATCGGATGGAAGATCCTCTTCTGCCCCGCTTGGATGAAGACTTTGACCGGATCATGGACCTCTTCAGCCCCCCGCTTGGGCTTGGATCAGGACATCGGAGGAGCTCTTCAGGACGGATCGGTGAACCTGGATGGTGAAGACAAGGTAGGAAGATCTTCAGGGGCTTAGTGTTAGGTTTATTTAAGGGGGGTTTGGGTTAGATTAGGGGTATGTGGGTGGTGGGTTGTAATGTTGGGGGGGGTATTGTATGTTTTTTTTTACAGGCAAAAGAGCTGAAATTCTTGGGGCATGCCCCGCAAAGGGCCCTGTCCAGGGCTGGTAAGGTAAAAGAGCTTTTACCTTTTTTAATTTAGAATAGGGTAGGGAATTTTTTATTTTCGGGGTCTTTGTTATTTTATTAGGGGGCTTAGAGTAGGTGTAATTAGTTTAAAATTGTTGTAATATTTTTCTTATGTTTGTAAATATTTTTTTATTTTTTGTAACTTAGTTCTTTTTTATTTTTTGTACTTTAGCTAGTTTATTTAATTGTATTTATTCGTAGGAATTGTGTTTAATTAATTTATTGATAGTGAAGTGTTAGGTTAATTGTAGGTAATTGTAGGTAGTTTATTTAATTAATTTATTGATAGGGTAGTGTTAGGTTTAATTATATCTTAGGTTAGGATTTATTTTACAGGTAAATTTGTTATTATTTTAACTAGGTAACTATTAAATAGCTATTGTACCTGTTTAAAATAATTACCAAGTTGCCTGTAAAATAAATATAAATCCTAAAATAGCTATAATATAATTATAATTTATATTGTAGCTATATTAGGATGTATTTTACAGGTAAGTATTTAGCTTTAAATAGGAATAATTTATTTAATAAGAGTTAATTTATTTCGTTAGATTTAAATTATATTTAACTTAGGGGGGTGTTAGAGTTAGGGTTAGACTTAGCTTTAGGGGTTAATCCATTTATTATAGTAGCGGTGAGCTCCGGTCGTCAGATTAGGGGTTAATAATTGAAGTTAGGTGTCGACGATGTTAGGGAGGGCAGATTAGGGGTTAATACTATTTATTATAGGGTTAGTGAGGCGGATTAGGGGTTAATACATTTATTATAGTAGCGCTCAGGTCCGCTCGGCAGATTAGGGGTTAATAAGTGTAGGTAGGTGTCGGCGACGTTGTGGGGGGCAGATTAGGGGTTAATAAATATAATCTAGGGGTCGGCGGTGTTAGGGGCAGCAGATTAGGGGTACATAGGGATAACGTAGGTTGCGGCGGTTTACGGAGCGGCAGATTAGGGGTTAAAAAAAATATGCAGGGGTCAGCGATAGCGGGAGCAGCAGATTAGGGGTGAGCTCCGGTCGTCAGATTAGGGGTTAATAATTGAAGTTAGGTGTCGACGATGTTAGGGAGGGCAGATTAGGGGTTAATACTATTTATTATAGGGTTAGTGAGGCGGATTAGGGGTTAATACATTTATTATAGTAGCGCTCAGGTCCGCTCGGCAGATTAGGGGTTAATAAGTGTAGGCAGGTGTCGGCGACGTTGAGGGGGGCAGATTAGGGGTTAATAAATATAATATAGGGGTCGGCGGTGTTAGGGGCAGCAGATTAGGGGTACATAAGGATAACGTAGGTGGCGGCGCTTTGCGGTCGGAAGATTAGGGGTTAATTATTGTAAGTAGCTGGCGGCGACGTTGTGGGGGGCAGGTTAGGGGTTAATAAATGTAATACAGGGGTCGGCGGGGTTAGGGGCAGCAGATTAGGGGTACATAAGTATAACGTAGGTGGCGGTCGGCAGATTAGGGGTTAAAAAATTTTAATCGAGTGGCGGCGATGTGGGGGGAGCTCGGTTTAGGGGTACATAGGTAGTTTATGGTCGTTAGTGTACTTTAGAGCACAGTAGTTAAGAGCTTTATAAACCGGCGTTAGCCCAGAAAGCTCTTAACTCCTGCTATTTTCCGGCGGCTGGAGTTTTGTCGTTAGATGTCTAACGCTCACTTCAGAAACTACTCTAAATACCGGCGTTAGAAAGATCCCATTGAAAAGATAGGATACGCAATTGACGTAAGGGGATCTGCGGTATGGAAAAGTCGCGGCTGAAAAGTGAGCGTTAGACCCTTTAATCACTGACTCCAAATACCAGCGGGCGGCCAAAACCAGCGTTAGGAGCCTCTAACGCTGGTTTTCACGGCTACCGCCGAACTCTAAATCTAGGCCTTTGTAAATAAGATATTTCATATGAGGTTACTAATTCTTTGGTATTATATTTTTACTTACTGTAAATTTTCTTGCAAGTGGAAACTCATGAGTAAGAAAATTGCACCAATAGAAATGAACAATGGGCTTTATAAACAGGATATTGAATACCACATACAAGCAAAGTCTCCTTGAAAAAGCTACAACGTAGTAGCGAAACATATGTCAGAGTTAAGGAAGGAGTAAAAGCTGTTCACTAGGAAGGATGGGACTTAATTTACGGCACTAGCCAAACAGTCAGCTAGATTACGAGTTTTGCGTTATGAGTGAAAAAGCCTCATAACACTGCTTTTTCACTACCGCTGATATACGAGTCTTGTAGGTATAGCTGTACTGCACAATGGCCGTCACGCACCATAACTACCATACTTTTTAAAAAGTCCTTTTTCAATGGGACTTCCACAGCGCCGGTATTACGAGTTTGCCTGTCCGGCCAAAAAGTGAGCGGTACAGCCTATAACTACAAGATCTGTACCGCCACCTGAAAGTCAGTAGTTATGGGTTTTACTTTACAAAGCTGTAACATAAAACTCATAACTAAAGTGTCACATAGTACACTAACACCCATAAACTACCTATTAACCCATAAGCTGAGGCCCTCCCGCATCGCAAACACTAAAATAAATTTACTAACCCCTAAATTGCCACTCCGGACATCGCCACCACTATAATAAACATATTAACCCCTAAACCGCCGTACTCCCGCATCGTAAACACTAGTTAAATATTATAAAACCCTAATCTGCTGCCCCCAATGTTGTTGCCACCTACATATACTTATTAACCCCTAATCTGCTGTCCCTAATATCGCCGCAATCTACATTACTGTTATTAACCCCTAATCTGCTTCCCCCAAAATCACTGCCACCTAACTACACTTTTTAACCCCTTATCTGCTGTCCCCAATGTCGCTGCCACTATACTAAAGTTATTAACCCATAAATCTAACCCTAAGTCTAACCCTAACCCTAACGTAATCCTAACCCTAACAGCCACTAACTTTAACATAATTAAAATAATCCCAAATAAAAATTACAATTAATACCTAAATTATTCCTATTTAAAAGTAAATAAATACTTACCTGTAAAATAAAACCTAAGATAGCTACAATATAACTAATAGTTATATTGTATCAAGTTTATGTTTTACTTTTATTTCACAGGTAAGTTTGTATTTATTTTAACTAGGTAGACTAGTTAGTAAATAGTTATTAACTATTTACTAGCTACCTAGTTAAAATAAATATAAAGTTAACTGTAAAATAAAACCTAACCTGTCTTACACTAAAACCTAACATTACACTAAAATTAAATTTTTTTTTAACAAAATACATCTATCTAAATTACAAAAAATAATAAACACTAAATTACACAAAATAAAAAAGAAATTATCTAATCTAATAGCCCTATCAAAATAAAAAGCCCCCCCAAATGGCCAATGGCCCTTAAAAGGGCCTTTTAGCGAGGCATTGCCCCAAAGAAATCAGCTCTTTTACCTGTAAAAAATAATACAAACAACCCTCCAACAGTAAAACCCACCACCCACACAACCAACCCCCAACAACAAAAAAAACTACCTAAAAAACCTAAGCTCCCCATTGCCCTGAAAAGGGCATTTGGATGGGCATTGCCCTTAAAAGGGCATTTAGCTCTTTTATGTTGCCCAAAGTCCCTAATCTAAAAATAAAACCCACCCAATAAACCCTTAAAAAAACCTAACACTAACCCCCGAAGATCCACTTACAGTTTTTGAAAACAGGACATCCATCCTCATCTAGCCGGGAAAAGTCTTCATCCAAGCAGCAAGAAGTCCTCAATGAAGCCGGGAGAAGTCTTCATCCGAGCGGTAAGAAGTCGTACTTCAGGCGGGCAGAAGTCTTCATCTAGACGGCATCTTCTATCTTCATCCCTCTGATGCGGAACGGCTCCATCTTCAAGACATCTGGCGCGGAGCATCCTCTTCTTTTGATGGCTCTTGAAGAATGAATTTTCCTTTAAATGATGTCATCCAAGATGGCGTCCGTTGAATTCCGATTGGCTGATAGAATTATATCAGCCAATTGGAATTAAAGGTTAAATCAGCCAATAATATTGAGCTTTCATTCTATTGGCTGTTCCAATCAGCCAATAGAATATGAGCTCAATCCTATTGGCTGATTGGATCAGCCAATAGGATCAAAGCTCAATCCTATTGGCTGATTGCATCAGTCAATAGGATTTATTACCCTTTAATTCCGATTGACTGATAGAATTCTATCAGGCAATCGGAATTAAAGGGATGCCATCTTGGATGACGTCATTTAAAGGAATCTTCATTCTTCAAGAGCCATCAAAAGAAGATGAAGATGATAGAAGATGCCGTCTGGATGAAGACTTCTGCCCGCCTGGAGTACGACTTCTTGCTGCTTGGATGAAGACTTCATTGAGGACTTCTCCTGGGTGGATGTGGATGGATGTCCGGTCTTCAAAAACTATAAGTGGATCTTCGGGGGTTAGTGTTAGGTTTTTTTAAGGGTTTATTGGGTGGGTTTTATTTTTAGATTAGGGACTTTTGGCAACGTAAAAGAGCTAAATGCCCTTTTAAGAACAATGCCCATCCAAATGCCCTTTTCAGGGTAATGGGGAGCTTAGGTTTTTTAGGTAGGTTTTTTTTTGGGGGGGGGTTGGTTGTGTGGGTGATGGGTTTTACTGTTGGGGGGTTGTTTGTATCAATTTTTACAGGTAAAAGAGCTGAGTTCTTTGGCGCAATGCCCCACAAAAAGCCCTTTTAAGGGCCATTGGCAGTTTAGTGTAGGCTAGTGTTTTTTTTATTTTGGGGCGGCTTTTTTATTTTGATAGGGCTATAAGATTAGGTGTAATTAGTTTAAATATTTGATAATTTCTTTTTTATTTTGTGTAATTTAGTGTTTATTATTTTTTGTAATTTAGATAAATATATTTTTTTAATTTAATTTATTTAATTTTAGTGTAATGTTAGGTTTTAGTGTGACAGGTTAGGTTTTATTTTACAGGTAACTTTGTATTTATTTTAACTAGGTAGCTAGTAAATAGTTAATAACTATTTACTAACTAGTCTACCTAGTTAAAATAAATACAAACTTACCTGTAAAATAAAACCTAACCTGTCTTACACTAAAACCTAACATTACACTAAAATTAAAAAAAATTTTTTAACAAAATACATCTATCTAAATTACAAAAAATAATAAACACTAAATTACACAAAATAAAAGAGAAATTATCTAATCTAATAGCCCTATCAAAATAAAAAGCCCCCCCAAATGGCCAATGGCCCTTAAAAGGGCCTTTTAGCGAGGCATTGCCCCAAAGAAATCAGCTCTTTTACCTGTAAAAAATAATACAAACAACCCTCCAACAGTAAAACCCACCACCCACACAACCAACCCCCAACAACAAAAAAAACTACCTAAAAAACCTAAGCTCCCCATTGACCTGAAAAGGGCATTTGGATGGGCATTGCCCTTAAAAGGGCATTTAGCTCTTTTACGTTGCCCAAAGTCCCTAATCTAAAAATAAAACCCACCCAATAAACCCTTAAAAAAACCTAACACTAACCCCCGAAGATCCACTTACAGTTTTTGAAAACAGGACATCCATCCTCATCTAGCCGGGAAAAGTCTTCATCCAAGCAGCAAGAAGTCCTCAATGAAGCCGGGAGAAGTCTTCATCCGAGCGGTAAGAAGTCGTACTTCAGGCGGGCAGAAGTCTTCATCTAGACGGCATCTTCTATCTTCATCCCTCTGATGCGGAACGGCTCCATCTTCAAGACATCCGGCGCGGAGCATCCTCTTCTTTCGATGGCTCTTGAAGAATGAATTTTCCTTTAAATGATGTCATCCAAGATGGCGTCCGTTGAATTCCGATTGGCTGATAGCTCAACGCTGCCATATTGCCCACAAACGCAGGTTTTTGGAAAACCTGTAATAGCAGCGTTATTAAAGGTGAGAGGTGGAAATAACTTGCAAGTTATTACCGAGCCACTAATAACGCAAAACTCGTAATCTGGCCAACTGTGTTTTGCAAACACTGCTTGTATAACTATGAATTGTAACACACTTTAAGTGTTTGATGTTGAACTATGATCGTAAAGCCTGATACTTTCTATGCTGCAATAAAAGTTTTGCTACTCATTTTATCCAGCATCTAAAAAAAACACAATACCAAGAGCGGTTAATGTGAGTATATTGACAACAAGTATTAAATCAAGCAAGTTTTAACAGTTTCACACTATGGTTCTGCTTTCTTTTCTCTTTTGAGGAATCTTCGCAGAGACATTTCCCATATGAGACTGCTAAGGACTGAGTTATTTTCATCAGTTAATTCTTGCACTGATATTGTCAATTTGGTTTTGGTTTGTATAGTAATATTTGTTCACTATTCACCTTTTTTATTTTTATTACTTTATTCACTTTTGTGTGAGAACCACTGCATTGTGATATTTGTTGTTATATTACTAGAGATATGCCAAGTTTATTGTGACCATTGAAGCTAAGTAGTCATTATTTTAAAAAAAAGATTACCATAAATGTGGTCAAACAGTTACAAAATGTTGTTATACTTAATGATTTATAGAAGAGAGGACATGGGGTTGGTTTAGAGCTAATCTAAATTTCACTGATATAGGACAATACTGAATAATTAAACAGCTGGTGCATGCAATCTTGATAATGATATATATATATATATATATATATATATATATATATATATATATATATATATATATATATATATATATAAATAATTATTTGCTTACATGTAATATATCTATTAAATCATTTTCTTAAATTACTTTCTTAAACTGAACTTTACAAATATAACCTAAACTGTAAATAATAAGGCAAGGCTGTTACGTTTTTTTTAAACAAGTTCTAAAGAATATATTTACTAAGCATTTAATTAAATTATAAATGCTACATGCCAAAAGACACAATTGTGGACAAACGTTAAATTTTGGAAATTTTTGTAAGAGCTATTAGTTGCTCTTGTCTCTCGTGGTAAGAATCTTTTTACATACAAAAATGCAAGTACATTTGTATTGTTTCATATACATTTTGGTTAAATTGAATTTATGCAATATTTTAACAATTAAGGGAACCATTATAGGTTCAAGAGAAATATAATTTTAACTTATGCTAGTAACTATGACTTACAAAAAAAGCATTTAAGAACATAAGTTTTAAAACTTCAGTTTCTGTTATTTTTTTTACTTTTTTCAACTCTTTTTATTCTCTTAATTTTTGATAATCATTAAAATACAAAAAATAAGTCTGACAGATTGAGTTATGTGTATCAAACCCTCAATTATAAAGAGAACAATATTTCTATACATATATGGCATCTGGTTAACAGTGTTTTTCAATTAATTTAATAAAATAATAAAACATTGCTCAAATTGAGTGATTATAGACTAACTTGATGATACAAAGATTCTCCTGCTTGGAGAGAAATATATGTAGTGCAGACTCCACAGGGGCTGAATTTACTGAATGCTAAAGAAAAAGGGCGGAACCCTCTAGCACTGCAAGATGTCTCACAAGATTCTAGACAGGCAAACTGTGTTATACGTTTGAAGGGGTGTTCTCTGCATTTCTGTAGAGAGTTGAGTTAAAATTACAAATTTTCCTTTATTTATATTACTTTACACTTCATATTGGGTTCTTTCAGTATTATTACATTTAAGCTTTTCACTTTCCATTTAATATTTAATACATTTAGATCCAGCAGTTATTTTACTAATTCTGAATGTGCTTTGAAACGTTTTGTATATTTCTGTGTATCTATTACAAACTATATTTCGCTTGAATTTTCTCTGTTTCAAAATAAAATACTGCTTTAGAAAGTGGACAGGACTGGTGAGTTCCCTGGGTTGAACAGTGGAGTTTCCAGGCTATGCCTGAATGTCTCTCACATTGCTCATGAAATGTTGTATATATTTTAAATAAGCTGGTATCATTGGTATCACTGAGTGATCTCACTGGTGAGATCTCACTGGTGAGATTATTAATCAATGCTTGCCAGTACTTACATTTACCTGGTGTAATGATCTAACAGGGTGTCTGGCTAAGGGGCGTATACTGCATTTTCGCATGGAGAGGAGATGCATACATTACAAAAGTGAACAATAAAACTTGCATTTTAAGGATCTTATACAACAAATAGTTTAAATCATTCACAAAAAATAAACAGGAACAAATTTTTCGTTAAGGTGCATCATCAAAAATCATATTTTATCAAAGATGTACAATTTGTATTTAAATTACACAGGAATAAATTATATTAAATATCCACATTGTAATTCATAATTCAATCACTAGTGATGTCGTGAATTGTTCACCGGTGAATAGTTCCCAGCGAACATAGCATGTTTGCGTTCGCCGCGGCGGGCGAACATATGCGTTGTTCGATCCACCCCCTATTCATCATCATTGAGTAATACTTTGACCCTGTACCTCACAGTCAGCAGGCACATTCCAGCCAATCAGCAGCAGACCCTCCCTCCCAGACCCTCCTACCTCCTGCATTCTTAGGGAGAGGAGGGACAGTGTAGCTGCTGCTGATTAATAGGGAAATTGATAGCTAGGCTAGTGTATTCAGTGTCCACTACAGTCCTGAAGGACTCATCTGATCTCTGCTGTAAGGACAGCACCCCAAAAAGCCCTTTTTATGGCTGCTTTTTTTCTTGTGTAATCTAATTGCAGTTGCCTGCCTGCCAGCATGTGTGCCAGGCTCACAGCATATACTGTGCCCACTTGCCCAGTGCCACCACTCATATCTGGTGTAAAAGTAGTGTAAATTTAAAAAAAAAAAAAACTTTTTTGACTGTGAAACATCAGTCTGCTTGTGTAATCTAATTGCAGTTGCCTGCCTGCCAGCTTGTGTGTCAGGCTCACAGCGTATACTGTGCCCACTTGCCCAGTGCCACCACTCATATCTTGTTTAATAGTAGTGTACATTTAAAAAAAAAACTTTTTTGACTATGAAACATCAGTCTGCTTTTTTGTGTCAGGCTCACAGCGTATACTGTGCCCAGTGCCACCACTCATATCTTGTTTAATAGTAGTGTAAGTGTACATTTAAAAAAACAAAAACTTTTTGGACTGCTAAAAATCAGTCTGCTTTTTTGTGTCAGGCTCACAGCCTATACTGTGCCCAATTGCCCAGTGCCACCACTCATATCTTGTTTAATAGTAGTGTAAGTGTACATTTTAAAAAAAAAAAAACTTTTTTGACTGTGAAACATCAGTCTGCTTTTTTGTGTCAGGCTCACAGCGTATACTGTGCCCACTTGCCCAGTACCACCACTCATATCTTGTTTAATAGTAGTGGAAGTGTACATTTAAAAAAAAAAAGCTTTTTGGACTGTTAAACATCAGTCTGATTTTTTGTGTCAGGCTCACAGCATATACTGTGCCCACTAGCCCAGTGCCACCACTCATATCTTGTTTAATAGTAGTGTAAGTGTACTTTTAAAAAAAAAAAAAAAACTTTTTGGACTGTGAAACATCAGTCTGCTTTTTTTGTGTCAGGCTCACAGCTTATGCTGGGCCCACTTGCCCAGTGCCACCACTCATATCTTGTTTAAGAGTAGTGTAAGTGTACATTTAAAAAAAAAAAAAACTTTTTTGACTGTGAAACATCAGTCCGCTTTTTTTGTGTCAGGCTCACAGCATATACTGTGCCCACTTGCCCAGTGGCACCACTTATATCTTGTTTAATGGTAGTGTAAGTGTACATTTAAAAAAAAAAAAACTCTTTTGACTGTGAAACATCAGTCTGCTTTTTTGTGTCAGGCTCACAGCGTATACTGTGCCCACTTGCCCAGTGGCACCACTCATATCTTGTTTAATAGTAGTGTAAGTGTACATTTAAAAAAACAAAAAAACTTTTTGGACTGTGAAACATCAGTCTGCTGTTTTGTGTCAGGCTCACAGAGTATACTGTGCCCACTTGCCCAGTGCCACCACTCATATCTTGTTTAATAGTAGTGGAAGTGTACATTTAAAAAGAAAATATATATTTGGACTGTGAAACATCAGTCTGCTTTTTTGTCTCAGGCTCACAGCGTATACTGTGCCCACTTGTCCAGTGCCACCACTCATATCTTGTTTAATAGTAGTGTAAGTGTACATTTAAAAAAAAAAAAAACCTTTTTGGACTGTGAAACATCAGTCTGCTTTTTTGTGTCAGGCTCACAGCGTATACTGTGCCCACTTGCCCAGTGCCACCACTCATATCTTGTTTAATAGTAGTGTAAGTTGCCCAGTGCCACCACTCATATCTTGTTTAATAGTAGTGGAAGTGTACATTTAAAAAGAAAATATATATTTGGACTGTGAAACATCAGTCTGCTTTTTTGTGTCAGGCTCACAGCGTATACTGTGCCCACTTGCCCAGTGCCACCACTTATATCTTGTTTAATAGTAGTGTAAGTGTACATTTAAAAAAGAAAAAACTTTTTTGACTGTGAAACATCAGTCTGCTTTATTGTGTCAGGCTCCCAGCGTATACTGTGCCCACTTGGCCAGTGCCACCACTCATATCTTGTTTAATAGTAGTGTAAGTGTACATTTAAAAAAAAAAAACTTTTTTGACTGTGAAACATCAGTCTGCTTTTTTGTGTCAGGCTCACAGCGTATACTGTGCCCACTTGCCCAGTGGCACCACTCATATCTTGTTTAATGGTAGTGTAAGTGTACATTTAAAAAAAAAAAAAACCTTTTTGGACTGTAAAACATCAGTCTGCTTTTTTGTGTCAGGCTCACAGCGTATACTGTGCCCACTTGCCCAGTGGCACCACTCATATCTTGTTTAATAGTAGTGTAAGTGTACATTTAAAAACAAAAAAAACTTTTTGGACTGTGAAACATCAGTCTGCTGTTTTGTGTCAGGCTCACAGTGTATACTGTGCCCACTTGCCCAGTGCCACCACTCATATCTTGTTTAATAGTAGTGGAAGTGTACATTTAAAAAAAAAAAATATTTGGACTGTGAAACATCAGTCTGCTTTTTTGTCTCAGGCTCACAGCATATACTGTGCCCACTTGCCCAGTGCCACCACTCATATCTTGTTTAATAGTAGTGTAAGTGTACATTTAAAAAAAAAACCTTTTTGGACTGTGAAACATCAGTCTGCTTTTTTGTGTCAGGCTCACAGCGTATACTGTGCCCACTTGCCCAGTGCCACCACTCATATATTGTTTAATAGTAGTGTAAGTGTACATTTAAAAAAGAAAAAACTTTTTTGACTGTGAAACATCAGTCTGCTTTATTGTGTCAGGCTGCCAGCCTATACTGTGCCCACTTGCCCAGTGCCACCACTCATATCTTGTTTAATACTAGTGTAAGTGTACATTTAAAAAAAAAAAAACTTTTTTGACTGTGAAACATCAGTCTGCTTTTTTGTGTCAGGCTCACAGCGTATACTGTGCCCACTTGCCCTGTGGCACCACTCATATCTTGTTTAATGGTAGTGTAAGTGTACATTTAAAAAAAACAAAAAACTTTTTGGACTGTAAAACATCAGTCTGCTTTTTTGTGTCAGGCTCACAGCGTATACTGTGCCCACTTGCCCAGTGGCACCACTCATATCTTGTTTAATAGTAGTGTAAGTGTACATTTAAAAACAAAAAAAACTTTTTGGACTGTGAAACATCAGTCTGCTGTTTTGTGTCAGTCTCACAGTGTATACTGTGCCCACTTGCCCAGTGCCACCACTCATATCTTGTTTAATAGTAGTGGAAGTGTACATTTAAAAAAAAAAAAAACTATTTGGACTGTAAAACATCAGTCTGCTTTTTTGTCTCAGGCTCACAGCGTATACTGTGCCCACTTGCCCAGTGCCACCACTCATATCTTGTTTAATAGTAGTGTAAGTGTACATTTAAAAAAAAAAAACTTTTTGGACTGTGAAACATCAGTCTGCTTTTTTGTGTCAGGCTCACAGCGTATACTGTGCCCACTTGCCCAGTGCCACCACTCATATCTTGTTTAATAGTAGTGTAAGTGTACATTTAAAAAAGAAAACACTTTTTTGACTGTGAAACATCAGTCTGCTTTATTGTGTCAGGCTCCCAGCGTATACTGTGCCCACTTGCCCAGTGCCACCACTCATATCTTGTGTAAGTGTACATTTAAAAAAGAAAAAACTTTTTTGACTGTGAAACATCAGTCTGCTTTTTTGTGTCAGGCTCACAGCGTATAATGTGCCCACTTTCCCAGTGCACCACTCATATCTTGTTTAATAGTAGTGTAAGTGTACATTTAAAAAAAAAAAAACTTTTTTGACTGTGAAACATCAGTCTGCTTTATTGTGTCAGGCTGCCAGCCTATACTGTGCCCACTTGCCCAGTGCCACCACTCATATCTTGTTTAATACTAGTGTAAGTGTACATTTAAAAAAAAAAAAACTTTTTTGACTGTGAAACATCAGTCTGCTTTTTTGTGTCAGGCTCACAGCGTATACTGTGCCCACTTGCCCAGTGGCACCACTCATATCTTGTTTAATGGTAGTGTAAGTGTACATTTAAAAAAAACAAAAAACTTTTTGGACTGTAAAACATCAGTCTGCTTTTTTGTGTCAGGCTCACAGCGTATACTGTGCCCACTTGCCCAGTGGCACCACTCATATCTTGTTTAATAGTAGTGTAAGTGTACATTTAAAAACAAAAAAAACTTTTTGGACTGTGAAACATCAGTCTGCTGTTTTGTGTCAGTCTCACAGTGTATACTGTGCCCACTTGCCCAGTGCCACCACTCATATCTTGTTTAATAGTAGTGGAAGTGTACATTTAAAAAAAAAAAAAACTATTTGGACTGTAAAACATCAGTCTGCTTTTTTGTCTCAGGCTCACAGCGTATACTGTGCCCACTTGCCCAGTGCCACCACTCATATCTTGTTTAATAGTAGTGTAAGTGTACATTTAAAAAAAAAAAACTTTTTGGACTGTGAAACATCAGTCTGCTTTTTTGTGTCAGGCTCACAGCGTATACTGTGCCCACTTGCCCAGTGCCACCACTCATATCTTGTTTAATAGTAGTGTAAGTGTACATTTAAAAAAGAAAACACTTTTTTGACTGTGAAACATCAGTCTGCTTTATTGTGTCAGGCTCCCAGCGTATACTGTGCCCACTTGCCCAGTGCCACCACTCATATCTTGTGTAAGTGTACATTTAAAAAAGAAAAAACTTTTTTGACTGTGAAACATCAGTCTGCTTTTTTGTGTCAGGCTCACAGCGTATAATGTGCCCACTTTCCCAGTGCACCACTCATATCTTGTTTAATAGTAGTGTAAGTGTACATTTAAAAAAAACAAAACTTTTTTGACTGTGAAACATCAGTCTGCTTTTTTGTGTCAGGCTCACAGCTTAAACTGTGCCCACTTGCTCAGTGCCACCACTCATATCTTGTTTAATAGTAGTGTATGTGTACATTTAAAAAAAAATACTTTTTGGACTGTTAAACATCAGTCTGCTTATTTGTGTCAGGCTCACAGCGTATACTGTGCCCACTTGCCCAGTGGCACCACTCATATCTTGTTTAATAGTAGTGTAAGTGTACATTTAAAAAAAAAACTTTTTGGACTGTGAAAAATAAGTCTGCTTTTTTGTGTCAGGCTCACAGCGTATACTGTGCCCACTTGCCCAGTGCCACCACTCATATCTCTTTTAATAGTAGTGTAAGTGTACATTCAAAAAAAAAAAAAACTTCTTTGACTGTAAATCATTAGTCTGCTTTTTTGTGTCAGGCTCACAGCATATACTGTGCCCACTTGTCCAGTGCCACCACTCATATCTTGTTTAATAGTAGTGTAAGTGTACATTTAAAAAAAATGACAGACAGAGGCAGGCCACCCCGCAGGTGCCATTGTGTTCGTGGTGATGTGATTCCCTTTGGCCCTAGAATAATGCCCAGTGTTCAGAGGCCACGTAACATGAACTCGAAAAGTTCTGAGGACATAGTTGACTTTTAAACACAGGACACCCAATCTTCTATAGCTTCCGCTCGGAACCTTGACGCACCATCCTCCTCCAGGTTAGCTTCTGGCACCTCTCAAGTTACCACTCGCCCGCCTGCCGCCACCACCAACACTAGCACCACAGCCACTTCACTTGATCTGTTAGAGGAGTTATTAACACATCAGTTTGAAGACATGAGTGATGTGCAACCATCATTGACAGAGGATGTAGATAACAGTGATATGTCTCAGTCAGGCAGCATTACAGACATGGACGTACGGTGTGATGAGGATGATGTTGTACCCACTGCTGCTTCGTTTGTTTATTTGTCAGATACAAGTGAAGCGGTTGATGATGACGATGCGTCCGTGGATGTCACATGGGTGCCTGCTAGAAGAGAAGAAGAACAGGGGGAAAGTTCAGATGGGGAGACAGAGAGGAGGAGGAGGAGACGAGTTGGAAGCAGGGGGAGGTCGTCGCAAGGAGCTAGTGGCACAGTCAGACAGCATGCATCGGCACCCGGGGTCAGCCAGACAGCACGCCAATCAACGCATTCTGTTGCCACCACCAGAATGCCATCATCGCAGAGCTCAGCAGTGTGGCCTTTGCAAAGGCACATGATCGCACATCACAAATGCCTTTGGGATCAACACATGAGTACAAGCAGCACACAAACTCAAAGCCACACCAATAGTCATCAACGGAAAAATGGAGCACAGGAAAAAAGTTTTTTCAAAGCATTTATTTTGAAAAGAGCACTATAAGGATAAAATAAATTATACTTGCAAGTACAGACTGTCTGGTATGACGCATTTTGGCCTAAGCCGTCATCAGATACCTAGATAGTAACACATGCTCAAGCCTTTTATAGGCATCTGCTAATTTTAAATGGAAGCACCTGAAAACCATTGTGTGTACAATCTGATACCTATTACAATTGTTTAGTCGTTTTAACCTTTAAATCCCCACTTGTGACTACACACATAGATAAACACATGGGTAAACACAACCTTTAACTAAAGCATTACTATCATACATATAGAGGCTATACTTGCATAAAGAGTTACCTCTGCAGAGGAGGAGTTGGTGACACCGCCACGACTTGCAGGCAGGCCTGCTGCCACCTCCTCTACTCCTCCTACTCCATCCTCTTCCATAACCTCCTCGGCTGAGTCCTCTTCTGCTACTGCATCTTGCTCCACATCAACGGCATCCCCTAGCTCCCCAGGTACTATTCCACATCCCGGATACGGCAGTGTCTCGCCGTCTTGGGGTTGACTTGCCTGAAAGCAGAGAGTCACACCGGACCAGCACTCCTGTCCGCCCTGAACGCACAGGTGGATCAGTGGCTGACTCCGCACCAACTGCAGATCGGCAAAGTGGTTAGTGACAACGGAAGACATTTGGTGGCGGCATTGAATTTGGGCAAGTTGACACATGTACCGTGCATGGCACATGTGTGTAATCTGATCGTACAACGCTTTGTGCATAAGTACCCAGGCTTACAGGATGTCCTGAAGCAGGCCAGGATGGTGTGTGGCCATTTCAGGCATTCCTACACGGCCATGGCGCACTTTTCAGATATCCAGTGGCGAAACAACCTGCCAGTGAGGCACTTGATTTGCGACAGCCCGACATGTTGGAATTCAACACTCCTAATGTTTGACCGCCTGCCCCAACAGGAAAAAGCCGTTAACGACTATTTGTATGACCGGGGTGCTAGAACAGCCTCTGCGGAGCTGGGAATTTTTTTTGCCACATTCTGGACGCTCATGCCCAATGTCTATAGGCTCATACATCCTTTTGAGGAGGTGACAAACCTAGTCAGTCGCACCGAAGGCACCATCAGCGACATCATACCATTTGTTTTCTTCCTGGAGCGTGCCCTGCGAAGAGTGCTGGATCAGGTCGTAGATGAGCGTGAAGAGGAAGAGTTGTGGTCACCATCACAACCAGAAACAGCCTTATCAGCATCGCTTGCTGGACCAGCGGCAACGCTGGAAGAGGATTGTGAGGAAGAGGACTCGAGGAGGAATGTTGCTTTGAGGAGGAGGAGGAGGAAGAGGAAGACCAACCACGACAGGCATCTCAGGGTGCTCGTTGTCACCTATCTGGTACCCGTGGTGTTGAACGGGGCTGGGGGGAAGAAGATACCTTCAGTGAGATCACTGAGGACAAGGAGCAGGACATGAGTAGCTCGGCATCCAACCTTGTGCAAATGGGGTCTTTCATGCTGTCGTGCCTGTTGAGGGACCCTCGTATAAAAAAGGTGAAGGAGAAGGACCTGTACTGGGTGTCCACGCTACTAGATCCCCGGTATAAGCATAAAGTGCCTGAAATGTTACTGAATTACTGCAAGTCAGAAAGGATGCAGCAGTTCCAAAAGAAATTAAAAAGTATGCTTTACTCAGCGTATAAGGGTGATGTCACAGCACAACGTGAATCTAACAGGGGAAGAGGTGAAAGTAATCTTACTCCTCCCACGACAATGCCAGCAAGGACAGGACGCTTTACAGACATGTTGTTGATGGAGGACATGCAGAGCTTTTTAAGTCCTATGCATCGCCACAGCCCTTTGGGGTCCACCCTCAGAGAACGACTCCACCGACAGGTAGCAGACTACCTCACCTTAGCTGCAGATCTCGACACTCTGAGGAGTGATGAACCCCTTGACTAATGGATGTGCAGGCTTGACCTGTGGCCTGAGCTATCCCAATTTGCGAAAGAACTTCTGGCCTGCCCCGCTTCAAGTCTCCTGTCAGAAAGGATCTTCAGTGCAGCAGGAGGTATTGTCACTGAGAAGAGACGTTGCCTAGGTCAAAAAAGTCTAGATTACCTCACCTTTATTAAGATGAATGAGGGATGGATCCTGAAGGGACTGATATTGGGCGATACATTCGACTAAAAAAGGCCTGATGAGATGAGCTGCCTTGGGCTAAAAATGGTCCACACGCTGGTGTATTTTATCTCTGAATGCCGATGACTTGTGTGACTTATCCGCCACCAACTAGGGTTCAAACCGCAATGTTTTAGGGCACTTTCTGCAACAAACCTAATTTTTCAGGCATGTGTACATGCCTAATTTTTCTGGCCTCTGGTGCAGCACTGTGGCTTCAAAAACCAACCTAATAAAAAAGGCACATAACAGGGATTAAACTGATAGGAATAGTACTACTTAACACACCACTCATATCTGGTGGCACAGTAGATTGCACACGTAGTGCCCCAAATTTGAAGTAGGAGGACCGACCAAGCATCTTTTTCCATCTCCCGGTTCCTAAAATCCATGCCATATACACGTCCCCTGATAGGAGACGTAACAGGAATTAAACTGATAAGAATAGTACTACTTAACACACCACTCATATCTGGTGGCACAGTAGATTCAACGCGCAGTGCCCCAAATTTGAAGTAGGAGGACCGACCAAGCATCTTTTTCCATCTCCCAGTTCCTAAAATCCATGCCATATACATGTCCCCTGATAGGGGACGTAACAGGGATCAAACTGATAAGAATAGTACTACTTAACACACCACTCCTATCTGGTGGCACAGTAGATTGAAAGCACAGTGCTCCAAATTTGAAGTAGGAGGACCGACCAAGCATCTTTTTCCATCTCCCAGTTCCTAAAATCCATGCCATATACATGTCCCCTGATAGGGGACGTAACAGGGATTAAACTGATAAGAATAGTACTACTTAACACACCATTCATATATGGTGGCACAGTGGATTGCACGGGCAGTGCCCCAAATTTGAAGTAGGAGGACCGACCAAGCATCTTTTTCCATCTCCCAGTTCCTAAAATCCATGCCATATACACGTCCCCTGATAGGGGACATAACAGGGATTAAACTGGTAGGAAAAGTACTACTTAACACACCTTATAATAACACAGAGAGAGGCAACGCAGAGAGAGGAGTCTGAAGAAGAGGAGTCAGAGGAGGAAGGTGGCTTTGAGGAGGTGGAAGACCAAACACAGCAGGCGTCCCAGGGGGCTTGTTGTCACCTTTCGGGGACCATTGGTGTTGTACGTGGCTGGGTGGAGGAAGAGACCTTCAATAACATCAGTGAGGACAAGGAACGGGACATGGCTAGCTTGGTATCCAACCTTGTGGAAATGGGGAGTTTGTGGTTGTGCAAATGGACTGTTTGCGGTTGTTTGTGGTGCGTTAAATGGGGAGTTTGGTCTGTCACTGTGAATCGGGCGTAACCCTTACACTACCTGATCGATACAACATCATACCTGATGTTTTAAAGCACGTTATTCCAAACAATTTAGGAATGTTAGGTGAATTATGCCCTTTATGGATTAAAACCAGACTCTGCATCAACTATGTCATTTTCCGTGGGAGTTTTGCCATGGATCCCCCTCTGGCATGCCACAGCCCAGGTGTTAGTCCCCTTGAAGCAACTTTTCCATCACTATTGTGGCCAGAAAGAGTCCCTGTGGGTTTTAAAATTCAAACACAAAACACATTTGCTTTGCTCCGTATATAGCCAGTTAGCGGATATAGGCAACAGACAGAAAGTTCATGAAAACATCAGCAAGTGTAGGAGTTTTTAGCCTGGCAATTAAAGCCTAATTCAGAATGTGCAGCTTCAGTGTTGTGTATTCAGATAACGAGAGACCGAACCAGCATACACCCTACGACTGTGTGTGTTTTTCCTATGTTTTATCAACTTTTGGATAATAAAGCTAACAACTGCTTTTACCTGATGGTCCAGAACTTTTTCTTTTAATGGTTTTAAAATTCGCCTGCCTATTGAAGTCAATGGCGGTTCGCCAGGTTCGCCCGTTTGCAAACTTTTGCGAAAGTTTGCGTTCGCGGTTCGCAAATGCAAAATTTTATGTTCATGACATCACTATCAATCACACTAGATGTGCAAAAAACACACACATTTGTACTTAGAAGTACAACATACAAAGCATAATTGTTTTGTTTTTTCTCAGATAATGGGCTGAACATGGGCGTTCCATGGACCATGGGCATATGTGAAATTGTCTCTTTAATACCAGCGTAATGCTGTAAATATTTTCACAATACAGATATCACAGTTTTTTCTCTCGAACTAAAAGGTGGCGAGCTTTTCTCAAAACACCCAAAATACTTATAAGCCAATAGACACATGCATACAAAAATATAGGTGATTGTAAGAAATCAATGTAATTTCATTTATATTGGCTACAGGATTCACTTTTTAAAGTGTGCCCCCTGCTCTGCGGAGCAAAGATTCCCTTTTCAGTAAGAACCATTACTTTCAGTAGGAGACATCTTGCCACTCGCAGTGACTGCCCCTTTTTTAAGACAATTCCACCATGGCGGCTTCTGTGAGGTTCTGAACTTGCAAGGTTTATATCATTGAGTTCTGAACTATCTCACCAGCTGTATGCAGGGGAAGTTTGCTCAAAATTCACAATACACTTATTTAACTGACAGCAAAGTAATATATACTAAACTACTGGCAAAAAAAACATGTTAAACTGTAATGAACACATTTCAGTTTAATTTGTATTTGTGCAAATTGTGAGTTGATATCTTCACCAGGTGTTCCCCTGTTAGCCTCTCTCTCAAATGTGAAATGTATCCCAGAGAGGCTAATTACTTTCTATGGAAGGCATATATCATCTCTCTAGGACTGCCAGTTTCCGCACTTTTTCTTATAAAATGAAGTGAGTTTAAATAATTTTTATTTATCAGGCCCATAGAAAGTAATGAAGAACTCTTGAAAACTGAAGGTGTCAGTTTTTCAGTTATATTTTAAATAAAAGAAATACAATATGCAATATAATTTATAAAAGATACACATACATATACAAAGTATGAGCCTAGTTTTTTAAAAAGAAACTGTCAAAGTGTAATCAAAATTTGTAAAATCACAATACTAAATACACTGCTGTGTACTAAATAGAAGAGAGGCTTAAATGTTATAAAACAATCTGAAGTGCAAAGCAATATAAAATACAAAGTGTAAATGCAGCAGAACTCTCATATCATGCAGTGCTATATTGCACTGGATTTGTCTCTCCTTCAAATACAGAAATGCAGGGAAAAGTATAGCAAAATCTTCCTTTTTTAGAATTTCATTAGGGATCTTGCAGTGCTGGTGGATCATTGTATATTACATTGTCTGTGCAGAGAGTTTTATATCATCAGGCCCTTAATAAGACTTGGTGAAAATAAAACATTCATAATTCAGATAGGGCATGCAATTTTAAACAACTTTCCAATTTACTTTTATCATGATATTTGCTTTGTTCTCTTGGTATCCTTTGTTGAAAGCTAACCTAGGTAGGCTCTTAAAACTGATTTCTAAGCTGTTTAACTGCTTCTTTTCTCAGTACATTTTGACAGTTTTTTCACAGTTAGACACTGATAGTTCATGTTTATCATATAGATAACACTGAGCTCACTCGCTTGGAGTTATTTTAGAGTCAGCAGCGATTGGCTAAAATGCAAGTCTGTCAAAAGAACTGAGATAATGGGGGCAGTCTGCAGAGGCTTAGATACAAAGTAATAACAGAGGTTAAAAGTGTATTGATATAACAATGTGGGTTATGCAAAACTGAGCATTGGGTAATAAAGGAATTACCTACCTTTTTAAACAATAACATTTTTGAAGTAGACTGTTCCTTAAAATGTGTAATAAATAATCATTTTCATAATAATCAAATTTTCTCCCCCCCCCCCACCACAAAAAAAATACTTGTACTTTTTTGTTACTAATTATATTACAATTTTAACCTGTTTAGCAGAACAAAAAACAAAAATATATGGTTTCCATAAAACACATTTCCATGTTTATTGTTAGAGAACCATTTAATATATATATATATATTTTTTTGTATGAAATATATCCAAAAATGTTGCTGGGCTTATATTAGCATACTCAAATAATTATGTTCTAATTACAATAAAATACCCTAAACTTATAAATGATATTCTCTTCTAAATTATAGCTGTAAAGTAAATGCTTGGTATATGCTTAAAGGAGCACTGTACTCAAAATCTAATCCCAAGCAATTATTAGTTATTAGAAATAAATTAAAAACAAATAATTTATTACTTATTTACTACATGTTTTAACATTTTTTAGCTTGTATATTGTTTTTAAAGCTCATTAAACAAAATGTATTACAGAACAGCAGTTTATAAACAAGACAATTTATTTGTATCTCTAAAATATTCTGCTATTGGCTTTGTACCAGAATATTTTTTATGGGTAATTAACTGATCCTAAAACCTGCTTTGGCCTTAATTACATGGCCCATGATACTTTTTATTTTTTGTTGTAAGTTCTAATGATAAATATTCTACAAGTGAAGTGATTTTATTCCACTGTATCAAGAGTTTATTCAAAGGCTGTTATTGTGAAATGTCACAGGCCTTTATTTAGCAGTTTATCCTATGATCATGTGTTATTTACCTGACTCTCTGACTGTGCAACAACCCAGTAGTAAACATTTCCATTTGACAGTAACGTCTGTGTCTGATAAAGCCTTAACAATCAGAAGAAAACTGCATAAAATCAATTGAGGTATGTAGACAAGATTCTATATATGTTCCACTATATTAACCCATTCATTCATCTGTGATCACATTCCATTTATTATCAAAAGATATGTCTTAATTATATTTGATTTGATGTTTAATATTTACAACCTTATTGCAATTGGTTTAATCATTTACTAGTTTAATTTAAGCAACTTCATGGCTCCTTCATTGCACATGCCTTCATTTTTTTGGACTACTAAATGCAGAAGAATTGAATAATTGACAAATACACCCAAAAAAAGGATAATGTAATAGCACTTACTTAGAAATTTAAATGAGCAGTAGAATATTTTCTTGTAAATTCCAGTTAATCCAATTTTTTCTCCCCCTGTACCATGTGACAGCCAACCACAAATGCATATACATATATATAATGTGTAGTTTTTCACATGCTCAGTAGGAGCTGGAGTCTCAGAAAGGGCACATATATAAAAGATTGTGCATGTTTTGATAATGGAAGTGTATTGGAAAGTTTTTTTTAAAAGATACATGCTTCATCTGAATCATTAAATTGTAATTTTGACTTTAGTGTCCCTTTAGCATTTACCATTCTGTTAGTATAAGAGTACTTTTTAAAATCACAAGTAGAAATGGAAGTAGATATACCAATTAACCTTGCAGCAGAAGCTATATAGATAAAAAACATTAAAGCAATACAAAAATACCAAACAGAAGAAATTATTTTTAGAAGACATTACAGTTGTCTTTTTAATCTTTTGGGTGGCAGTGCTTAATTTTTCAGCTAATATTCACTGCTGATATCAGCATAGGAATTTTTTGAGATTAGATCGAAACTCTGAAACATAGTTGCAAGGTATTTTATGCACATGAACCTTTATAAATGCCCCAGCTGGGACAGTAAGATTTATTATGAGAAAGTGTATATTTAATTCTTACTTTAAATGAGAGTGCACGATTCTTCAAGATACTTTTATTGCTGTTTCAATCTATACTCTTCCAGATAAATGATGGTGATTGCATACCATCTGGAGTCTTTATGAGATATTTTGTTAGAGTACTTCACGTAATTACCATAAGCTTTACATAACAAAAGATTTATAATAGCTTGATGAAATGACTCACAATAGCTAATAAAGTCTCACAATATTTTGTAGCATCCTTTATTTATTCATTCAAATCATGTAATTAAACCTTATGGGTCTGTGTTGTCCAGTTGCATCATATTTTTATATTTTTTTTAGATTCATTAAAAGATTAAAAATGACCAGTAAAAAAAATGATAAGCATTAAAAGTATTAAAAGTTAAAATAACTAGTAAGTTATTGAACTGTGAATATTTCTAACTGATATTTTTATGTCAAACAAAAAAAAAAAAAGAATGAATTTACTAAATAATTGTTTGTCCTGATGTTAGATACTCATTGACAAATCTTTTGAATATTGTTTTTTTACTATTTTAACAATACTAATAAAACATTTTTTTAATATATTATATAAATTAAACCTAGCTTACCTTTTATATTGGTTGTTGTCATTGATTTGAAAACTGACCTTTTGGGAATACGCAGACACACATACACACACACACAAACACATACACACAAACACATATACACACACACACACAAACACATATACACACACACACACACATACACACAAACACATATACACACACACACACAAACACATATACACACACACACACACAAACACATATACACACACACACAAGCATAAGTATCATCCAAATTATCTTAGCTCAAATTAGCGTGCACAATTTCTCTTATGGCTTATTCTTATGGCTTCAATAATTTGAGTTTATAGCACTGAACACAACCAACACACATTTTCTTAATCCAGATGTCCTATTATAATCTTACCGCATTGCAAAATAATCATAGCACAAGTAGGTTTTATTTTAGTCAAAAATGTATTTTTCTCCATAAAAAAGATTTACATATTTACTGCTTCTAACTACTCTACAGAAATGTCCATTTTGTAACACCACTTTTTAAATCTAGTTTTTCTTGTCACTTCAAAAACTCTTGGCTAAAATGTTAAATACATCACAGAAGGAGGTATTGCTCAGTTCAACTACTGTATATTGTATATAAAAAAGAAGACAAAAAAATACATAAAACAAAGCTATTTTTGTATTGTATTCCAGAAATGTCAACGTTTTTTATTTACTTCGTCAATTTGCATGTTCGGCTTTTTATTACAGGAAGCCAGTTATTGGGGATACTTTTAAAGATGATTTAAGATAGCTTTATGTTTCAATAGCAGGGGAGCTTATTGTCTTAAAAAATATCTCCCTGCATCCGGAAGAGCACAACTATAACTTTGTGCTTTTTTGTATTTTATAAATTAAGTTAATTCAGAATTATGTTATGTTACGGTTGGTTAGTTGGTATTTGTATAACCGTAGCTTTAACCTCAAGAACTGTGCTTTCTTTGTCAGTATTCCAGAGACTTAAAAGCGGAGGATAGAGTTCACTGAAAGCAAATGCCGGTGTTTGTATAGTGCTTCCCATGTATTTTCTTTCTGAATTACGCCTTAAATATAAGGATGTATAGTTAAAAAAGTAGGCTGCTGTAACAATTCCAAAAAAACCACCAAAGATAATAATCATTGCATTTGTATAAATATTTTCATTATATTTTGTTATTTTATCCATTCCTTTTGTGGTAATGTTAACACACTGCTTTTGATTTTGTTGGTAGATGTTTGGTGCATCTATGCAGATTTTGTATTCAGTCAATGGGTTGAGATGTGTTAAATTATATTGCTTGACATCTGATGAAATTCGAACTCTGTGAGCTATTTTGGTATATTCAGCTTTTAGGAAAGCTGTCCATTGTACGCTGGATTTTAAAACCTTTGATTTTGATTTCCATGATACCATGACAGAATTAGATTGTACTTCTTTAACATTTATTTTTAAAGATCCATTTACATCCTCAGGAAAAGATCCATCCACTGTAACAATAATAGTTTTTAAATCTGCACCAACCAGGTTTTTGGCAACACAAGTATACAGCCCTGCGTCTGCGATACTTATGTTGTTTATTTCTAGGGTTCCTTCAGAGTGAACATAAAATACATTGGAAACCATATTAGGCAAAAGCTTGTTCCCCAAAGGTGTAATCCAGTATATTTCAGGTTCTGGTTCTGCTGTTGCTCTGCAGTGCAATGAAATAGAACTTCCTGTATTCAAATTCAGGCTTGAAGGAAAACTTTGAGGAGCAATTAATGGAAGGCATATTTCCATCATTTCTCTGAAGTGAATTTGTTTGACATTCTGCCCTTGAAATTCAGGGGGATCAACACAGAATAATGAATCTGGTTCCATAAAGCGTATGCTTGTTTTGTTCATATTAACCCATCGAATTACACAGTCACATCTAATCGGATTGCTGTGTATGCTTATTTCTTTAAGATTGGGTAAAGCTTCTATTGTACTCCTGTAAATGGCACTGAGGGAATTGCTATTGAGCATCAGTGTTTCCAGTTTAGGAAGTCTATAGAATGCACTCGGATGTATATATGCCAATTTTGGATTATTAGTTGCTTCTATTTTTCTCAGGTCCGGTAAATTTTCAATAGCAAGGCTGTCTATTGAAACTAGTTCAGGCATGTTATTAATCCCAAGCTCTTTCAAGTGTAACATATTGCTAAAATCTCCTCTTTGTATTCTCCTAATAGGATTTTTATTAAGATCCAAAAATTTGAGGTTCACCACCTTTTGAAGAGCAACAGAGGGGACCTCTACAAATCTGTTGTCATAAAATGAGATGCTTTCTAAATTTTCCAGACCTGCAAATGCATTATCAGGTATTTCAGTAAGATTTATTTCTGCTAAAACCAAGCTGCGCAGGTTGATAAGAGGCTTAAAGTTCATATCTTCGATTCTGGTTATTGGATTTTCACCAATCATGAGGATCTCCAGATTTGGTATTTCATCAAACCACTTGCTATTAACTACTTGCAATTTATTTGAATTAAGGTGAAGCCTGAGAAGATTGCTGATGCCAGTGAACGCTTTTGCTGAAATTGTGGATATCAAGTTGTGATTAATGTAGAGCTCTTGTAAATTCTTCAGACCAGAAAAACATTTATCTGGAAGCTCTGTGAGCTTATTTTCTTCTAGATACACTGAAAGAATCTGATGTGCATTGGTAAAATTGATATTGATCATAGAGGATAAATTATTCTGAGATAAATCCAGTCCTGTGAGATTTACAGGAAAGTTGTCTGTGTTCTTAATTTCCTCTATGTTGTTTGCTTGTAAAAGAAGTATCTGTGTCTTAACTGGTAGTCTGTCTGGGATAGTATACAGGTCTAATGCATTGCAGTCCACTGTAAGAGCCTCAATATATAAGGATCTGGGTGTAAACCATGGTCTAATTTCACATACACATGATTGTGGACAATCTGCATTTTTTTGCGTAGCATGTACAAGTGCAGCAATGGTAAGTCCAAGCAGCAGGTGTATCTTGATTGACATTTCCCTCATTTTTATTCAGTTTTTTTTACAAAGAAATGTGACCTTTACTGAATCAACAGTTCTTGTGGATGCACTGTAATGAAATGGTCACTTCATGAAAAAATTGCTTGCATTTATCAACCAAGCAGCAGCACAAGAAGATAGTGTTTTTGTTCTTGGAAATAAACTGCAAATCCTTTTTTCGAACGTGCCACACATACTGTGGAAGTGAAGGTCACTGTATACTTAACAGACATCAGATAAGCTTTGTGAAGATGAAGTTTCTGTTGGTAGCCATCAGAGATTAGGCAATTGATTTAGTAGCAAAATCCCATAATTGATTTGTGGTTGACATAATGACAGTATTATCTGAAAAAATAAGAAAAATAATTAATTTTGTGAAAAATAATGATAAGAAAAATAACATGACATTTTAATACATATACACTATATTGAGGATAGAATATTCATTTAAATTCAATGAAACACAGAATAACATTTGTTTTAATAATAACTACATATTGTGCTATAGTGGGTGTGTTGAAGTGCTACTATATATATTTAAAGAGAAATTCTTATGCAATAATAAAATTATACAGTAAGCATTTCCTCATTATACAAAATATTAATAGGACAGAACATGGCTGGTAATTGGTAACTATGTGTATAAATTGATCCTGATTGGTTCCTGGGATGGAGTTTAACTATGTGTTTAACCCCATTTTAAGGTTTAAACAGATAATTATCAGGCAGCATTCATGCAATACCCTAAAAATGTATTATTACAATAACACACAACGACAGAAATAATGGGTGCTCATTCTAAAGGCGGCATTAGAAATGTGCTATTCAAGGTCTGCTATTTTGACATAACACAATATAGTTTTGTGTCTGCATATTTGACGGATGACTCTCTTTGTTTTCTAGCTTGAAAGGCTCAGGTGGTGATATCCCACATGTGAATATGTCCTTTGTATAAATATTTTTTTTTTAAATTTTTCACAGTTAAAGGGATATGAAACCCATTTTTTTTCTATCATGACTCAGATAGATCATGTGAGTTTAAACAATTTTCTAATTTACTTCTGTTATAATTTTTTCTTCATTCTCTTGGTATCTTTTTTTGAAAAGCAAAACGTATGCTTAGGAGCCGGCCCATTTTTGGAGCACTATATGGCAGGAATTTTGCAAGGTATGATATCCATTTGTAAGAGCACTAGATGGCAGCACTATTTCCTGCTATATAGTGCCCCTCTTCCCCTCTTCAACACAGAATATTATAGGAATTAAGCCAATGTGATAGTACAAGTAAATGTAAAACTTTTTTTAAATGGTATGCTTTGTCTGAATCACAAAAGACAATTTTTGGGTTTCATATCCCTTTAAATAATAATAATTGAACAAGCTACAAAACTGCAAAACTCCTGTTACGTTAACATATGCAGTCATTGAATGCACACTTTAGTGACCCATTTATAAGAGTTCCTAATTGGCTTCAAAAGAAACGTAAGTTACAACACAGTTTTGCAAATTAGTTTTATGAACAATAACATTTTACTATTATTTTTTTCATAGAGGTGATGAGAGTCCACAATCCATTACTCTTGGGAATTACTCTTTTCTACCCCTAGGAGAAGGCAAAGATTCCCAAACCCCAAGTGCTCTATAAAACTCCTTCCACCACACACATACCTCAAAGGGACAGTCTACACCAGAATTTTTATTGTTTAAAAAGATAGATAATTCCTTAATTACCCATTCCCCAGTTTTGCATAACTAACACGGTTATATTAGTATACTTTTTACCTCTGTGATTACCTTGTATCTAAGCCTCTGCAGAGTGCCCCCTTATTTCAGTTCTTTTGACAAACTTTCATTTTAGCCATTCAGTGCTGACTCTACTGGCGTGAGCACAAAGTTATCTATAGGGCACACATGAACAGTGAAAAACTGTCAAAATGCATTCAGATAAGAGGCGGGCCTTCAAGTGCTAAGAAATTAGCATATGAGCTTACCTAGGTTTAGCTTTCAACTAAGAATACCAAGAGAACAAAGCAAAATTGATGTTAAAAGTAAATTGGAAAGTTGTTTAAAATGACATGCCCTATCTGATTCTATTTTTGACTAGACTGTCCCTTTAATCTTTACTTTGCCTCCACTGGAGGTGGTTGAAGAATGAAGATGTGCATTTGATTCTCCAGAAAGAGGGTTTTTGAGTCTATGGGGCAGATTTATGAAAGTGCGAGCAGACATGATACGATGTAGCGTATCATGTCCACCGCACATCGCTAAATGCCGACAGCAAACACTGTTGGCATTTTTCATTGCACAAGCAGTTCTTGTGAACTGCTTGTGCAATGCCGCCCCCTGCAGATTTGCAGCCAATCGGCCGCTAGCAGTGGATGTCAACCAGCTCAATCGTATAGAATCAGGCGGATTGATGTCCACAGCCTCAGAGCAGGCGGACAAGTTATGGAACAGTGGTTTTTAGACCGCTACTTCATAACTCCTGTTTCCGGCGAGCCTGAAGGCTCACGCGGAAACAGGGGCATCAAGCTCCATTCAGATACTGATAATTTGGCCCCTATGTTTGCTATTCAGATGGATGTATATTGTGTATGGTTTGTGATTTTTTTTAACCTCATGGGAAATTTTTAATAAGCCCTCCATAACTGGTTACAGGGCCTTGTCTTTTGCCTCCCTTTATGGATCTACAATATACTCCTATTCCATAACCTCTGCTGACATGTTTCAGTACTGGTTTGGCGATCTGCTGCTTGTTTGTTAGTGGATGAGTGTCTATTGGTTGTGGATTTAATTTCTCAGTGAAAAAAAGATGTTTTTAAATCACACACCCTTTATGTTATTGTGGATTCCACAGCTTGGGTATTAGTACCCATGAGTAATGGATCATGGACTCTCACCACCTATATGAAAGAAAACATCATTTATGCTTAATTATTAAATTAATTTCTTTCATGATGGTTAGAGTTCATGTGACCCCACCCTTATGTTTTTTTGTGGTTAGTTTTTTCTTCAGCACAACTTTTTTCCCTGCATCTTTTATAGCTCTTATTCTCTTTTCTTACTTTACTTTGCTTGGTTCTACGTCAGACTGAGGTATGTGTGAGGTGGGAGGGGTTTTATAGAGCTCTTGGGGTTTGGGAATCTTTGCCTCCTCCTAGTAGTAGAGAAGAGTAATTCCCAAGAGTAATAGATTGTGGACTCTCACCAGCCAGAAAGAAATTAATTTATCAGGTAAGCATAAATTATGTTGTTTTTTTTTATTCAATATTTTGAAAAAATTAACAATTTTAAAACAATACATCTACATATTCTAACATTAATCTTTGGTTTGAATACTTAATTCCATATAGCATTTATTTAGTATTTTACCCCTTAAGGACCAAGGACGTGCCAGGAACGTCCTACAAAAAAATACCCTTAATGACCAAGGACGTTCCTGGCACTTCTTCTGCTCTTTCAAGCGGTGGAAGTGATCCTGATTGCTTCCAGACGCTTTTATGGTATTGCAGTGATGCCTTGATATTGAGGCAACCTACAATACCAATTTTTTACAAATCGATGCAGAAAGAGCCACTCTGTGGCCCTCTCTGCACCGGTAGCGATGGTGCCGATTCATCATCGTTGGTGGGTGGGAGCATTGGCGGGTGGGCGGGTCATCGCTACCCGGCATCCGGTTCCTCTATGTGCAATGTGCACGCCGGGAGCATGCGGGGGGGGCTGCAGGGGGGGGGCGCGCGCGTGTATGTGCTCGCATGCGCAGCAACCACTGCCATCAATGAATATCAATGGGAAGGAGGGAGAGGGAGGAAATAGGGATCATAGGATCTGGGAGGGGGAAAGGGAGGGGGTTTTGAGGGGGGGCTGCTACACTACAGAAAAATTCAATGTATTTAAAAAAACAACTTTTTTTGGAGCAAAATGGGTACTGGCAGACAGTACCCAAGATGGCGGCATATAGGTAGTGGGGGAGGGTTAGAGAGTTGTTTGGGGGAGATCAGGGAGGTTGGGGGCTTAGGGGGGGGGTCCATCAGAGCCACATAATTATATATTTTTTTTTTAAAAAAGCCTTTTATTTTAGTACTGGCAGAATTTCTGCCAGTACTCAAGATGGCGGGGACAATTGTGGGGTGGGAGAGGGAAGAGAACTATCAGGGGGTGCGATGTGTCAGGTGGGAGGCTGATCTCTACACTAAAGCTAAAATTAACCCTGCAAGTTCTCTACAAGCTACCTAATTAACCCCATTCACTGCTGGGCATAATACAAGTGTGGTGCGCAGCGGCATTTAGCAACCTTCTAATTGCCAAAAAGCAACGTCTAAGCCATACATGTCTGCTATTTCTGAACAAAGGGTATCCCAGAGAAGCATTTACAAGCATTTGTGCCATAATTGCACAAGCTGTTTGTAAATAATTTCAGTGATAAACCTAACATTTTAAAAAAAATTACGATTTTCTTTTATTTGATCGCATTTGGCAGTGAAATTATGCCTTGATACGATGTAGCGTATCATGTCCACCGCACATCGCTAAATGCCAACAGCATACACTGTCAGATTCTTTCAGAGTATCTAGAAGAAAATAATATTCATGCAGTAAATGAGTAAGAGGAAAATTACAGCTAAACACAAACACTGCAGAAATGCAAAAATAGCCTTGGTCCCAGACGTTCAACAAATGGAAAAGTGCTCTGGTCACGAAGGGGTTAAAGGTACATGAAACCAAAATTTTTCTTTCATGATTTATGTAGAACATAGAATTTTAAACAACTTTCCAATTTACTTCTATTATCAAATGTGTTTCGTTTGCTTGGTATCCTTTGTTGAAGGAGCAGCAATGCATTACTAGTTTCTAAATGGGTGAGCCAATGACAATCGGTATATATATGCAGCCACTAATCAGCAGCAAGAACCTAGGTTCTTTACTGCTCCTGAGCTTTCCTAGATAAGCCTTTCAGCAAAGGATAACAAGAAAAGGAAGCAAATCTAATAATAGAAGTACATTGGAAAGTTGTTTCAAATTGTATGTTCTGTCTAATTCATCATCAATTATTGCTTTATTGTCCCTTTAAAGCAACAGTAAATTTCTGGTTTCATGTCCTTTTAATATCCCTTTAAACAATTACTCTGAGTCCCACCTCTTAAATGACATGATTTCTTTGTTGTTTCCCGTTCCTCTAGATATGGGATTTATCAATTAGCCTATGGCGTGGTTTGTTTGGTGGTCATACTGGTTTTTGACACGCCCCCTACATAACGTCTTTGTTTTGCTGTTTTCTTTGATACGTCTCCTAAGCTGTTGCCACACCTTCAGTGATGAGCTATTACACCCTAACATAAGGGGTTTGTTATTTTACTATTAGCCTATGGTGCGGTTTGTTTGGAAGCCACACCGATTCTTGAAACGCCCCCTACATGATGTGTCACGCCTTCAGTGGTAAGTAATTAGTCGCTTTTACCCTGACATGAGGGGTTTGTTATGTTATTTCATAGATTAGCATATGATGCGGTTTATTTGGTAGCCATGCAGGTATTCATCAACACCGTGCGATTGGCTTAGCTGCTGTTATGGTATGCCCAGGCGATTGTGATTGGTGTGCATGAACGAGTGGGTGTTTAGTTTAGTCTAAGGCTCTTAATGCAGTATGACCCGAGTTTTTCTTTGTTTGACATTTTTGCCAACGTTGTCTTTATCTTTAACTGATCTTAACCACAGGACTGAATAGCACTTTACTTTATCACACGTATTATTATACATATTCGCTATGAGAACCTGAATTAATTTTTATCACCTATTGTCAACAGTAGTTTTTCATCCTATTGGAACATGTTTCATCCTATTGGAGGGCATCCCAGACCTATAAAAGTTTGGTTTGTACACATGTTGCTTGTCAGAGAAAGGGACTGTGGTTGGTCCCAAAACATTACTAATAAAGTTCTCTTTGCCACAGATGTCTGAAGACCAGTGAGTGCTTAATTTTATATACTTTATTCAAGGATTATTATAGCATTGTGGTTGCAGTTGGATGGTGAGAGTGCATACACCACATCAGCTTTTATATATATATATATATATATATATACATATATAGATAGATATATATATACAGTATATATATAGATAGATAGATAGATATAGATATAGATATATATAGCTATATATATACACAGTATCTCACAAAAGTGAGTACACCCCTCACATTTTTGTAAATATTTTATTATATATTTTCATGTGACAACACTGAAGAAATTACACTTTGCTACAATGTAAAGTAGTGAGTGTACAGCCTGTATAACAGTGTACATTTGCTGTCTCCTCAAAATAACTCAACATACAGCCATTAACGACTAAACTTTTGGCAACAAAAGTGAGTACACCCCCAAGTGGAAATGTCCAAATTGGGCCCAATTAGCCATTTTCCCTCCCCAGACTCATGTGAGTCGTTAGTGTTACAAGGTCTCAGGTGTGAATGGGGAGCAGGTGTGTTAAATTTGTTGTTATTGCTCTCTTTCATACTGGTCAATAGAAGTTCAACATGGCACCTCATGACAAAGAGCTCTCTGAGGATCTGAAAAAAAATAATTATTGCTCTACATAAAGATGGCTTAGGCTATAAGAAGATTGCTAAGACCCTGAAACTGAGCTGCAGCACGGAGGGCAAGACCATATAGTGGTATCACAGGACAGGTTCCACTCAGAACAGGCCTCGCCATGGTCGACCAAAGAAGTTTAGTGCACGTTCTCAGCATCATATCCAGAGGTTGTCTTTGGGAAATAGATGTATGGGTGCTTCCAGCATTGCTGCAGAGGTTGAAGGGGTGGGGGGTCAGTATGTCAGTGCTCAGACCATACGCAGTACACTGCATCAAATTGGTTTTCAGTCTAAAGATGATGCACAAGAAAGCCTACAAACAGTTTGCTGAAGACAAGCAGACTAAGGATTTGGATTACTGGAACCATGTCCTGTGGTCCGATGAGACCAAGATAAACGTATTTGGTTCAGATGGTGTCAAGCGTGTGTGGCAGCAATCAGGTAAGGAGTACAAAGACAAGTGAGTCTTGCCTACAGTCAAGAATGGTGGTGGGAGTGTCATGGTCTAGGCCTGCATGAGTGCTGCTGACACTGGGGAGCTACAGTTCATTGAGGGAACCATGAAAGCCAGCATGTACTGTGACATACTAAAGCAGAGCAAGATCCCCTCTCTTAGGAGACTGGGCCGCAGGGCAGTATTCCAACATATTAATGACCCCAAACTAACCTCCAAGACAACCACTGCCTTGCTAAAGAAACTGAGGGTAAAGGTGATGGACTGACCAAACATGTCTCCAGACCTAAACCCTATTGAGCATCTGTGGGGCATCCTGAAACAGAAGGTGGGGGAGCGCAAGGTCTCTAACATTCACCAGCTCTGTGATGTAATCATGGAGGAGTGGAAGAGGACTCCAGTGGACACCTGTGAAGCTCTGGTGAACTCCATGCCCAAGAGGGTTAAGGCAGTGCTGGAAAATAATGGTGGCCACACAAAATATTGACACTTTGGACCCAATTTGGACATTTCCACTTAGGGGTGTGCTCACTTTGGTTGCCAACGGTTTAGCTATTAATGGCTGTGTGTTGAGTTATTTTGAGGGGACAGCAAATTTACACTGTTATACAGGCTGTACACTCACTACTTTACATTGTAGCAAAGTTTCATTTCTTCAGTGTTGTCACATGAAAAGATATAATAAAATATTTACAAAAATGTGAGGGGTGTACTCACTTTTGTGAGATACTGTATATATATATAAACACTAAACAAGAGGATACTGGGTTGATATAAGTATAACAACTCTTTAAGAGAATATTATAAGCATGTATAATGCCATCTGGTGCAGACCCTATGAATTTAAATGAAGCAAGTGACTATAAGAAAAGAAAAAGGACACATCATAATAAATGCTCATTTTAGTCACGTGACCTAATTTTATTATATGTGTTGTTGTTTTGCACTGTGCACATTTATGTTGCTTTATTGATATGCACTGTATATTAGGTATCCCGCCTACTTTATGTCTTTATATATAAGGACATAATTAAACTCTTATGTTTTCTATAGTTAGCATCTATAAGGAGCATTTATGATGTGTCCTGTTTCTTTTCTTATAGTCTCTTGTGTCATATATATATATATATATATATATATATATATATATATATTAATATAATAGAGAGAGAAACCATACTTTCATCTAAGAAATGTATTTTATTAAGTACCCTTTTTAAAGGTCTTGGTGCAAACCCTTTGAAATAGAATGTTAAATACAAATAGATTAGGGAGATTTATTAAAAAGCTAACTACCCCTCTTTTCTATAGAAAGGGAATACAGCACTCTTTTCTTGTTAAATTATAAAAATTGTATCCCAAGGTAATCATCAAGTGACTCCACCAAATGCATAGTGACAATTTCAAAACAAAACAAAGGAAAAAATACCACAAGCTTAGCAATAGATTTCCAACAAAGATCCTAGTTAGAGTTAACCAAACATCTAAATATCAATTGTGCTTATATGTACATCCTGCAAATAGAAAGATACTATCGAGCTGTCTTAGAATATAATATTGTATCAAACAATGAACTAACAGAGAAATTAATTGGAAGCAACATAAGTTTATTGTTCCTGCATTTTATCTCAGGAAACTGTACTCTATCCTCCAAAATGATGGAATGCATACTGCTTTTTTTAAGTATGCTGCAGTTTCACCTTGTTATGTACTTTATTATAATAACTTTATATTACAGCAATACATTTTGGGCCATAGGGAGGCAAGATAATGCGTAGCCTCCCAGTAGCCTTGAAAGATCTTTATTGGGCACCTCTGTGCATGATGATGCTTATAATGTGAGTGCTATCATTTACAATCAACATTGAATATATTCATACACTCTAATTGCTGACAAATTCTACAAAGCATACAGTTTCTGTATTTAATAAAGTTCTCAGCAAAAATAAAAAAATATTATAACCTGCATAAACAGCCACCCTCTCTCTCTGTAATTCTTTAGTTGCTTCCTATTTTCCTGTGATTGTTATCTTATTTTAAATATAATGAAAAATAAATTCAATATACCATTTATTTTAACTATTTTTCCTGTTATTTACCACAACAAACTATACTGGTTCTATCTTCCAAGAAGATGTAATGCAGCATAATGCATATACTGAAGTATGCCGCATGTGGTCCTTCTATTATGCAAAATAATAAGTGTATGGGCTCCATTTATCAAAAGGTTTGATGTCATTATACTTGTCTGTCCAGCCTCACGGCAATGCCTCCAATGCTCATTTGCAAGTGGGGGCTGTCAATCATCACGATCAGATCTGATCAGGATGATTCAACTCTGCCACACTTTAGGTGACAGAGAAATGAAATAGCAGTGGGAACCTGAAACCCTGGGACTTTGCAGGCTGCTCTTGCAGCTTGATAAATAGATCTCATTTTATATCAGAGAAATAACTATATATATATATATATATATATATATATATATCCATGTGAAAAATAGAGGGCACTCACAGGTATTTTTATAGTTGATTCTTTATTTATTCAGTAAAAAATAAAAGATTTCAGGTCGACGTTTCGGCTCCACAATTGAGCCTTTTTCAAGACAATCTTATGGCTAGATTACGAGTTTTGCGTTAGAGGCTGTGCGGTGCTAACAAGCAGTTTTCACTCACTGCTCACTTACCTGCAGCGCTGGTATTACGAGTTTTCAGAAACCCATCGTTAAAAGGCAAGAAGTGAGCGTTGAGCAAAATACCAGCGCTGCTTAAGTTAGCTGTGAGCTGGTTGTACGTGCTCGTGCACGATTTCCCCATAGGAATAAATGGGGAGAGCCAGCTGAAAAAAAGTCTAACACCTGCAAAAATACAGCGTAAAGCTCCCTAATGCAGCCCCATTGATTCCTATGGGGAAATAACATTTATGTCTACACCTAACACCCTAACATGAACCCTGTGTCTAAACACCCCTAATCTTACCCTTATTAAACCCTATTCTGCCGCCCCGACATCTACATTATATTATTAACCCATAATCTGCCTCTCCAGACACCACCGCCACCTACATTATAGTTATGAACCCCTAATCTGCTGCCCCCAAAATCACCAACACCTATATTATATTTATTAACCCCTAATCTGCCGCCCCCAATGTCACCGCAACCTACCAACATTTATTAACCTCTAATCTGCCGCCCCAAAGTCGCCGCCACTATAATAAACATATTAACCCCTAAACCGCCACACTCCCGCCACACAAACATTAGTTAAATATTATTAACCCCTAATCATCGCCGCCACCTACCTACATTTATTACCCCTAATCTGCCGCCCCAACGTCGCCGCCACTATATTAAAGTTGTTAACCCTAAACCTAACACCCACTAACTTAAATATAATTTAAATAAATCTAAATAAATATTCCTATCACTAGCTAAATTATTCCTATTTAAAACTAAATACCTATAAAATAAACCCTAAGCTAGCTACAATATAACTAATAGTTACATTGCAGCTAGCTTAGGGTTTATTTTTATTTTACAGGCAAGTTTGTATTTATTTTAACTAGGTAGAATAGTTATTAAATAGTTATTAACGGGGGCGGATGCCAGCTAGTGACCAAGATGGTCGCATCTCATGGGAGCTCTGAGCGGCAAGCAATATAACACACTTTATTACTACCTATAACCGGAGTAAATTATATGTGGAAGATTGGAAATAGCTCCAGGAAATATGGCACATGTTGAGTGATGATTGCGGAGTCCGAGGAATTAAGGTTCTGTAGATATTAATATTGGAGCAGACCGCAACACACAGTAAGATGCCGCCATAGCACACTGATTAACTGCGCACTCAACTTTATTATAGAGGGCCCACAGATCTTCACTACTATATCCCGTATGGAGTAGCACAATAGCTTTGTGAAGTTTGGGACCATGTTTTACAATCCCTGAAGCTCTCACCTAAAGCATATACCATTAGCCACATCTGTGGTGCTGGGACTGCGCAACAGTACAAGACAGACACCTTCTATTTCAGATGCGGGTCTTTTCTGCTGTGGGACAAACCTAAATTTAGAGGCAATACCAAGCCGATAATTAATCAGCAGGATGGTGGCTGATACCCATTACGTGCTATATGAAGCGCAGCGTTTGCTGCAATCGCACCATATGCAGTTTTACACACAGCTGGACTCGTTAGTTGGGAATGTTTGTAACGTTAAACCCGGACCAGTTACTATATCGCATGTTCCAGGAGAGGACTCATTCCCTGCTGGTGACCTGACACATGATACTGATAACACCTTGAACGGTGGAGGATCAGTGAATCCAGAGGATGGAGCAATTGGTGGTATATATGAGTCCCCAGGGGATACGGCTATGAATCGAGCTAATAGTGTCACAACCAATAATAGAGCCGCACAAAAGATGACCCACGTGGGGCTTGGAATCGACCTAGAGAGGCAGCGAATCGAGGCTTACCGATGGGATATTATTAAAACCTCATCAGACGTACGGATTACACATGCTCACATAGCCTTCCTGCGAAGCCCAGAGAAGCTACTGAGTTCATACTCTCCATCGGATGAACGGATATTGCAAGCTGCCATATTGTCTCTGTGGTCTCCAGTGCACACACTTAAGTTGGAGTTGGCTAAGACAATCACCTTTACTGTTCAGTCACTTATGTTTTCACAGTGACTTCTTTGTCTTCATAAGTAATATTCTCCCCTACATTAACAGGTGGATCTCCTTTGCTAGATTTAATGTGTTTCATAATATACATTTCACTGCAAGTTATGTTTAAAAAATAATTTAGGATCTTGACAATATATTTCATAACACTATGTGTATTTTAGACTTTTCTCTACCAAACTCTGGGACATAGAACTTGTGATGCAGTAGGTCCAGCACCGTAGATGGAGAGCAGTGTTGTCACTTTAGTTTAACATATGTTTGCCTGTTGATTGAGCCTATTTTATATAAATGCATGTGTCTGTTGTTAAGCATACTGTTACTTATTTCTGTATATATAACTGTAAACTATTATGTCAAGCTATACAATTTCTGCTTACATATGTGCCTCCTAAATATTTCCCCTCACTGCGTTCTAGGTTGAGTAACCTCTATATACAGCTATTACACTGGAATTGCATTACCTATGACTAGAAAGACATACCTACACTATAAAGGTAGTTAATATCATACTTAGATCTGGCATTACTGTGTCAATCTTCAGTGTATAGGAGGTCTTGTTCACATATTAAATATAGCATGACCACTTACACCTCTAACTGGGTGTTTCACCTATAGTAGTCATTATGTTGACATTTCCTTAGTCGTGGATGTTGGTTTATTTAGAGATGTACCTGTTGCCGGGTATAAGGCCTGTACCTGGAGAACAGGGTGTACTAAAGTTTTACTGCTGCTGGTGCTTTATTTATTCATATTCTTAACTCTTCTTGTAGTAATCATCCACTCAGCAATCATGCTCCATACTTTCTGTGGATTCAAGTGTCTCCTTTTCCCCTATATGTAAACTGTATTCCAAGGGTGTTATGCAAATTCCTGTGTTTTAAGAGTTACCTCAAATTAGGTGTTCAATCCAAGTATAGTTTATAACGATATGTGGTGATTTGAAGGGTTTGGCACATGCGTACTAATCCACATTTATCACAATATTAGCCAATCTAGGCAGTTTTGTTTTCTGAGGTGGTACGGTCCTGAGTTCTTGAGAGGTGCTTCCTTGTTTCCATATTCTCAAGGTCACGGTCTCCTTAGACAGCTAGATACTAATAGCAATATCTAATATGGTTTGTTTTGAGGTTATTCACGAAATTGGTTTATGACTGTTATGAAAATTCTATACATATGGATATAAATTCATCTATATATTTATTTATATGTTCCAGTGTTTGTTTTGCACCCTAGATAGTGATAACTGCTCTACCAATAACTTTAATATTAAAAACTTCAATGTGCTTACAGGACAGGCGTCAAAATGTATGCTCTATTCGCCATGACTACTCTTACTTCTAATTTGTTCTATTAGTTAAACTCAACATGAGAACATCTACACAGAAGTTATGTCTTCAAAGGCTTTAACTCCCAATTAAGAAAATACATGATTATTCTCCGCCCTCCCATCCACCATCCACCCCCCCCCCCTATATATGTAGAACTCTGGTATTCTGTGATTATGCCAGAGCATTCTTGCGCGGTTTCCCTTGAAACATACCGCATTTAAAATTAACATCTCCTTCACTACCCAGATCCTGGTGGCTCAGGTGTCTTCAAGCTTAACATTTTTAGTTTCCATATATTGTGAGCCACAATTTATTGTTCGTTTATTATATTACTCTGGGTTTCAAATGTTTAAAAAGCCTAAAAAGTTTATATTCTTTATATCATATATATACTTTGCATTGCTACATGTTTATTCTATTTATACTATTATATAGAATCAAAGAAAATACAGAAAATATGAGGTTTATTTTTAACATATTTAGCATAAATGTAACGTAACAGATATGACTATATAATGCGGCAATACGATGGATATGTTATTTCTTTGTACATGTTTAAGATATCTGTAAAATAACTTTTCTGTTATATTACATATTTAACCTCAATAAAAATTATTTAAAAAAAAAAATAGTTATTAATTATTTAATAACTACCTAGCTAAAATCAAGACAAATTGACCTGTAAAATAAAACCTAACCTAAGTTACACTAACACCTAACACTACAAAATAATTAAATAAACTAAATTAAATACAATTACCTAAATTAAATTAAATTAGCTAAAGTACAAAAAAACAAAACACTAAATTACAGAAAATAATAAACAAATTAAACTAATTACACCTAATCTAATAGCCCTATTAAAATAAAAAAGCCCCCCCAAAATAAAACCCTAGTCTAAACTAAACTAAACTATCAATAGCCCTTAAAATGGCCTTTTGCGGGGCATTGCCCCAAAGTAATCAGCTCTTTTACCTGTAAAAAAAATACAAACAACCCCCCTAACAGTAAAACCCACCACACACAACCAACCCCCCAAATAAAATACTATCTAAAAAAACCTAAGCTCCCCATTGCCCTGAAAAGGGAATTTGGATGGGCATTGCCCTTAAAAGGGCAGTTAGCTCTTTTGCCGCCCAAACCCTAACCTAAAAATAAAACCCACCCAATACACCCTTAAAAAAACCTAACACTAACCCCCTGAAGATCGACTTCCTGGGAGACGCCTTCATACAAGCCAGGCCGAAGTCCTCAACGAAGCAAGGAGAAGTCTTCATCCAAGCCGGGCGAAGTGGTCCTCCAGACGGGCAGAAGTCTTTATCCAGACGGCATCTTCTATCTTCATCCATCCAGCGCGGAGCGGGTACATCTTCAAGACATTTGACCCAAAGCATCTTCTTCATCCGACGACTAAAGCTGAATGAAGGTACCTTTAAGTGACATCATCCAAGATGGCGTCCCTTAGATTCCAATTGGCCAATCAGAGTTAAGGTAGAACAAATTCAGCCAATAGGATTGAAGTTCAATCCTACTGGCTGATCCATTCAGCCAATAGGATTGAGCTCGCATTCTATTGGCTGATTGGGACAGTTGGGTTGTGGGGGTAGTGAGTACCCCCACAAAAAAGTCCTGTATATGCTGATATACCTGTACATATATATTTATGTGTTAATATGTGTATGTATACATATTAACACATAAATATATATGTATATAAGCATATGCATATATATTTACTGGGAAAACACAGTTCCCATTGACCTCAATGTAAAGGCACTTTTCAGTGCCGTTTTTTTTTTCTAACACCCCACTCCCACCAACTTTAACCTCAAAATACTGCCTAGTGCAGTAAGTTTATTAAAAAATAAAAATGCTGTCATCTTTATTATTTAATAGACTACCTTAGACAGTATTTTGGGGGAATTTGGGGCAGATTTATAAAATTAACCAGAGATCCTATCCAATAATGTAGTGCTCTACTTGTATTTGATATTGTTTTTTAAAGGACACATAGGGCTTTCTTTTGACATTAAATATTTATATATTAACTATAATTTAATATGAATAAAATCTAAGTAAGTGTGAAAAATGTTACTGTTTCCACATTTTTTAGTGTAAATATCATAACTCTGATAGATTTTACTGCAATAAAATATATCTATTTGTATTCTGCAATGTTACAGGGTCATATATAGGGCCTGCCAATTTCAGTCTTCATACATTTAAATTTGACACATTGATATAAACAGTACTGAAAGGGTTACTTTAAAAAAAAAAAAAAAAAATATGCAGACTTAACACTTATTCCCTCAACCCACTCACCAATTCACACTTCTACCCCCCAATCCCCACGTACTGATCAGAGTGATCACAGTAATAACATATATATGTTTGAGATACTCTGTAGGAATGATCTTTCTGCCTATTATACCTCAGGACAGGGAGAGTTATTATACCTCAGGACAGGGAGAGTTAGAGGGACATGCATTCAGCCAATGATTCCAATCATTGGCTTTAACATTGTATAAGTGATTGCCTGCCCTGCAATCACGTGACTCCAATGGCACTGATTGGCTCCTGGGGGACTGCATGCATTGCAAGGCAAGCCTCTGCATTGAATCCAAGAGTGTAAGTTTTACAGGGGATGGGGGAGCAAGGGGGCCACATAAGTTAGAACGTTTCACACAGTGTTTTAAGAACATCATGTAATGTCCTAAAATTGTTAAGAGCTTAAGCTTTTAACTGTTAATAAACCTTTTCTAAAGAGATCCTGTCTTACCAGAGGTTATTATAAAAATAAAAACCACATTACTTAAAGCTAAAGTAGCTATGTCCAGTGTAAGTTGTATATTTTTATAAGAACAACAGGCCAGGTGGACAAGTTTCACGGTCTTGAGCCTCGTCTGCCCAGCCTCGCTGATTGTGCAATGCCAACCCATGCTTTTGTGTGGCCAATCACACACAAGAGGGGGCTATAAATCATCTTGATCTGATAGATTAAGCTTTTATCTGGTAATAAACCTTTTAAAAAGAGATCCTGTTTTACCAGAGATTATTATATAAGCCACATTACTTAGAGTTAAATTGCTACAGTATGTCCAATGTAAGTTGTATTCTTTGGAGGCACAAATCCTGCTTTATATTTGTAAAAGAATAACACTATGGGCTGAATTTATCAAAGGCTAGATAGATGAGATTTGGGGTATTGAGCTTTGTCTGCCCAGCCTCTCTGAGTGTGCTGACAATCATCTTGAACAGATTGATTGCGTAAAAAAAGTTTGATCAGTAAATGAGATTGCATTTGCATTTACTTTAAACTTGTAATACAAGTACACATTACGGCTCAACGTTACCCATAGAAAATATAGGGAACGTAAATTACAGCGAGTTCGGGCAAACTAATTTGCAGTAATTTTAACAGTGAGACACTTGTAAAAAGGATTTCAGCGTAAAAAGAACACCTCAATCTCAAAATCATCTTTACATTCCTTGCACTAACAAGAGAGCTCCACTCCTAATCTAGCCCTAAATATAGCGACATTTTTAAGTAGTACATTTTTTACCTTGAAAGGATACTGAACCCAAATTTCTCTACATTTAGCCCCCCAAGCAGCAAACGCTACCCAGGTGATGAACCAAAGATCGGCCAGCTTGTATGCTTACATTCCTGCTTGTTCAAATAAAGATACCAAGAGAATGATGAAAAATTGATAATAGGAGAGTAAATTAGAAAGTTGCTTAAAATTGCATGCTCTATCTGACTCATGAAAGAAAGAAATTGGGCTCAGGATCCCTTTAACAATTTTGAATGCATTTTTTTTATCTTCTTATACTAAGTTTACAATATTTTGAATTTCAGAAAGGTAGAAAAAAAAATAATTCATGCTAGCCATCAATTTGCAGAACATTTTTAAATTGTGTTTATCTTTTCTTCCAAGCTATTTTCTAATCTTCTATGCTCTCAGATGTTCCCTTTTATTAATTTGACATAATCTGATACATTATTTTGATAATGGTCATTGATATAGTATTTTTTGCATATTATTAATTTTGCCTATAACTAAAAAGAATAATACAAAATGAAACTCAATTGGTTCATGGGCCTCATTTATTAATTTCCAGAACCCCTGCTCTAAAACAACCAATTGCTTGTTAATCATCCTGATTGGATCGGAATAATTTAAATGAGGTGGTGAAGCTTTTAAGTTTGAAGGTTACCAGTTTCATAAATGGAGTCCTATGAGTCTTTTGACTCCTACTGATAAGCAAATTATGGGGTTGATTACAATCTGTGAGTTTCTCCCAAAATGGATTTCTGTTCCCACCCAAAATGGTTGTATAGTTTCTTGGGTGATCTCAATGCAAAAATGAATTTGTTTGTTAAGAGCCTGAAGTCATTAATGTCTTTTCAACACAACAGAAAATGTCTATTCAATGAACTCCTTTATTTACTTTAGAAGGGAAATACTCATTTACTGGTGTGAGATTAACCTATTGCAATGAGAATTCATCCTCACCACTGATTAACCACCTGAATTCCATTTGTATCTTGGCATAATGGACACACTTGGTTAGTCATTTCAGGACTTCAACATCTACTCTCTTAAAGTAAATGTTAGATTCTAAGTCACATTCATACTGTCGTGATTGTCATTAACAGTACTGACATCTTCATAACCTGGTTTAAAATGGGATTGCACAATTGTGAATTCCCTAGGAAACTATTGCAATTTGTTTTTATCCGCAGCACTGTTAAAGCATCTGAATGCCAATAGCATGTTGGCATGATGAGCATACTGGGCAAACTTTTTCCATTGCAATATTGCCACTTTAAATCTTTGAAAAGTGGTGTTTAATACAAAATTGGCCTTGAAAATGTGTTTAAAAATTTCTCGAAAAAGGGCTGTAGTTGCTGAGAAACTTTCAGCCCCATAGTAAAAATAGGTCTTTTAGCAAGGATCCAAAACTAAAGGCAAAGAACCAAAAAAAGCACTATTGTGGTCATGTTGAATATAAAACTAGACAAAAAAGGCCTCAGCCAATAGCTTATGATCAACCCCTGATTTGTATTTTTACAAATATGGCATTTTGAATAATGCTATATATAAGATGTTTATATCTTGATACAGGTAGTGGTCTCATTGTGTCAGACAATTAAGGTAGTGTTATTCATTTATACATCTAGCCAATATGTTTCATTGCTTGCCAATTCAATTCCAAACAACAAGAAAAAAAAAAAATTTAGATTTTCACTTGTTTTTGGCTGTGATAGTTAAAGGGACGCTGAACCCAATTTTTTTCTTTCGTGATTCAGATAGAGCGTTACATTTTAAGCAACTTTCTAATTTACTCCTAGTATCATTTTTTCTTCATTTTCTTGCTATCTTTATTTGAAAAAGAAGGCATCTAAGCTTTTTTTTTTGGTTTAGAACTCTGCACAGCACTTTCTTATTGGTGGATGAATTTATCCACCAATCAGCAAGAACAACCCAGGTTGTTCACCAAAAATGGGCCGGCATCTAAACTTACATGCTTGCATTTCAAATAAAGATACCAAGAGAATGAATAAAATTTGATAATAGGAGTAAATTAGAAAGTTGCTTAAAATTGAATGCTCTATCTGAATCACAAAAGAATAAATTTGGGTTCAGTGTCCCTTTAAGGTCTGTAGATTTGATCGAAAACTATTGAGGTTTTAATTGTTTTATTTAAGTGATACGGTGCAGCAGTAAATATTATATATATATCAGTTATCCACCACAAATCCTTAGTTGTACAGGATTGTTAGCAAGGTGAATTTTAGAGACCTTTTCACACAAAAAAAGGAATAGTAATATAATCTATTTTACCTAATTTGAAGATGAATAATTATATAAAAAATAGAACACTCAATCATAATCAAGCATCTATTTTCAGTTTATTATCTTTGAACAGAACAGAAGAATCATATTGTTATGTTAGAGAGATATTATAAACCCTGTATTTCGTGCTCTAACAGGTTTCAATCAGTCTGCAATGAAACAAAAGCTGTTTCATGTGGACTATTAAATCAAGTCTTAGCCAGAACTTAGAGGTGATAACATAAAATGTTATCATTAAAATTGGACATATATGATCAAGTGTGATCTGTAAGAAGACAATTAGAAAGCATGCACTGGCAAGTCAACATTTCTCTTTAAAATTGTTATTTTATTGTACTGTTATTTATACTAGGTTAAATATCAGATGGTTTACTGAATCTACACTGAAATGTCATTGTTTCTTACATCACAAAACATCACAAAAGTTTAGTGTGTTGACAAAGACTGTTTGTTCTTTTGAAAGAAACATCTGTATAAAAAAGGGCCCATAATATGGTCTCCAAATAGAATAATGATGACTTGAATTAAAGTATGCAAATATAGATGTTTTGGGAGATGCTGGCAAGATAAAAAGCAAGTTATTTACTCAAAATGAAATTAAAAAATTAAAAAAATCAAGTGATCACTTTAATTTGATTTATGTTTTTAATGGAAATATTAGCGTTAGTAGATCATCATGGGTTACTCCATTTCTTTTCTCACAATATACAGATAATTACAATGTCCTTTATTTAAAACTGGTAAGCAATCTGCCTTTTTAAAGGTGATGTAAAGTATCCATTTAGTTGCCAGCTGTCATATCAATATCAAATACATCACAGTATGTCAACTCATTCTTCACTGAAATGTATTTTAAGACCTTTTATTGGAAAGATGGATGTACCAGAACTGAAGAAAAGGAGTCTTATATTTTTATAACAGGCGAATAAAGCGTTACAGAAATAGTAGCATCAATGGATAATATAATTAGGAAGATAGTGTTTCCAAATTCCCAAACTGTTTCATTAACAAAACAGCCATTAGAATATTTCTTCAAAGGTGTTTTCATAAAAAAATAGGCTTAGGGCTGTATTTACATTGGTATTTTACCCAAACTTCCTCCAGTAACTGTGTTTGTCATACCATTAATCAATTAGATAATGAATTAATATATATATATATATATATATATATATATATATATATATATATATATATATATATATATATATATAATGAGATGCTGCCATATTCATGCCTGGTTTCCCCTTTTCCTAAGGGAGACTAAATACATACAAAAAAAAGTAGCACACTGCCAGGAACGAACAACAGTTCAATAACTTTTTGCTACCACCTGGGTGCAGCTACTTTTAGCCCAATAATGCAATTTACAAAGGGGAATTTCCTGAAATATCAGTCTGATCCCACCCAACATGGTAAGTCCAGCCCCGAAATATGAGGCAGTCCATCTCTGAACAAGGAACATGGCAACCCTAGATGATTATTTCTGCCTTCATTGGGCCTTGTCAGTGAGATAAAGCCGTATTCATCAGTAAGGGTTTTAATATGTCTACTTATATTTCATAGCAAATTTATTTCTATACAGCATTGGGTAAAATGAAATGTTTTAGTAATAACATTATTTTAATATTTGAATAGAGGAAGGATGTAATCAGACCTAATGTTTTTGCTATAGGAAGATGTTTTTATTCTATTAGCAAAATTGATAATTAATGCCTAATATACAAACATTGAAAGTAAAGTAATAAGACCATGGAAAGGTACAGCGCAAGGTCATTTGTTACACAGTAAGCATCCACATGAATTTACTTTTCCCTTTTTAAAGCTAAAATACAATTTCTTACTGCCTTATAGGGATAGTAATCAATTTATCTAATTAATATCCCCAAGGCACTTGAGCATTAGTGCATGTTTTCATTGCTTTATTAAAAAAAAATGATTACAATTCTGTCATGAATTATTTTAATCTTTACTACAGAAACACAGATAACTGCGGGTCATGAGAAAAAACTGCTGCTTATCCAATCACCAGTGCTAGTTGCACAACACAGTGATGCAACAACCCAAAAGTCATCTTACTAAACAATATTTCATGGATTTTTTTATTTCGGTTCTCTGGTGATCAAATATTAAAGAAGACATAACCAAATTCATATACATTTTAATTTATGTTTATCCAGAGGGAAAAAAATGGATGTTAAAATTCAGGAAGGAATATTTACTGTTATGTGTTGTAAGTTTGAAAATTATCTTTGAAAATCATTTTCACAAGTAAAAAAATAATCAAAAAAATTAAAGTGTAATACATGAAACAAAAACAACATCTTGAACTCAAATACATGTTGTCCAAAAGTATATATATATATATATATATATATATATATAATGTATATATATATAGTGTAAGGTGTTTCTGTCAATACTGATGTCACATTCCACAAGCAACATTCAAATGTGGTTTTTTGTTTGTTTGTTTTTGCAAAAAACACCCTCTTAATGGGGTAACTGTATTTACTGAAGTCTGTGCACTTACTCAGAATATCAAAGAAAGCCTCTCTGAAAGCCATTGTTATATTAAACATATTATTTTATTAATTAAAGTAATAGTAAGCTATCCCTTTTTTAATCATATCTGAAATGTTGGTGATATTTTAGATAGAGTTTAATTAATCAGTTTTAATGAAGATGCTCTATAATTTACTTTTTAAAGTCACATTTTCTGTGGGCTAAAGGTTTGAACTGTTCTGCAATCAATGCACTTTTGTTGTAGCTAGAGTGCTGATTGGAGAACAATTCAAACCATTAGTTTACAGAAAAAATACTTTTGAAGTGGGCGGCGGTGCACAGAGAATTTTAATTGTATATTTATATTAAAAAGTAAGTTATAGTGTGTCTTCATTACAACTGATAAATGAAACTCCATCTACAAAATCACTAACAATCTGGATCTGTGTTTATAAATGGGAGAGCTTAACATCACTTTAATTCATTAATAAATTAATTGATTTTAAAACACATACACTCAAACACTTATACATTCATAAAATACACACATATATTTGTCCCAAAATAAGTAAAGTTCCAATAGCTCAGAACGTTTGACCCTATGAAGATTAATCATCCTTGCATAGAAAACTCGTCACTTTTCTTTAATTAGGTTTGTTTCAGTTGCTGCCATGGATGACTTACACGTTTGTTCACAAGGGGGTGTCACTATTATTTGAATCAAAAGACATCCATTGCATGAGTAATCTGTGCATTGTTCCTCATCACTAGAGCAACAGAAAGCTAAGAGCCAAGTCACCCTGGGCGATATGGTGAAAGAAGCACATCAGTACTTGGCAATCTCTCTATTTCCACTTGAATAGAGAGACAGTGATGAAAAAAAATATATATATAAAATTGCAGCATTAGAACATTATTATTGGCAATAATGCACACAAATCATTTCACGAGGAACAATTTAGAAGTGGAAAGCATTACCAAGTCATGACTATCCCCACAAAGATTTATTTCATAAACATACAAATATATATATATATATATATATATATATATATATATATATATTATTATTATTATTACTGCTATCACAACATTTTGTAGTAGCCAAACTGGACTACAGAACTTAAAATGCTTTTTAAAACATCAATACAAGGTGATTCTGGGAATCTCTGCTTGATTTGTTTGACATACAGAAAACCAAAATTGTGTCTTAGAACCAATTCCAGTGAACGTATTGATTCTGATTGATAGGTTGTGTTTTTATGTTTAGTAAAGCATTCAAGCAAAAGGAATCCTTTAGCCATCTCATTCTCTAATAACCCAAGTGAGGGAAGAAAATGACTTTCTAGAATGCTATAGGAATTCCATATTTTATCCGATGCATTTACTTATGCTTAAGATATTGTGCCTCGCTAAAGAACAATGCTACCTCAAAGGGTTATAAATTAAAATCAAGAAAGGTTCTTTAATTGATTCATGCAGTTACCCAATGTTTTTTTTTCTTTTATAAATCACAAAAATAAAAAATGTATAATGTGGTTAAGTGCTCTGAACAAATGCTTATATCCTATGTAATGTAAACTACGTCTATATTATTATTATTATACTTTATTTATAATACACCAACATATTCCGCAGTGCTGTCCATGTGTACAATTCATTTAGATAAAACAATGTTATAAAACTTGTAATAGACATAATTTTACAAACACATACAGGAGGAATTAAGGACCCTATTCCCATGGGAACTTACAATCTAGAAGGGTAGGAGGTTGAGAAGCAGGAGGTGAGGACTGCAAGATTGAGAAACATGTTAATGCAGAGTTAGATGAGGGAAATGTTAGGAAAGTGAAATTAATTTATTGTTGAATTTGGGTGGTAGGCTTCTCTGAACAAAAAAGTCTTCAGGGAGCATTTAAAAGAAGAAAGATTAGGGGAAATCCTGACAGGATGAGGGAGATTGTTCCAGAGGGTAGGTGCTGCATGACAGAAGTCCTGCAGTCTAGCATGGGAAGAGGTGATAGTCAAAGAAGCAAGGAGCAGGTCATTATTTGATCTCAGTGGGTGTGCTGGAGTTTACTTGTTGATTAGAGAGGATAGGTAGTGGGGAGCGGCATTGGTGAGAGCTTTGTATGAAAGGGTGGAAATTTTGTATTTAATTCTGCTGTGATTGGGGAGCCAATGAAGGGACTCGCAGAGAGGTGCAGCAGATACAGAGTGACAAGAAAGGTGGATTAGCCTGACAGAGGCATTTAGGATGGATTAAAGGGGGAGAGGTGGGAAAGAGGAAGGCCAGTAAGTAGGTTATTGCAGTAGTCAAGTTGGGAAGTAACAAGGGAGTGGATTATTTGCTTTGTGGTGTTAGCGCTCAGAAAAGGGTGAATCTTGGAAATATTGCATAGGTGGTTGCGGCAGGATGAAGAAAGCAATTGGATGTGGGGTGACGAAGGATAGATTTGAGTCAAGTGTAACTCCGAAGCAGCAGACTTGGGGCGATGGGGAGATGGTGATGCCGTCAACAGAGATGGAAAAGTCAGAAGTTGGCATAGAGCTTAAGGAGGGGATTAGAAGGAGCTCAGTCTTGGACATGTTAATCTTTAGGTGGTGAGAGGCCATCCAGGAAGAACATGAGAAAGGACAGAGGGAGAGAGAGCAGGAGTGGAGAGGTAGATCTGGGTGTCATCAGCATAGAGGTGGTATTTGAAGCCATAACTGTTGATAAGTTTACCCAGTGAAGAAGTATAAATGGAGAAGAGTAGAGGATTCAGAACAGATCCTTGAGGTACTCCAACACACAGAGACATTGGAGTGGAGGAGTCACCAGCAAATGACACATAAATGACACTGAGGAAAGGGAGTGTGTCCCCGAAACGTCACGATTATTAAAGTTATTTTGAAGAAAAGACCAGAAAGTGCCTTCCTTTACCTTGTATATTTATCTGCTGGCACCAAGTTTGGAAAGTGAGAGTGCTCTCTTTCTACATATATACAGTGAGTGCAGAATTATTAGGCAAATGAGTATTTTGACCACATCATCCTCTTTATGCATGTTGTCTTACTCCAAGCTGTATATGCTCGAAAGCCTACTACCAATTAAGCATATTAGGTGATGTGCATCTCAGTAATGAGAAGGGGTGTGGTCTAATGACATCAACACCCTATATCAGGTGTGCATAATTATTAGGCAACTTCCTTTCCTTTGGCAAAATGGGTCAAAAAAAGGACTTGACAGGCTCAGAAAAGTAAAAAATAGTGAGATATCTTGCAGAGGGATGCAGCACTCTTAAAATTGCAAAGCTTCTGAAGCGTGATCATCGAACAATCAAGCGTTTCATTCAAAATAGTCAACAGGGTCGCAAGAAGCATGTGGAAAAACCAAGGCGCAAAATAACTGCCCATGAACTGAGAAAAGTCAAGCGTGCAGCTGCAAAGATGCCACTTGCCACCAGTTTGGCCATATTTCAGAGCTGCAACATCACTGGGGTGCCCAAAAGCACAAGGTGTGCAATACTCAGAGACATGGCCAAGGTAAGAAAGGCTGAAAGACGACCACCACTGAACAAGACACACAAGCTGAAACGTCAAGACTGGGCCAAGAAATGTCTCAAGACTGATTTTTCTAAGGTTTTATGGACTGATGAAATGAGAGTGAGTCTTGATGGGCCAGGTGGATGGCCCTGTGGCTGGATTGGTAAAGGGCAGAGAGCTCCAGTCCGACTCAGACGCCAGCAAGGTGGAGGTGGAGTACTGGTTTGGGCTGGTATCATCAAAGATGAGCTTGTGGGGCCTTTTCGGGGTGAGGATGGAGTCAAGCTCAACTCCCAGTCCTACTGCCAGTTTCTGGAAGACACCTTCTTCAAGCAGTGGTACAGGAAGAAGTCTGCATCCTTCAAGAAAAACATGATTTTCATGCAGGACAATGCTCCATCACACGCGTCCAAGTACTCCACAGCGTGGCTGGCAAGAAAGGGTATAAAAGAAGAAAATCTAATGACATGGCCTCCTTGTTCACCTGATCTGAACCCCATTGAGAACCTGTGGTCCATCATCAAATGTGAGATTTACAAGGAGGGAAAACAGTACACCTCTCTGAACAGTGTCTGGGAGGCTGTGGTTGCTGCTGCACGCAATGTTGATGGTGAACAGATCAAAACACTGACAGAATCCATGGATGGCAGGCGTTTGAGTGTCCTTGCAAAGAAAGGTGGCTATATTGGTCACTGATTTGTTTTTGTTTTGTTTTTGAATGTCAGAAATGTATATTTGTGAATGTTGAGATGTTATATTGGTTTCACTGGTAAAAATAAATAATTGAAATGGGTATATATTTGTTTTTTGTTAAGTTGCCTAATAATTATGCAAAGTAATAGTCACCTGCACACACAGATATCCCCCTAAAATAGCTATAACTAAAAACAAACTAAAAACTACTTCCATAACTATTCAGCTTTGATATTAATGAGTTTTTTGGGTTCATTGAGAACATGGTTGTTGTTCAATAATAAAATTAATCCTCAAAAATACAACTTGCCTAATAATTCTGCACTCCCTGTATATATATATATATATATATATATATATATACATATATATATATATATATATATATATGTATATACTATATATATATATATATATATATATATATATATATACTGTATATATATATATATATATATATATATATATATATTGTGTGTGTGTTTATCTATCTATCTTCGTGCGTGTGTGTATTGATGGCATATATGTAGTAAAGGCTGGCTAAAAATATGCTGCATCTGAATTTTTGGACTAACAACGCTAAGATTTCAATATACTTATAAGCCTAGTCCCTAAAAAATAAAAATAAATAAATAAAAGCAAACAGATTTCTAGGTCTCTATACAAAGTACCACAGTAAAATGCATTGACCTTGTTATTTACTGGTACAGATCTGTAATATTTAATGTTGTAGTGATGTAAATAAAGTTGAAAGATAATTTAATATCCCGGAGTCTTGGAAGATGCTACCAGCTATGCAAAAGTCAACTTGGTTTTGTTTCCCCCTTTGTATTTTAGTGAAGTGAATAATGTTCCTTATCCATAGACAAAGCAGCCAAGAATAAATGTGTAATTAAGAGAAGTTCTATGAAAAGGAGATTTTTCTCTAGGGGTATGCATTCACTCTGGCTGTAGGAAAGGCCATGATTAAGAAGAACAGGGATACATCAATGTTAGAAGGAAGATAAGATAAAATAGAATATGTCAGGGATGATGGCCTAAAGAAAGACCTATGTAAAATGTGAGGTACATTAGCAGTAAGAAGC